>NC_056729.1:897316786-897485545 GCF_019279795.1 Protopterus annectens
TGCCATCACTGTCAGATACTTGCATTCTTTAGAACATTATTTAAAGTAAGAAAACAGAATATTACAACTCAAATACTATTGCTTCCTGACTTCCTGTAAGGGTTTTGTACTTCTAAATCTTTTTTTTTTAAGGTAATACACTTTTTCAGACGCAAAATGGTTCAAGTGGAAAAAACAAAAAATACAAACTATATGCAATAGGTTTAGATAAACAACAGAACCTACTTTGACACATTAGGATATAAGTACTACTGAAGTAGCCGAGAAACAGACTGCAATAAATAGACGATACAGCCTAACTTAAATGCACAAAGATACAAGTTTTCTATCTCAATAATCCTTAGGAGTATTGGGAAATGCCTTGCAAAAAATGCATTAAGAAAAACGATAAGAAAAGATGCTAAAGGAAAAGTTAGGATAGAATGATAAAACAGATTTATTGTGGGTTTTTAATAATTGATGTATACGCAAACTAGTATCTTGAAAGCAGGTGCATTTAAGCTCTTTACTGAGGTGAAGCTTGGTCTTTTTCATGAATAGTCTTAATGTTCATGAAGAAATAATTTCAGATGACAGGCTATTCCCACAGAATGGAGCTATCCTGGTAAAGAACCTTTTGCAGGCAGCTATTGAGAAGCAGAGTTGTTTCAGTTTGAGGCTGCCTGTGTTTCTTAAGAAATACATTTTTGAGTACTATTTATTCATTAGCAAATGAACAATGGCAATCATGAAGCAGTCTGATGATTAGCATATTTTAAAAAAACTACCATTTGCAATAACTGAAAGCCATATATTTTTTGCAAAGCCATGCATATCTTTACCTGAGAGATGCATTAATTTTTTACCTCTGTTTTCAGCTGTTTCTATTAAAGTTAATATTGCAAGCAGACATGGATGCTGTTATTGGTAGGAATGCATTCTAATCAGGCAATTAAGACATTAATGACTATTCTTCAATGAACATCACTTGTACGAAGGTATGAAATACAGTATGCTTCTCATGTTTGCTTAAAACATTTGAAGATATTTGCCCTACATGATAAGGAAAGGTAAATGTACTGTCTAGCAAAATACCTAAGTACCTTTTTCTTGATAGCAAGCTCCTCTTGAAATTAATTATGCTTGCTGCTGAATAAGGGTTAATAATTTTGCTCTTCAAAAATCATAAAGGAAGGCCTCTCAGTGGAGATGATAGTTTGTTGTCAGCACATCAGTTGCAAATGCTGTTACTGTTCTGCTGAACTACAAATTTATAGATTTTTATGAATAATATCTAATTGAATCAGTAATGATTAATGCCTACTTCTTGGAATAACATCAAGATAGTAGAGTGTCTTGCAGATTTTCAGAACAGAAAGCAAGGCAGATTTTTTTAAATGCATTGTGATGAAATGCCATGTAGTTAAGATATGATTTCCTAAAAGTGACCTGTGAATCCATGGAGGCAAAATGAATAATTTACAGAGCTTATTCCTCAATTATCATGTTAATACAGGGTAGTTAAACAGTTAGTAGTGATTTTATATAATGGTTAATGGATAGCACTTTATGAATAAGGCATTTAATATAACTTACATTTTATAAATACAGGTGGATTATATCCTTTGTAGGAGGGCCAATCTGAAGGAGATTAGAGACTGTAAAGTGGTGACAGGGGAAATTGTAGTTAGGCAGCATAGGATGGTGGTCTGTAGGATAATGTTGGTGATCAAGAAGAGGAGGAGGAGTGTGAGGACAGTGCCAAGGAACAAATGGTGGAAGTTTTAAGATTGGTGGTGAGGTAGAATTCAGGAAAGAGTTAATATAGGCACTGGGTGACAGTGAAGAGTTACCAAATAGCTGGGTAACTACAGCAGAGCTGGTAAGGGAGACAGCTAGGAAAGGTGCTTGGTGTGACATGTGGACAGAGGAAGGAGGACAAGGAGACCTGGTAGTGGAATGAGGAAGTACAGGAGCATATACAGAGAAAGAGTAGTGGAATTTTCAGAGAGATGAAGAAAGTAGACAGAAGTATAAGGAAATGAGACATATGGCAAAGAGAGAGGTGGCGAAGGCTAAGGATAAGCCATATGAAGAGTTGTATGAAAGGTTGAACACAAAGGAGAGAGAAAAGGACCTGTAGTGATTGGCTAGACAGATGGACCAAGCTAGGAAAGATGTGCAGCAGGTAGAGGTGATAAAGGATAATGAGGGAAACATACTTACAAGCAAGGAGAGTGTGTTGAGCAGATGGAAAGAGTACTTTGAGGGGCTGATGAATGAAGAGAATGAGAGAGAGAGAAGGTTGGTTGATGTGGGGATAGTGAATAAGGAAGTGCAATGGATTAGCAAGGAGGAAGTTATGATAGCTATGAAGAGGATGAAGAATGGAAAGGCTGTTGGTCCAAATGACATACCTGTGGAAGCATGGAGGTGTTTAGGAGAGATGGCAGTAGAGTTTTTAATCAGACTGTTTAATGAAATGTTGGAAACTGAGAGGATGCCTGAGAGGTGGAGAAGAAGTGTCTTGGAACTAATTTTTAAGAATAAGGGTGATGTGTGGAGCTGTAGTAACTACATAGGGATAACATTGATCAGTCACAGCATGAAGTTATGGGAAAGAGTAGTGGAAGCTAGGTTATGAAGGGAGGTGAGGATTAGTGATCAGCAGTATGGTTTCATGCCGGGAAAGAGCACTACAGATGCGATTTTTGCTCTGAGATGGTTGATAGAGAAGTACAGAGAAGGTCAGAAGGAGTTGCATTGTGTGTTTGTGGACTTAGAGAAAACATATGACAGGGTTCCTAGAGAGAAGTTATGGTATGGTATGAGGAAGTTGGGAGTGCCACAGAAGTATGTAAGAGTGGTGCAGAATATGTACGAGGGTAGTGTGACAGTGGTGAGGTCTGCAGAAGGAGTTACAGATGTGTTTAAGGTGGAGGTGGCATTACATTAATGATCAGCTCTGAGCCCTTTCTTATTTGCAATGGTGATGGATAGGTAACCTTGTATACACCTATGTACCTATGAACCTATATAAAAAATCAAAACATCTAGTAGTCTAGTATCTAATGCTACACCAGTAATCATCAGGACCCCTTGGAAAAAAATGTCTGACTTTAAAAAACATCATTTTTAGCCACCACCAAATCACAGGTACTAGCTTCTACAAGTTTAGTTACAAAAAATGTTTTATTCATAGTTACATTGTACAGAAACATAATATAAAGAGTGAATTACCATTCTTACTAAAACAAAGTCCTCCAGATGTAATCAAATTCACTTTGCATTCTTAGCATAAAAAGTTATTTTAAAAGACTTGGCTTAGTACTTAAGGCCATTGGATATTAATTGCACATTCCATAAAAATATGTCTGTCTTAAGAAATAAATATGGCCTTGATTTAATTAATGCATAATTTGAGCTTTGGCTCGACTCTGTCTAAGTCATGTGCCAAGAACAGCAGCACTGATAAAGCAGGGAAATGTATTATGACATTTACATGGCAGTCATTGAGCAATAACAAAGAAATATGGCCATTCAGTCTCACACGAACATATGTAAGATAAATATATACAATAATCTGGGGTCTTGTATCTAGTAAGTGAAAAATAATTACCATTATGCTAAAGAAGCATATCATAACCTAAAATGCTTAACAAATTAGTTTGTATGTCTCTGCCTAAAACTATGCAGTAATTATTATCAATCAATGAGAAACATAACTTGAAGTGTAAGATATTTGCTGTTTTTAGTTGGTTATGCATACTTACAAATATTTTCTCAAACTGCAAGTACTTGAATTACCAAATAAGTGATGCAAGAAGGTTCATCACATGCCACACACAGCAAACTTCTTGTATCAGGGGTGGAATGTTTTAATATACCAAATTATGCAGATAATGCAATAAAGTTAGTTAAAAGTGAATAAAAGAAGGCAGAATTAATGATGTGCAAAGTTTAGTATGTGATTTAGCATGTTAAGACAGGGACGTTAATTTTACATCAGAACTGATATATAAAGTAACTGGGTGAAAATTTAATTTGATGTATTGACTCACTTAATGTAACTGGAATTTTTGCAAATCCAATACAAAATGCCATTTAAGACATAACAGAAACTATTTTTTACATGAAACTACTTGTCCATAGGTTCATATATTAAGACTAGACTTAATTGCCCTTTGTGGTCATTTTAAATCTTGTCAGTTATTCTATGTGACAATTAAACCCTGCAATTTCTGTCTGAAAGGTAAATAGCCTAACCATAATGCCAAACTCCCTCTCCATATTGCTTGGGTACAAGGCAGGTGGTAATACGTACTGTTTTCTCTCCTTCTTTTTTCAATACAAGATAGTACTGCATCAACATTCCTTGTAAGAATCATCTTTAGGAGATGCTACCTTGTTAGAGAGCTGTCATTGTAAATATCTTACAAACTGTGTGAGGTATCTTTAAATGTGAGCAATGTGGCTTATATTAGAAATCCCAGCTAGAAATGAGAATTCTGGTCAAAAATGTGGTAACTTTTGTCCTATTATAGGTTCATAGGTAGATACTAGGCTATCTGCCCTAGGGCATTTATAAGCCTAGCCAGAGTGTATTTGTCTTCCACCTCCCTATTAGATTAGCCTATTGTGCCTCAGTAAAGTAGGTCACAGATGGTACCCTTTTAAGATTAGTTTACTGTGCCTCTGTCTAGCAGGGACACAGAAGAGATCCCAGGGGTGAATTTGCGATTTCCCATCCACGCGTCCAGATTTCGCTTGAAGAGGGTCAGCTAGGGGCTATGTCTAACATGAATTGGGATTCTATTCCAGATTGAGGGGAGCCTCTGGGAGATGAATCTGTCCCTCCAGCATGTCCTATTTATTTTTGTGCTGAGGTTTAGGTCCCTGGAGCGTGTAGCTCTAAGGGACTTGGATTTTTTGAGGTGGAGCATGTCCATTAATTCTGGGTTTGACATGGCTTTGTACGTCAGGCATAGATCGCCTCTAAGTAGGCGGTAAGCAACTGAGTAGAGCTGGAGTTTCTTTAGTTGAGCTGCATAGGACATCTGTTTGTAGCCCATGATCCTCTTGGTGAGGTACTTTTGGGGTCTCTCCAGTTGCTGCAGGTGTCAGGTAAGGTACATCCCAAAAGGGGCATTGTATTCAATTATGGGTCTGATGAGTGACGAGTAGAAGGGCACAATGACCTCTCTTGATCTAGATGCGAACCCTTTCATTATAAGATGGACTATATAGAAGGTCTTTCTAACCACTTTGGCAACGTGATTATCAAAGGAGAGATTACTATCTACGTTGGTCCCCAAATCTCTAATTACTTCTTCCGTACTTAATGGATTACCACCTATGTGGTAATTTGTGGGCACCTTGTTTTCCCCAAAGGGGATGACTATGTACTTTTTAGCATTTAGCTTGAGGCCGTGGCTCTGGCACCAAGCATCCGTCTCTGCGAGACCCTTTTGGAGGATGCTTGTGTCAGCTGGAGATTCGATTATGGCCCCCAGTTTGCAGTCATCTGTGAACTTTGTCAGCCATAACCCCCCCCCCCCCGTGTTTGCCTGAATCTCAGAGAAGTATATACTGAACAAAAGAAGTCCCAGAACTGAGCCCTGTGGGACGCCACTTGTAACTGGTTTGGATTCGGACATGGCACCTGCGATTCTGATCATGTGGGTTCTATGTCTGAGCCAGTTTGCAACCCATCTTGTGATATAGGGGTTGATATTTAAGCTGGTAAGCTTATTTATGATGCCCAAGTGGGGTATTGTGTCGAAGGCTTTTGTGAGGTCCAGGTAGGCTGTGTGGACTACCTTGCCCTCATCTATGGCTTTGGTAACTGTTTCAAAGAAATCAACTAGGTTTAAGAGGCAAGATCTGCCCTTAATAAAGCCAAATTGGGTAGGGTCCAGTGTCTGGAGTCTCCCAATGTCTTTGTTTATGAGTTCCATGATAATACGCTCCATAGCTTTACAGACCAGACTAGTCAGGGTTATGGGGCAATAGTTTTCGGGGTCTGTTGTGGCACCACCTTTGTGGAGTGCGACCACTGTAGCTGTACACCATTCTTTGGGTACATATCCTGTAGTAAGGCTAAGTTTGAACAGTGACTTAATGTGAGGGTTCAGTTCTTCTTGGAGCTCGTGTAAGACACAGCCTGGGACACCGTCCAGTCCCATAGATGCTGTGTTTTTTGCTTTGGAGAGGGCAGCTTTCACCTGTGCATCTGTGATGTCAGGGAGGTTACATTCAGTTGGGATAGGCATTTGCTCCTTTGGGGGGGAAGGGGGGGGGTTGCACTGAATCTGTCTGCCAGGATGTTGGCTATGTCTGTAGGTTCGGTATATTTTGTACCATTATGCAACAATTCAGAGCATATCTGGGAATTTCTGCCCATGTTCCTGACATAACTAAAGAAGGCTTTGTGATTATCTTTAGTGTCTAGGGCAATTTTTCTTTTGAAACTGGCCTTTGATGATTTTATGAGGGATCAAAGTTTCTTGCTAATACTGATCAGAGATGCCTTCCCTTTTTGGGATTTTGCTCTGTCATGTAGTAGCTTCCTCCTTCTGTTGTATAGCTTATTTATGGCCGGGGTCCACCAGACCGGTTTCCTGTTTTTGGAGGAGTGATTCTTGGTTTTATTTGGGATAGCACGATCCATGCATTCCTGCAGGTGCTCATAGAATGCATTTGTAAAGGATTCTGTGGAATGGGCTGTATTATCCTCTGGCCCAGGGGCTTTGAAGGATTCCACCTCAGTCTTGAGAAGTGCAAAGTTGGCTTTTGAGAAATTCTTTACAGTGATTTTCTTGGCTGGGGGTGGGGACGGGATATGGATGTCCAGGGAAATTTGTTTATGGTCTGATCTTACCAATGAGGGGTTTACCTCTGGTGTGGAACATAGAGTCCCCATGTTGGTGATGACCAGGTCCAATATGTTGTTCCCTCTTGTGGGAGTGGTGACCAGTTGTTTCATTGTGTTAGAGTTTATAAATTCAAGGAACCGTTGGGCGAGGGTGTTTGGGCTTGAGTAGTTTTCCCAGTCAATGTTTGGGTAGTTGAAGTCACCCAATAACATAGTGTTTGGAGAGACCTTCATATTCTCCAGTGCTCTCAGGAATGCCAAGTGGGGTTCCTGTAATAGGGAGGGTGTTCTGTAGCAGGCTACAAACTGAAAGACAGTTTTGCCCGCTGTTAGTTGCACATGGATGGTTTCCGATGCTTCGTGCACTGCCACTGACCTGGAGGTGTAGGTATCTTTGATGAATATAGATACCCCCCCTCCTTTTGTGCTTCGGTCCAAGTTTTGGGGCCGAAATGCATGGTATGAGTTATAACCTGGTAGTGCTGGGGTGCTCTCGGGAGCGTTGAACCAGGTTTCTGTTACTGCACAGACATCGATTTTCTCCATACTGAGGAGAGCCTCGAGTGCGTGTATCTTGAGGTTTAGACTTCTGGAATTGAGTAGCATTACCTTTAGTTTTTTTTTTCCTTGGGTTGTCTATGGAGGTGGGTTTGTCCTTTGAGCCTTGCCTAAAAAAGGCACTATGGGGGTGGCAAGAGCCTTGGTCAGTATACGAAAGTCTAAGGGTGACAGGTGCAAGCCGTCCCTAGCGAAGCAACGTGGCTTGTCGAGGATGTCATCCCAGGCTGACAGACACTGGATCCCCTTTGAATGACACCAATACTTTAGCCAGTTGTTGAAACTGATCATTTTGTCTTTATACTGTGGCATCATTCTTGGTGAGGGCAAGATGCTACTCAAGGTCAGGGTCATACCAGCATGTAGTCCAGGGAGGTACATCTCAGGTCATTCACACCAGCATGGACAATGATGGAGTCATACTTGTACTTGCTTTGGAGTGACCTGAGTGCTTGCGTTATATGGCGGATCCTGGCACCCAACATGCAGCTTACAGTGACCTTCACCTTGTTCAGTCTGGTGAGCGGGACGTCAGTGTGCTGGACAATAGAGTCCCCTATAACAAGTGCATTTGGTGTGTTGTTTGGCCTTAAGGGCTGTGACTGTGAGGCACACTGATTTTGTGAGATATGTGATTCGTGGGTATTGTTGAGGGGAGGCTGTTGCTTGGATATCTGCTTAGGAGGTCTTTGCTGTTTAGGCAGATTTTTATTTAGAGCCTCCGAGTATGTTTTTGTGTGTTTATGTGTTGGGTATGCAGATGCAATAGGTCTGTGTGAGACTGGATTTGAGGTGTGGGTGGTTACCTTTTCCTCCTGACTGACTGTGCCAGTCTTGGGTTGAGAGAGCTCTGCCTCCAGTTTGGCTGTGTAACTGCATCTCTCACATGTATTAGAGTTTGTTGGAAGGAGGAGAGGGTTGTCTGTGTACATAAGGCAATTATAACATTGCCTCAAAATTCCCAGATTCACCAGCTGGACTGGAGAGTAACCTTGAAACTGACGCTTGGACATACCAGATTAGTATAGGGAACTGTTTTTTTTACTGATCAGATTAGGGAAGGGAACTGATTTTTCACTTGATCAGGAAGGACCAATCGGGAGCCTAATACTTATGAGAAGTCAAGGAGGGTGTAGTGCTTTAGTTAGTTAGTGTTTCCTTATAAGAGCTGAGCAAGTGCAGGGCTTTAGAAAGAGAATAGAGTGATTACTTTGAGACTTTGAACAGTTCTAAGGGAAAAATTGAAGAGCAGACTTTGTAGAGCCTGGAATAGTTTAAACTTGTTTAGGCGGCGCTGTCCGACGCTGCTCAGTGCGCAAAACCGCGCAAAAAGAGAGTTGTAGGGTTTTAAGAGAGAGAGATCAAGGAGTTTAGAATTGACCCAAAATGGCCAATAAAACTACAGATTCTAGGTAGTAACCACTCCTCCAGGGACAGGCAGGCTGTTCAGTGTTAACCACTCCCACTGGTGAACACAGAGACTTCCCTTTAGCCCAAGCAAGCACTGGCCTTCTAGAAACTTCCAAACAGTTCAGAACAGCAAATCTGTAACTGAACTTTCTTAACTTTCAGAAAGTGGGAAAAAAGCAAGATTTTTTTGTTTTTTGTTTCTTTTTGTTGTAGTTTAACGGTAGCAGAGATACACAAGCAGAAAATAATCACAACAGTGTAATAAATGACCCCACACTTGAGTGCTAGGCCAAAATCAGGTAAAATGCAGTTTTTAGAGAAAAAAACGATTTGCATGTGAGTGTGTGGTAAACTTCATTCTCTGGGTTAATTTGATTCTCTTGATGTACTGAAACAAAATATCATGGTGTTTGGTCAATGTAACCAGATCATTTATGTGTCATTTTGCAAATCAGATTAGACAATGTAATTAATATATGCATCATTTATTAGTTCAATATTTGCATATACTCATATACTGCAGCTAAACACAAATACACTACCTAGAATGCAGGAGTAAGTATATTAGGCACTAGACCAGCCAGGGGCATGGGAAATATTTATGTAGGGAATAATTTTCAGAAAGTCAGATACCCCGCTAATGCTTTGCTTGTCAATTACTTAGAAATAAATCATTTTTTTACTTCATTTACAGTATCTGGTTGTGACATTCCTTTCAGATTTAACTTCAGATAAATAGCATTCCAAAGACTGAAACATATATTAGTTCTATTAGAAATTAAAGCTCTTACCATTATACTTGTCAAAGGAAAAATATACTTTAAAAATGATCAAAACACGGTAGGTTCAGGTTTAGGCACTTTAATCTTGCAGCAAGGAGACAAAAACGTGCTATTACAGAGTTTGTCTAACTAGAAACAGGAAATACTTTCATTTTTATACACTTTCTAATAAGACATTGCTTACCAAGCTGACGTAGCAAGTTACAAGTCTTTTCATCATCACTTGTTGACCACCAATCTCATGAATTTCTGCTGATTTATCAATTTTTGTGAGAATCTTCTTAAGGAAAACAACGTGGCCTTGGTTACCACCGGTTAGATACATGTTATGTTACCATTCAAGGTACTATGGCTAATTCAAGCACAAAGCTAGCAGTTCATTTCTCTAATAATCTTTTGTCTACATTATCTCTAAGCTTCTGCAGCTGTACATTTTCTCATACTTCGAACAGAGCTGATTGTTTAGAATCATTACATTTACAGAATATAGCATTGTTCATTCATTCGTTCCTGACCTAGCAGATAAGCACCTGCTTCTCAAGTACATTTCCAAAAGGCATAAACATGAATATTGCTGTGCTAGCAATTACTAGGTCAGAGGGCATCTTGCAAGTTTCAGAAAGCACACTGCAGTTTCAAAAAGCATCTTTTTCAGTTCTTATATGAAACTCAATTTATATATAAAACAGTGCATATAAAATAGAATGAAAAACGTGTTAACTCTTAACTACTAATTAGCATTAAGCATACACACATTAATACATATTTTCCTAACAATACTCAACCCCTTTTTCCCCATTTTTGCATGAGGTCAGGGTGTCACTTCACTAGTGGCAGTCATGGCAGTCATCTAGATGCAAGGTTTGGGTGGCTAGCCCTGCCATGGTAGTTCATCCGTACCACACACTCACATGCACACTCAAGCCTAGGGCCAGTTTAGAGTGTCCAATCCACCTGCTGCATGTCTTTGGAGTCTCGCAGGAAACTGGAGCAACCAGAGGAATCCATGTGAACACAGAAAGGACATGTGTTCATGTGGTTTTCCTCTGGCAAAAAGAATTGAATATAAGCCTAAGGAGAAGCTGGAAAAGTGGAGGTAACAACTGCTGGACAAAAGAGAACAAATAATGGATCTGAGCATCATAATGAGTTATTTCCTCAGATGTACTCAGGCCACCCAAGTCAAAATCAATGATACTGAGAGTGGCAGCAAAATTTCCAGGTTGTGGATTGCTGGGGTGTTCTTATGCAGCTGCCTCTTCAACTTGATGCACAATGACGTGAGGCAGAGACAATGGACATACCTCATCCCATACCATGCCATTTGCCTTTGAGTTGCCATGTCTGTCTGTTAGACCAAGAAAGCTATTCAGTGATGTAAACAAACTGTAATATCTGACAATAATGTCTATTTACAGATGGGCAGTGAGCAAGTGAAGTATTATACAATCAGGAAGCAACAGATTAAATGGTATGTTTGACAGCTTGAGACATTAAGAGTGAGAGTTTACCAAGTAGCATAGGACTATGGGGACATGGAAAATACATGGGGAGACATGACCAGGACTTATTTTTGACTGAGGTTCATGTGGAAGCAAGAAATTTACAAGACAGATCTGCAGCAGTATTGATTCCTTGTTCTTCTTTGAAGCTGACTGCATAAAATGCAGTTAAAACTAGTGGGAGGTAAAGGTGAAGTGTACTAGCTTCAGTGTCAGTCAATGATGCATGAGGAATCAGCAGATTCATAGGTAAATACAAGGCTATATTCTAGTCTATTCTATTCTGTCCATCAGACAGTACTAGGGAGTCAGCAGAAAGTCTACAATATCAGTATTGTCATACATCGCAACTCGTGTTAAATTGTACATACCTCATGCTACAAGTAAGTAAGTCCAATTTTTCTCTGAGTTACATATTAACAAGGGATTAAGAATATTGTCATTAACTGTGTCCACATTATTTCCAAATAATTACGGTGCAAATAATTCAATAGATGGAGTTAGAAAATACTGCATAATCAGTGTTCTTTTAACAATAATCAGTGACTGGCAACAGAGGTACAAGCTTATTCATTTCAGTGCTTAAGTTAGCATAGTTTCCTGACAGTGTATGTGTCTTTTGACATGCATCAATGTCATTAGAATCTCAGCAATGCGACTGGGCCATAATATTCTCTTTGGAATGGATTTGTCACCAATTTCTTTCCATGTTGTATCACAAATCGGATATGGTCAGGTTGGTGGAGCTAAGCACAGTGAGCGTTAATGTATTCTACTATCAACACTACAAAAAGTTATTGATTATTGCATCTTTGTCCTATATGTACTTATTACATGAACAAATACAGATGTTAAATGCATACTGACCATTCTTCTTACATGTATGCCAGATCAATATATATAACACACACACAGACACACACACACACAGACACACACACACACACACACACACACACACACACACACACACACACACACACACACACACACACATTGATAGCTATATATAGATAGACAGATATAGATATAGATTGGAGGACTTACCTATAGAATGATTTTCTTACTACCCTAGACAAATGTTGGCCGAAGCCAAGTTACTATCTCCATGAGTCCTGAAATCCCTGACTACCGTGTCTATCTTTAGTGGTGTTTAATCAATGAGGTAGTTTCCTTAGGCTGGTCGATTCCCAAAACATACTTCTATGCATTTCTTGGCACTGAGTTTTAAGCCATGGCTTTGGCATCAGTGATTTGTCTGTGTTAGACCTTCCTGCAAGATGTTTGTATGTTGGAGGTTTCTATGATTGCTCCTAAAGTACAATCATCTGCAAACTTGCTAAGCCAGAAGCCCTTGACATTGACTTTGACTTCTGAAAAATAGATGCCAAGAAGGAGAAACTATTGCACAGAGCCCTGGGAGACTATACTGCTTACCAGCCTCTTTGAGGAGGTGTTCTCTCCTATCCTAACTTCCTGGGTCTTGTCTGTGAACCTACTGGCTATGTAATGAGTTCCATAATGGTTTATGCTTACTTCCATGAGTTTGTCTGCAGTGCTTGAGTGTGGTATTGTATCAAATCCCTTAGCTAGGCTTAACTAGGTCAAGGAAAGGAGTATGGCCATTTTGCCCTCACTGATTGCCATGTTGACCTTCACAATGAAGTCTATCAGGTCCACTAGGCATAAACTGCCTTTGGTGAAACCACACTGTGTTGGGTCCATTATCAGAAAGTCTGCTATGTCATTGGTAATTAGTTCCGTGATAATTCTTTCCATGACATTGCATATGACACTAGTCAGACTAATGAGCCTATAGTTCTCAGGATCAGTTAATGGTCCACTGTTGTCCACAGAGATGACTGCTGCAGTCCTCCATTAGCATGGCATGAAGCCTGTGCTAAGGCTATGGTTGAATAGTGACTCCAGTTGCCCTGATAGGTCATATTTCAGTTTTTTATGTACAGGTTATAGAGAGCCAATGAAGCTATATTCCTGTTCTTAGAGAGCATATCTAAGACCTGCTCCATACTGATAGTTGAAAGGATTATGTTAAATAGTATTTCCTTGGGGGTAAAGTTGGAGCTGAATTTGTCAGCCAGAAGATTTGCTATATCTCCCAATTCCATGGATATGACACCATTTACCAAAGGTTCAGCACACTGTTGTGCACTGTCTTTGAAGATTTGACATAGCTAAAAAAGGCCTTAAAGTTGTCTTGAGTCTAGAAGGCTACCTTTTCCTCAAATTTTGTTTGTTAATCCTCTTACATGTCTATTTGGCTTGATGAGAGAGTTTTTATCTTATTTTTTTTTTTTTTGGTGTTATGCTTCCTAATTTTAGCTGTGGTCTTTTTTTTCTTTTGTTGTACAACCTGTTTAATTATGTATTCCAAAGGGCATGTGGCTAGTTTTTTTGAGTTAGTTTTGGGCTTACTTCTGGTAGGCAGTATGCACAGCAACTTCTATGGAGTCATTGACATGGTTGTACAGAGCTTCTCTGACTAATTCTACATAAGCTGCTGTGTTTTCTGGCTTTACAGGGGTTTCAATTTTGACAGATTATCACTTTAAAAAGCAGTTTGCCTTTAAGTAGTTTCTAACTGTTAGAAACTTCTTTTCACTTTTTTCAAAGACAACATTCTTCCTGTCTTCCCGTAAGTCTTTTCACACTCTGTCATTTTTATCTAATGGTATAAACCAAATTCACAGAGAGTCTTTGAACTCTGTTGATATAGTTCCACCACCATACTTTGCTATGGACCTGGCCTTCTTAGTGTATTTATTTATTTATTTCAGTTTGATTACCGGGGAGGTCCACTGGGCTTGGGGGCCCGTTTTCAGTGGAGGCCCGGGGAGGAAAGCTCCAACAAGGAAATACCACAGTTTAAATAGTTTTGATTACAAAAACAGTTTCAATTAACATGCAAAGTCATAGACAGTATGTATTATAGATAGCAGGTAGTTACAAAAGAATAAACACTAAACAATTTCAATTATTGTTAAGGAGGAAAAAAAAAGGCTTGCATAATGAAAATATAAGTTTTACTGTTTTGTTCCTAAGCTAAATAATTTTTAGAAAGGAATAGGAAGGTGAAATAGGAGGAGGTTAGCCTGGAGTAAAGGGAGAAGACTGTTTACGAGTTGTAGGCTGAAGAGTACAGTTGCAGATTCTGTTTAGATAGAGGTAGGAATGAAGTTGGGTTTTGAAGTTATTAAGGTTGGTACATGTCCTTAGTGAAGAGGGCAGGGCATTCCATTTTTTAGCTAGGGTAAAGGATAAGAGAAGCTGACCTGCTGGGCGCTGGGGTTTTTGAACTGTGATCAGGTTTAGTTGAGAAGATCCAAGTGGTCTAAGGGGGGTGTAACGTTGTAGAATATTAGAAAGAGCAGGGCAGTTAGAAGGGTGTAACAATAGTTTGAAGGCTGTGGAGATTTGGATAAAGTTAAGCTGATTGGGAAGTTCTAGCCAGTTTAGAGAGTGAAGGGAGGAGCAGTGATGAGAAGAGGATTTGGCGTTTGTGGCAAATCTAGAGATTTTGTTGTAGCATAGTTCCAATTTGGTGGTAAGTGTGGATGAAAGATTAGTGAGCAGGGGGGCTCCATATAAGAGGAAGGGAAGGAGGTAGGTAGAGGCAAGGCTTAGTCTGGAATGAGGAGAGAGGAAGTGGTTGTTTTTATACAGTAAACCTAGTTTTATGTGTGTTTTTTTTATGTTTAGCTGGATATGGGTATTAAATTTTAGTTGATCATCGATTGTAACACCGAGAAGTTTGGTGGACGGTACAATCTCGATAGAGGAGTTACAAAGGCTGGTAATTTGAAATGAGTTTTTATCAAGGGAGGAGGATTTAGAGGGGGAGAAAAGGAGGATCTTAGTTTTGTTAGCATTTAGGGAGAGATGATTTTGTTGCATGTATGCAGCTTTACCTTAATTGTGGATTTGAGGAGTTGGTGAGCTATTAACTCAGACAGCACAAAGTTCTGCTTTTTATTTATACCCATTTAAGCAACATATCCTGGGATTCAGAAACATGGTGCCCATGACTGCCAGAGCTGCCTGCTATTTAAGTGATCGGCATGACGTAGATCTAAGACCATTACAACTTCCAAAGGTTAAATACTGTATAGAAATTAGTTCTCATTAGGAAATCCTTCAGTGTCCAGAACATGGTGTGTGCTGAAAGACAATAAACCCAGCAATGCCTGGGGCATATTACAAGCATGTCAATTGTTCATGGCCCATGTATGGATCTTGATGGGTTTTAGCACATTCACTGGGGAACAAAAGCAGCAATCTGGGGAACGTTGGTGACCCAAAATAAAGGGCCACAGTATACCTACATACATACATATCAAGTCAAGTCAAGTAGAACTTTTTTATCATTCAGACCATACAGCATGTGCACAGCTGAACAAAATTACATTTCTTAAAGCTCACTTGGAAATAGCTTACAGTTAAAAATAACATAACAGCAATATCAATAACAGCAACAACAGCAACAACAACAGCAACAACAGCAACAACAGCAACAACAACAGCAGCAGCAACAACAGCAACAACAGCAGCAATAAAAGCAACAACAGCAGCAACAACAGAAGCAACAACAGCAACAACAACAGCAACAACAACAACAGCAACAACAGCAACAACAGCAGCAACAACAACAGCAACAACAGCAGCAACAACAGCAACAACAGCAGCAACAACAACAGCAACAACAACAGCACCAACAGCAGCAACAACAGCAACAACAACAGCAACAACAGCAGCAACAACAGCAACAGCAGCAGCAACAATAGCAGCAACAACAGCAACAACACTAGCAGCAGCAGCAACAACATAGTCCAAGGGATAACCATTCTTTGCCAGACTCAGAGATAATATTCAGTGACCGCAGCCATCCTACCATCCACACCATCCATACTAACGCCAACTCCATCCCAAACACCAACAAAATCTTTCAGCGTCCCATCTCTTCACCTCGGATCACTCCAATCCTGTCCACCGGCACACTACGACCTTAAGCTCGATCAATTTACATTGGCCACAACAGTCTTGTCCTTCCACACCGTCCTCACCGATATACTATATATATATATATATATATATATATATATATACATATATATATATATATATATATATATATATATATATATGTAAATATATATATATATATATATATATATATAAATATATATATATATATATATATATATATATATGTAAATATATATATATATATATATATATATATATATATATTTAAATAATATTATATAATAAAATATCTTATATATTTGTATATTTATATATTTGTATATATGTATATATATATATATATATATATATATATATATATATATATATATATATATATAATGTGTGTGTGTATACATTTATTTGTCATCAACATACCATTCAAACTGTAAGAACAGCAAACTCCAACAAAGTCAAGCAGTATATCAGTAGCCATTTGGAAAAGAATGGGACCAACAAATTAAAAATTATCATTAGTTAAATACAAAAAAGCAATATACAGGGTTTATGCTGACTTGAGAAGGAGCAAGATATAAATTTGGGAGGTTTATCATGAAGGATATTTGGGGAAGGAAGAAAGGACAGTTTCTCAAAATGGATGGAGGCTTACGAGCAGGGTCAAACAGAAACACATAGACTGACAGAGGAGGTGCTCCTGCACTGGGCGAGGGAGGAGCACAATGGAGAAGGAGGCATCAGACAAAGAGAAGGTAGATAATGTTGTTTGGAAAGATTAAACAACAAATAAAAGACACAAATAAAGGGTATCACCATGAAATGGATGGGATTGTGCAGCTGACTTCCCTGTCATTTGACATAGCGTGTGCAGTGATTCTACCTTGAGCTCCCTCATTTTTCATCCCTGCTGCAGATAAAGGTACCAGTGTGTGGCAGTGTTGTGACTCAAAAAGCCCATGGACGAATGTTTTTATGTGGCCAATGCAAGCACAAAGCCACTGATCAACACCTCTTCCACCATGTCTTCCAGCTGCCTTTGTGTGACATACTTTTAACCACAACTTATAGGTGGGAACAACAGCTACTATCACAGGTGCAGGTCTGGATGGCTTGGCTCCTGCAGTTGATGTCTGAGCTGGGAAGATGACCCTGGCATCTGGTATTCAGATGAGTTAGATGGTGGTATCAGATGTGGGAATCAGGTAATTTTTGCTCTAGTGATGGCTGCAATTTTAAATAACTGTAAAAATCAACCCAAACAGCAAAGACCACCAAGGCAGAAACACACTTGACCACTACAACACAAAACTATTCATGAGACACATAACTCTCCCAAACAGTGTGCCACTCAACCAAAGCCCCTAAAGCAGAACACCATGCCCAACACACTAGTCATAGGTGACTTGACAGTGAGGCACACTGATGTCCCACTCACTAGGTTGAATAAGAAAAAAGTAACAGTCAGCTGCTTGTCAGGTGCCAGGATCCACCATGTAACGCACGCACTCAGGTCCCTAAACAACAGGTACAAATATGACTCTGTTAGTGTACTTATGGGTGTGAGTGACCTGAGACATACCTCCCTGGACTACATGAAAAGAGACATGGAGGAGGTCTCGGATTATGTATGACCATAGCCCTGAGCAGCATCCTACCATCACCCAGAATGATACCACAGTACAAGCAGAAAATGATCGATTTCAAAAATAGGGTAAATTTCTGGTGTCATTCTAAGTGGATCCAGTATCTGTCTGCCTGGGATGACATGATTGACAGACCTCGATGCTTTGCCAGAGATGGCCTGCATCTGTCACCCCTGGACTTCCGGATACTGGCCAAGGCTTTTGCAACCTCATAGTGCCTTTTATAGGCAGTGTTCCAAAAAACAAATTACCACTGTAACAGCTACAAACAAATGCAATCTGAGGGTCATGCTGCTCAATGCTAGAAGTCTAAATCTGAAAACGCACTCGCTTGAAGCACTCCTTAAAATGAAAAACATTGACATTTGTGTTGTAACAGAAACCTGGTTCAAGGCAGCAGAAAGCACCCCTGCACTACCAGGCTATAACTCATTCCACACATTTCAGCCCCAGAACAAGGATGCACATACCTCCAGACTGGTAGCCCAAAATAACGCATCAGAGATACTTCAGGTGCAGCTGATATTGGGTAAAACAGCAATTCAGGTCATAACCTGCTATAGCTCCTCAGCAATGTCCCAAGACTCACACTCCACGTTTCTAAGCACATTAGAGAATATTAGGGTCCAACCTAACACTCTCATACTAGGCGATTTCAACTACCCCTCCATTAACTAGGAAAGCTACTCATGTACCAATACACTTGCCCAACGTTTCCTGGAATTCATTAATTCAAATGCCCTGGACCAGCTCATTCTTGCCCCCACTAGAGTTAGCAACATCCTTGACCTGGTCATTACTAACATGGGTGAACATTGCTCTACACCAGTGGTTAACTCCTCCCTGGTTAGATCCAACCACAAACTAATCACCCTGGAAATCCACATACCCCCCCCCCCACAAACAGGTAACCACCATGAAAAACTTCTCCAAAGCTAACTTTAGGCTGCTAAAAACAGAGGTGGCTAACTTCAATGGCACCCATGCAAATGGAGAATAGTTGCATGACCACCGACTCATACACCAATACACTGCACAAACACGTACACAAATGCATGGATCTTGCCATACCAAATAGAACCAAGACATTCTCCTCCAAAAAAGGAAGCCAATCTGGTGGTCCCCTGCCATAAATAAACTCTACAACAGAAGGAGGAAACTGATGCAGAATAAGGTGAAGTCCCAAGACTGGAAAAACTCCCTTATCAGCCTCAAAAAAAAGTTGAGATCCCTCATCAAATCCTCTAAAGCTAGCTATGAAAACAGAATTGCAGCAAATAGTAAAGACAACCACAAGTCCTTCTATATTTATGTAAAGAATCTCCATGGCAATACCCAGACTTGCTCTGAGCTGCAGCACAATGGTACCCCCTATACTGTGCCAACAGATATTGCGAATATACTGGCCAACAGATTTGGTCCCAACTTTACCCCTTTCCTCCCCTAAAGGACCAATCACAATACCAGTAGATTGCATGGCACCCAGTATTACTGCTGCATACGTTAAAATGGCACTGTCCAAGGCCAAGAATACAGCTTCCATGGGACCTGACAATATCCTCGACTGTGTTCTACATTAACTACAGAGTGAACTGGTACCACACCTGTGTGTCCTCTTCAGTCATAGCCTCACCTCAGGCTTTGTCCCTACCAAATGGCACACTGTTACAGTCATCCCTTTCCACAAAGGAGGAGCGACTACAGACTCTGGGAACTATTGGCCCATTAGCCTGATGAGTCTGATATGGAAAACTATGGAACACATCATCATGGACCTAATAAACAAGGATATAGGGAATCTCCAAACACTGGATCCCACACAGTTTGGTTTTGTGAAGGGTAGATCATGCCTGCTCAACTTGGTCGACTTCTTTGAGTCAGTCACCAGAGCTGTGGATGAAGGCAAGATGGTTCATACAGCCTACCATGATCTGGCCAAGGCTTTTGATACCATTCCCCACTCAGGAATCATAGCTAAGCTCACTAAGCTAGGCATCAACCCCTATATCACTAGGTGGGTTGCAAACTGGCTCACAGATAGAACCCACAGTGTGAAAGTAGCGGACTCCAAGTCAGACTGCCGACCAGTCACGAGTGGAGTCCCACAGGGTTCGGTCCTGGGTCCTCTTCTGTTTGGTATCTACTTCTCTGAAGTCCAGGCCAACACAAAGGGTCTCTGGCTGACACAGTTCACAGACAATTGCAAGTTGGGAGATATTATTAACTCCCCAAGTGATGTAGACATCCTACAGGAAGGCCTCACTGAGACCAATGACAGATGTCAGAACCATGGCCTTAAGCTCAATGCCAAAAAATGTGTCGTCATCCCCTTTGGGAAAAACCTGGTTCCCATGAATTACCACATTGATAGTAGTCCACTGAACACAGAAGGTGTTATAAGAGATCTGGGAAAACAGGCTGACAGCAGCCCCTCTTTTGATCACTGCATTGCCACTGTGGTCAGAAAGTCCTTCTATGTGGCACATCTTATTACTAAGGGGTTTGCTTCCAGGAAGAAAAAGTTCATTGTCTCCCTCTACTCTTTCCTCATTAGGCCAATCATCGTGTACAATGCCCCATTTGGCATGTACCTCACTAGACACCTGCAACAACTGGAGAGACCACAAAAGTACCTCACAAAGAGGATCATAGGCCTTAAACACTTGTCCTATATGGACAGACTAAAAAAACTCCAACTATTCTCTGTCTCATATCTCCTACTTAGAGGTGATCTCTGCTTGACATACAAAGCCATGTCTGATCCAGCTCTGGTAGAAATGCTAAATCTAAAGAAATCCCAATCCCTCCGCACCACACACTCCAGTGACCTCAACCTCATTATCACAATCAACAGAACGTGCTGGAGGGACAGGTTCATAATCCAGAGATTGCCTTTGCTATGGAATAGACTTCCCATACATGTCAAACAGAACACCTCACTGGCCCTCTTCAAGAGAAATCTTGATGAGTGGATGGGAAAGAGAAAATTCTCTCCAAGGATCACTCCAGTGGTGCTACTCGACAGAGACACTGGGAATTAAGGTTGGGTGGCACGATGTCAGGGTAATCCTATGGGCTAGGTTTGTAAAGGCTTCAGGGCCATTAGCCTAGAACACACCTATGAACTTATGAACCTAAAAATGATATAAAAGACAAACTTAAAGCATACAATACATAAAACAATAATTAAAGTGATGGGGAGAGAGAAAAGTGCATGTACAATGAAAAAATTCAGCACATATGTATATATATATATATATTACCTTCTTATAGCCAGCAACTGTACTCAAAATTACAGCAAATGCAGTACCAAGAGTAGTGATAATGGCCGCATACACAATCATGGGTGGGAGCAGAACCCAGATAAAACAGCACATGCTACCTGAAAGGCAAAACATTACTGAGCTGAGCTATTTTTACATCCCTGTTGCACGTGTTGTAAAACTAAGCATCAGATAAACATACTGTTACTTGTTATCCCTGTAGTTTGGAACAGAATTTCCAGTAAAGGGCAACTGTTACAGATGCAGACAAGGGCTATAAGCATTTAGTACATACATTCTGCAATATGGATGACTGTAAAGAGTTATGACAATAGTCTAATTTGTACTTAAGAATCAAGGATAACCATACCTCCTTCTGGAAATGTTCTCAGTTCTCCTTATGTGCAGCTGTACATTCTGTTATTGCTTCAGTGGCTGTGGACTGGAATGGGTATATGTAAGATCTGTATATCACATAGATAGTAGTATTATGTATATGGAGATGAAAAAAAATACTTATAGTGCATCTCTGATGATTTACATGTAACCTTGGCTTCCTGACAGTCAAGGAGGTCAGGATGCCATCACTTAAGTTCATTGTAACAATACTAGCTTTTCTCATCTGTGTGCAGAAATCCATTAGCAGCAGTGAATGCGTTGGCCAGAGAATTCTGTTTTAGACTGGGGAACCACAAACCCCCACTGCCATAAAATATTGGCAGTGGTCACAACGGATGAAGATTTGCTTACTGTACTGTCACTGAGCTCTGCAAATTGCAGTACATTCACCTTTGCCAGGCATGATTAATTTCCGACATATTAAAGAGAAGTTTTGCTAATATCACATGGATACCCCTGTGATCCAGTTTGCGATCTGAAAAAAAAACTGTGGGTTAACTCAATTGCACAGCTTTGTGTTTGTGAATCAGACATGGTACTATTCTGCACTATTTCTATAGTGGACTGTGAGGTTAGTGTACAGCACATCATAGATTTTGATCCATTATTGCAACAACCACAACAGTGACTCCATTTTACTTAGGTAAGATGTGGAATTACACTTACTTCTCTTATGCCACACAGTTAATCAAATTTGCATGATGCTGCCTGAAGGTGTTCTGGTGTGTGTATGAAGCAGTGTAGAAGTGGAAGTTAAGATAACTGAGTTGGTATGATATGCTCAATGAGTGATTATGATGCAGTAATGCATTTTGTCCTTATTTACATAATTACTGCCCCTAGATGTCTAATTTTGCACTATATAAGTGAGAGGGATGGTAGTGTGTCTTAGCATGCTGCAAAAAGCATTATTCAGTTAAGAAAGTGTTTACAGGTGCTTTGAAAACAGACTTTTGAAATGTGCTGAAGTACTCCCTGATGAACATTAAGTACACTTCCCTCTCCAGATTTTCTTGCAATTTTAGGTGCAAGCCTTTTGATAGTAGCGGTAAGATCTTGCACAGGTGGAAAGAAATTAATGCTTGAAGCCTATAAGATTGTTATGCTGACGTGATAACACATATAATGATAGACATATCCAGTAACAGTTATGAAGTGCAAATCATAAATACAGTAAGCCAGCCATAACATTGGGCGTGGCAGAACACATTTTAATGAGTGCATAATATATCTGTAAGCACATGTAGGGTGAATTCACCATGATAGGAGGACATTTTTAGCAGTATGCTCAACTTCCAGTTGTTATTTTTGGGGGGAGGGGATTCAATGCTGTCTAAGTTACCTGTATTGTGGACATTGTGGAAGGTTTATGTCTGATCCATCATGTGTAGCAGATATACCATCAGCAGTATTTACAGACAGTTGGTGATACAGTGAGTGGCCAGTGGAAGTCTTTTAAAGAATTCTGGTAGAAGTGTTTTTCAGCCCCACAGCAATGTGTCTGCCATAGATCAACAAGGGAACACTGCTGTATCCAGTAGCAGATGAAAAGCATAAGATGCTATTGCAGGCCCTCCATCTTCATAGCTGATGGATATTTGGGTAGGATACTGCTAACTGGGACTACCAAGACTATCTATGGAAACATCTAGTGTGGATATCATTGGACAGGGCTGCACATATGGTCAGGTCTTCCATAGAGTCACATACATAGGAAAAAATTGCTGCTCTCTTTGTATGGGAAAATAGGTCTACAAGATGTGGGCCACAAGTTGAAATACCCTTGATAGATACAGAAGACTTCCTGGTCTTGGTCAGAGACAGCACAACATTTTGATATTTCCACAGTTCTGTGGGTATGGAGCACAGCTGTAATGTGCACCTAGAATATCAATAGGAGATGCCACAGGTGGCTATTATGATATCTGTATTTACTAATTAATTTGCCAAACATCCACTGCCCATCTTATAATGATATGTGTGTTTTGGGCACCATATAAGCATCATGGGTACAGTGTGAAATGTCACCTGCATGAAATAAGATAATTAGCTGCTCTTTTGATAAACACTGTCCCATTACATCTCCATTAAGAACATATTCAAAGTGGTGGGTAGATGTACACTAGGATTTGTAACCTGGGTACACAGATGACTCACTTTCCAGCAGCATTACCACAAAACTGTCATTGCTTGAAGTAGGGGGATCGGCAATTTCTGATGAAGATGGCTGTGATGAATTGGCATGGTCAGGGAGTAAAATAGGTGTGGTAGACACAGAAAATATATCCATTGCATCCCCTGTGTAGACCACAGACACAGCCTTTGTGAATGCAGTTACCCAAATGACAGGCACTACGTTGGAAGGAGGTGGGGCAGGTTAGCGGGGGCACTCAAAACTAGGTAAATATGAAAACTCTACAGAGCAGTTACTCATATATATCACAAGCCCTAAAGGGTCAAGGTGTGCATAAAGGGGCGGAGCTACTTGTGTTATTGTGAGACATGGGTACTGCCCTCCATCTGAAGTAGCTGTGTCAATGGTCATGGCCTAATGTGTGTCATTGCTATCATGGAGGCACAGGTTAGTACCAGCACAGTTATTTCTGATTTAATACAGCTAAAGCAAGGAGAGTATGTATCCTGTATGTCTGAGAGCTTTGATAGACAGATTCCCTTAATGGCATGCACCAGGTCCTCTAATGCTCACATGCCATGCACCATTTGCTATCCAAGAACCATTCCACTGCTTCCTCCATCAATGGTGGCCTTCATGGCCATGGATGGTCTAAATCACTGTCACACAACAGTTGCACTTCCACAGCTACATCTGTTGTTGAGATTATATGGCCAGGTGAGGGTTTCCCCATGGTTGTGGCTGTGATGACAGTGATACACCTGGTAGTGGATGTCATTCACAGTTATGTAGCATGCCTCCATCTAGCTAAAACTATTGTAGAACCCATGAAATCCCTGGTAAAGGTGTGTGTCATGGGTGGGTGAATGAATGGGATGTTCAACCCTCTTCCATGTATGATGCAGACCTGTCCAAAAGATCAAGCTGCAGCACTGAAAGTACTGCTGTGGCTATCCCCAACAAACACACATACACACACACACGCACGTGCACACACACGCGTGCACGCGCGCGCACACACACACACACACACACACACACACACAAACATACCACCTCAGCCCCATGTGTTTCACATATCATGTGACACTAGCCCTTCACAAAGCCTTCTACAGTAATGATCACCCACACAGAAGCGGCTCATACATATAGTGAATTCATAGTTTTCATTGTATTTAGCTCTTACACATTTCTCTGTGAAAGACATTGCACACTTTTACTTTGTCCCCCACCTGTGCTTTGTCTGTTTTACTTTGCTACTTGAATTGTCAACTTCTGATGCCCTGCATGGCCAGACTTCACATTGGCATGCAAACAATGGTAATGGGTTTGCATGTATCACTTTCATTATACTACATGTGCTCTGCTATAGGCCAGATCTTTCTATGGGCTACTGCCTCTTGACTACTACCATGACATTCTGCACCTGACTCCTACTGCAAGGTACCACCTTATACCCGGTCAGGCAATTAACACATGCATTCAGCAGCCTTAGCACACAGACACTCCTTAATGACCCTTGTTTGTGATAGGACACACAAGTATCCCTGATCTGATTCATTCTGTGGATTTCTAAATGGTGTCATCAGCCAGGGTTCCAGAGCATATCCAGCATCTCTGATAAGACGTCCCTTGGGGGGAAAGGCAGTTCTCATAAACCATTGGATGTATGTGTGCTGTATATGGGATTTCTGATAACTGCCTGAGTGGCAATTTCACACATTGTAAATTATACCCTATGCATTAAAGGCCACCTTGCAGTTGATAGAGTGATATGCTTTATGCTTCACATAACTTATTCCCTGGCCAGCAAGAGGGGGTTTATTTTGATGTGAGTGCATTCTATGGCTGCCAGAACCACACAGGAATGGTCCCACATATTATCTGGTCTCTCTCCTTTCTCCTTTGTGGTATATGGAAGCTACATATGCTCCCCTACATGCTGCAGCATGGCATTGTGAAACTGACAGAGTGTTCTCAAAGCAGATGCCAGGGACACCCCCAATGTGTCCCATGTTGTTTGCTGGGAGGTCCTTGTAGCTACTGTACAGAATGACACACATACCTTGGTATCCACTGGGATAGATAAAACACAAATCCCATGATCTGCAGATGAGACTGACATATGTCTACCAGGTGGTGTGTGGAACTCCCATCCCCATATGCTCATAGGTTCATAGGACGATACTAGGCTATCAGGCTGGAGGTCCTTATAAGCTTAGCCAAGAATTTCATCCATGTTCCCACAAAGTCAGCAACTGGTTTCCCTGTTCAGCAGGGACACAGGTGGGATCCCAGGGGTATATTTTCTGTTTCCCATTGAGTCATCCAGGTTCCTCTTAAAGAGGGCTAGTAAGGTATTCTGCTTGACATGGAGAGGAAGTCTATTCCACAGATGGGGGAGTCACTGGGACACAAATCTGTTCCGACAACATGTCCTATTAATGTCACAGATCAGGTTAATACCTTGCATGTCAGTTGCACAACTGGAGTTTGACTTATGAATATACAGCAACTCCATCAATGCTGGGTCTGAGATGGTCTTGTATGCCAGACACAGGTCACCTCCGAGCAGTCTGTATGAGACTGAGTAGAGGGACAGGGCATTTAGCCTATCTGTATAGGATAGGTGTTTGAGACCCTGGATTTTCCTGGTCAGGAACCCCTGTGGTCTCTTCAACTGTTGCATGTGCTTGGCAAGGTACATGCCGAAGGGAGCATTGTACTCAATAATGGGTCTGATAAGAGAGGGATGTTATGACCTCCTTGTTCCTGGAGGAAATACCCTTACTTATGAGGTTAGCCATGTAGAAAGCCTTCCATACAATGAAGGCAGCATGGTGTTCAAAAGTCAGGTTGCTATCAACCTGGGTGCCCAAGCCCCTCACGACTGATTGCATGCTTAGTACATTGTTATTAATGTGATAATTAGTGGGGATACCATTTTCCCCAAATGGGATAATGATGCATTTCTTGGCATTCAGTTTGAGGCCATGCTTCTGGCACCAGTCATTAGTTTGTTTAAGGCTGTCTTGGAGGATGTTCACATCACTAG
Organism: Protopterus annectens; assembly: GCF_019279795.1. Taxonomy (NCBI): domain Eukaryota; kingdom Metazoa; phylum Chordata; order Ceratodontiformes; family Protopteridae; genus Protopterus; species Protopterus annectens. The sequence continues at coordinate 897,343,387 of NC_056729.1, forward strand.
GGGAATTTATGACAGTGCCCAGCTTGCAGTCATCTACAAACTTGGTCAGCCACTGACCACTGGTTTTGGCTTGCACCTCAGAAAAGTATATCAAAAACAGTAGAGACCCCAAGACCAATCCTTGGGGTAAGCCACTTGTTACAGGTCTGCTACTAGAGGTGGCTTCCCCTATTTTGACTGAGTGGGTTCTATCAGTGAGCCAGTTAGCTACCATCTGGTATCATATGGGTTGATGCCTAGCTGGGAGAGTTTATCTACTATACCTGAGTGGGGAATAGTGTCAAAGGCTTTGGCTAGGTCAAGGTAGGTGGTATTCACTGTCTTGCCCTCATCCATGGCTTTGGTGACTGTTTTGAAGAAAGTGACCAAGTTTAACAGACATTTTCTCCCTTTGACAAAACCAAACTGTGTGGGATCACGTGGTAGGTTCATAGATTAGTACTAGGCTAACTGCCATTGTGGGCCATTTTAAGCCTAGCCAATTACCACATGTGAGACTCAAATCCTGCACCTTGTGTCTGCAAGGCAAGCACCCTAACCATTATACCAACTCCCCACCCCAAGGTTGGAGGTTGTCAATGTCCTTGTTTATAAGGTCCATGATAATCCGTTGCATGGCCTTGCAAATCAGGCTAGTTAGGCTGATGGGCCTATAATTGCCTGGGTCGGTGGACATGCCACCTTTGTGCAGAGGGATGACAGTTCTTTCCTCCATTCTGCTGGGATGAAGCCGGTGTACAGGCTTTGGCTGAATAGGGTGACTAATGGTGGTGAGAGCTCTTGCCTGAGTTCATGTAGGACACAGCCAGGGATGTTGTTGGGTCCCATGGAGGCTGTATTTTTTGCCTTTCAGAGGGCATTAATAAACTGTTCCCTTGTGATGAGAGGAGGGGGGCAGGTGCTGAGGATGTCCTGGTTTACTAATGGGAGGGACAGGGGGATGAAGTTTTCAATGAACTGGTCTGCCAGTAGGTTGGCTTATCTATGGCATTTGTGTATGTGGTATTGTTGACCACCAATTCAGAGCAGATTTGGGAGTTACCTTTGAGATTGCAGATGTATGCGAATAAGGGCATGTGATTGTCCTTAGTGCAGGTGGCCAATTTGGATTCAAAGTTAGCCTTAGATTTCACCAGTGACCTTATTTGCTTGTTCAGACAAAGGAGAGATTCCCTGCAACTTGGCACCTGCTCCTTCTTGGTTCTGGACAGCAATTTTTTTCCTTTTATTATAGAGTTCTCACAGTGCTAGTCAAGAATATCAATGCCTTAGAGTCCAATAAAATGTCAAGCATGGTCAGATGACATGGAACCTATGAGGGTAATGTAGTGCACTCTCATGGCTCATAGCAGCAAGAATATCTAGATACGTATTAGCTAATGTTGTGGGAACATGAGCATTTAGCTGTGGTCATCAAAACTAGTGTTAGTGTTCTACATCATGCTCTTTATACATTTTGAATAATGCCACAATTTTGGTTACATACATGGTGCCCCTCATTTTAATTGTATTGTGCAATACTGTCTGTTTATGCAACTGTTAGCATATACCTTGGCCAAGTGTGCTGCTAGGTATTCCCCACTCTCTGTCTCTGAATGTCGAATACACTGCATGTGTTCACCCATCATGCAAAATTGCTTACTGCAGTCGAGCTAAGTTTTCACAATGTCAGGGATAGTCTTTAACCAGCACATTCTTTCAGAACATTGTCTGCAAATAACCATATTAACTTCACACAGACATGAACATGGTTTTATATTTTTAATATATATATAATTGAAATCTAAATAATGTATGTAGTGAAAATCAATCTGATTGAAGCATCACTTATCATCCACACTATATGCACTTCCATTTCTTGGTACACATACACAGTTCTGTGTTGTTGTGCACTGATAACACAGATGACAGGCCAGCATGTTGCCCCCCTCAGTAATCCCTGCCCCATTTAAAGGTCAGTGTAATGTTATCTACACAAAGTTTGCAAAATCCTTATAATGAGAAATCAGAGAAGCCTACGAATAATCCCACTCTCACTGTGCCCTTACTACTCTAGGCTATTTATCATATCTATCATATTAAACTGCATACCTTTGTAGAACTTTAGTAGTAACATAAAGGATTATGGACATACTTAGGTGCACTTATTTATTTCCTTTTTTGTCAGTACTCAAAGCAACAAAAAAAATCAGTAAGCAATGCTACTGAATAACAGATGAAATAAAGAAACAGCATAAATATACTGACAATGGAGGAAAATAGAAACTCCTTATCTGCCCACTGTCCTACAGTCTCTCTGATCCTGCTGTAAACCTGTTGAGGAAATGGGTAGTTTGCTATATGTAAATATCACCAATATGTATAGCTTCACCAACTGCTCTGCCTGAACACCAGAAAAGGAATAAGATCAGCACAAGGCATTAGCAAATAAATGGATTTATATCAGCAGCTCATAACAGTAAATACTGGATTTTAACACTGCAGTTTCTTCTCCATTTTAAATTGCCCAACAAAGATCAAATCATGAATTTATATATCATTTAAGTATGTGCTACAAGTGCCGCTCTGGTGGAGTAGAAGGATAAAGCACATATTATGACCCTCATGACCTGAGTTCGATTAGAGGTAGGGGCAACTGATGGAATGGCATGGAGGGATAGGCATTACCATCCCAGGCTGGGTGGGTGGACCTATGGGCAACTACTGTGACGATCACTGGTGGAGGCTGGGAAAGGCAACTGGTAGGCATATCTAATGAGGGGAATAGGGTGAATACATGCCTGAGCTGCTGCAAAGGTGGGCTGATATTCCACTCCCCCAGGCATGCAGTTAGGTTCACAAGGGACTGGGGAATGGCTAAGTCTTATAATAACCCTCTCACGATGGATGCACAAGCTCTGATGCTTATGTTCCACAACTGGCACCAAAAACATCAGATTAGGTTTAGGGCAGGATGGCTATTACACCTGACATAAAAATGTACAAGGGTGCTATGCTGGTATCAATGACAGAAGGTGGAGGACCAAAAAGAAAAAAAATATATGATACAACATCTTGCATAATGCATAACATTACATGCTCTATTTTCAAAAGCCTAGTATCGTGCATTAGAATCAATATCTCTTTTGAGTTAGCAATGAAGCTATTTCACATGATAAATAGTACCGCAGAAATAATAGAATGTAACCATTTATATGAGTGATATTCAAGTGAAGTCAACCAAAATCTCTGAATAAAGAGTACATGAGTACCTACTTTTGAAATGGATGCAGAAGCTAGACTAGTCAACACTACCCAACTGTCTGTCTGAGATGCCATGACATCACTGTAAGATATTACATAGCAAATTTGTTTCATTTACTCAGACATCATGTTATCAGCATTTTTGTCATCCAGCCACATCAAGACTGTAAAGGAGAACACCAGCACCATAAAGTATTACTGTTCAACTGTCTGTAGGGAATGCACAAGGTGGGTAGTGTCATATACCATTCCTATAAGGCATTGCCTAGCACCTCTGGCATACAGTTTTGCATTCCTGTCACCTAGGGACTTCAGGCCTGCAACACGCCTACAACATTTTTAACCTGCCCCACAAAGTATGTACATGTTCATAGACTGTATATACCTGGCATGTAGGAGTCAGCCTGACTACTGGTGATGAGGGTTACAGCTATACTGTCTTACACACAAGTATGTTATCAGATTGCATTCACAGTTTCCACTTTGACAAAGCCAGCAATTCAAGTGAGCACATGCCAGATGTCAGTGCATCTCCACAGAATGGAGACAATGGTATTGTGCACCTGGGACAGGTTAGGTAAACAATAGCACTTTCAACAACATAAACAGTGGAGAGAATGCTGACCTCTTACACAGTCAAAGGAGACTCTGGATAAACCTCCAGCATGACCGGAGGTCATTGTCGGGTGTTACATTCATTGCAGTCCCACTATTGATACACAGTCAGAACCAATGAGGTCAGCATCAAAGGGCCCTCCATCTCTGAAGCACACAGAGATGTTATAGGGGGGAGTTATGCTGGTGGCTGACAGTGCCCTAAGTACCACTTATTTCAGGATATGGGTTTGACTCCTGACATTAATCACCAGATACACTGGGCTGTGATTCAGCAACAGACAGATGCTAGTCAGACCATCTCAGAGTTGCTCAAGAGTCTGTGAGAAGATGTTTAATCATTGCAGGGAATGAAAAGCAATGCAAACAAATGCAACAAAGGCAGCTCACCAGATAACAATTAGTGATCCCTGCAGCTGCTGCAAACCAGCCAGGGTGAGGGATGGTTCCAAGGGAGCCCGCAGGATTTTTTGCAGGGGGGTGCAAACCCAGAGCCCCACCCACATAGCTCTCCCCGCCCCCGCCAACACAGCCCGCCCAAGTCCACCCACCCCAAGCCCCGCCCACACCGCCATTCCAGAGTCCCATTACTTGGCTATTTCTCCCCATTTGCCATAGACACTGTTCAAATCTCTGTGTGCATACTGTTTTATGCTTTAGTTCTACAATGATTACAGGCAGTTGGATTTAATTTACAACTTTTATTTCAAACATTATCGCCCAAACACTGATAGACATTTACTAAACCTAAACAAAGCAATAGTCTTACAACAAAAACAGACTTGGCATTAAAGCTTCTCTACTTTTGAAACTCACATTCAATGAAACAGCATTGAAACCCACATTCAAAGAAAATGCATCTGGCCAGTGGCAGGTTATTTACCTTTGAACTGTTTTCAAGCAATAGGCTCCTTGCACACTGTTAGGGCCATGCAAAAGTTATTTTATTTACCTGATTGTATTAATTATAATATATAATTGAATTATATCCCTTGCATTATACAGCAACACTTGAGTGTGTTTTAAATTTATAGTTTTGAACATTTTCCCAGTAAGCAATGAAACAAAATATACAAACCAATGATGACAAACTGCCCAATTCAGAACATTTCAACCATAAAAGGCCACTCATTACAATCCACCAATATCAGTCAATACACACAATCTCTGCCGGAGTAAAAGTAATCTGAATAATTCCGCATTAAAGATATCTGAAACTAATGAAGAGGTTGTTGCTAGAAAACAACTGTATATTTCAGTGTTTAATCTACAAATTCAGTGCCTGCTGCCGTCAAAGAATAAATTGCCTATGTTAAATTAAAAAAATGGTAAGCTGGTATATTGCAATAGAAAATGGATGGCAAGCTGAACAGGTTCATAGTTATTAGGCATCTCATCCAAAGGAGGACATCCTCAGGACTGCAGCATACAAATGTACATGCTGTAGGAATAAAACCTCAAGCCTCTACATTAAGATGCAAGTATTCTACTTGTGGTGCTACTAACATAGCTTTAAAACTTTATACCACAATAGAGATACCATTTGCTAAACAAAACAGTTGCACATTGTAAATAGACTTGGCATGAGCAGCAGTAAACTTCACTTCCCTTAAACCTCACAGTTCCTTGAAAATGCACTTGAAAATAAATTCCACCTGCTAACTCTAACTTGAGCATTTCACTCTCTCTCTCTCTCTCTCTCTCTCTCTCACACACACAAACATACCACACCCCTCAAGGCCTCAACCTTAGTGCAAGAAATCTGGACAAAGCCTAAAATAAATAGGGACAGATTATAAATATGGATCTCTAACTTAGAAAATTGCAAGAATAACAGGATTTGTGTTAGTATGCATTTTTGTAAATGATATGATGTCTAAAACTGAAATGTCTCATTATTTAGCAACTTCAATCCTTTTTAGGAGGAATATGGGGCAAAAATCTGGACATTCTGCAAAAACTGGACAGCCGAGGGGTATGCTACCTCCCTCTTACACACACACACACACACACACACACACACACACACACACACACACACACACACACACACACACACACACCAAATAATTCTGGTCAAACTTGAATTAGTTCTGGGAAGGTTGCATTGAACGGCACCGTGCTTGATCTGAAGTGGGTGAAATCCTGGTAGCCAGTGATAATAACTGATCTGCAGCTCAGCAATGTAGTGCATTAAAGCATTTTTAGCAGAGCATTGTTTCATCACTACCTATTGTGTTTGCACATAAGCTGTAGTTATTTCAAACATTTGCCTTTTTTGATTACTACAGAGTACATTTACCCACCAGAGCTATTGTGTTTTGACTTCAGTGTGGAGTTTACCTAGTTGTTGCAGGGCTTGGCTTTTAAGTAAGGTAGCAATGCTTATTTACCATATATCATTAAAGCCACCCAACTACAAGTGTACTAACACACAGACACTGGTCTCCAATAAAATGTAATGAGCTTCTGAAAATACTGTAATCCTGTCCTTTTATTACAAATACTGTCATATGCATTTCAATACCCAAGGCTTATACATTATCTAGTTATGTAAATATTCTGTGCATGGCAACAACAAAAAGGCTTTCAATGCTGGTAATTCTTTAACAGTATGCTTACTAAAGCTTACTTGCATCTTACAATCTCCGACAAGCTTACCTGATGTTCATTAAACCATGGCTACTTAAACAGAGCAACAGGGCACTGTGACAGCATGCAGTTCCTGAATAATAAGAAGCATAAATCAACAGTATAAAAATCTGATAGAAAATCAGAACATTCTGCAAAATCAAGGACAGATGAAAAGCCACAGTCGTATTTGTGATCTACCTTGGATGGGGGAATACTCTGCACACTTACACTGCATAACTGCTCCTTGCCTTCCTTGGACACATCCAGAGCCACTACAATGGGGGGTGGGGTGCAATAAGCATGTCATAATTTGAAATGTCTCTGGCTGACAGTGATGGCTCTGACACTCATACCTCTCAACTTCAGAGCAAGAAATCTGGACAAAACCATACATAGAACTAGAAGTGGGACACAGGCCCAAAAATAAGGCCAATTTTTAAATATTGCTCTTATTAACTTAGATAATAGAACAGTAGTAGATCTTGCATTAGTATGAATTTTCTGAAGGGTATAAAATCTGAAACTCAAATGTCTGCCATTATTTTCTAACTTCAATCTTTAATGACTTGCCACTAATTTGCCAGAAAACCACAATTTTATGAAAAACGGACCAAAATCTGATGCAAAAATATAAAGTTGCCACACAATACAGCTGGGAACCTTTCAAAAAAGGGACACCTTTTTAATATTAACACTGTTAACTTGAGCAGCTAACAAAATAAGAGCATCTACATGCATTTCTGAAATAAAAGTAATCTATAACTCTGATCATTACAGTTATATATAATTGTAAACCCTCCACATTTTCTTCCAAAATTGCCATTTTGGAGGAGGGATTATTAGGGTTGAGCAACATTTTGAGCCAAAATTGGGGACAATTGAGAGGTTTGGATATTCCTAATCTACAAAGTGATTTGCACGTACCTCTCAACCTCTTAATGCAGGAAATCTGGACAAGGCCAAATATATTGGGGAACATGCAAACACTACTAAAAATTGCTCTTGTATAAACTTAAGACAGTCTTGCATTAGCATGCATTTTCTGAAGGTTATGACGTCTGAAACTCAATATCTGTCATTTAGTGACTTCATTCCTAAATGATTTGCTAGAAAACCACAAATTTTATGAGGAACAAACCAAAAATAAGAAGCAAATATCTATTAATTCTGCAAAGATATGGACAACTGAGAGGTATAGACAACTTGTACAATCAAGTGCAGGTTATATCTGTTTTCTTGAAAATTATATGACACCAAATTGCATACTTATGTTACTGGTCTCATAGATTTAAAAACAGTGGAGACATTTTTTTCTGTAGTAGTAATGGGATGGAGATGAATAAAATTGTTGAAATTAGTTGCTGGAGCTCATTCAGCTTTCCAATAGGCCGTGTGCAAATATAAAAGTAAGTAAATGATGTTTTGTTTGTTTGTGCTTTTCATACACACAAAACTGTTCATCCTGGGCTGGTTTTATAAATTGAACAATGGTGAAACACACTAGTACTTTATCAGTTTCTATGAGAAAGTTAGCACTCAACGTTTCAACACAAGTATTTAGGAAGCTTCTGCAATTATTTTTTAACAGATCCCAGATCTAGCAGAAACTAAACTGATAAAACTATTATTAATGTGGGCTTATATCAGACTTCTGTTTTTTTTAATATAATCTTTTTGATTCATTGTTTAAAACCTCTTCACTGGCTAACAAACTAAGTTACACTACCTAATTCAATCAAAATTATTGACAGGCTGTATTGCTTTACTATCTAGTCCTGGTTAATGTATGATGCTAAATGTGCAAGCAAAGAGATTTCCAGATTTTGTAAACACAAACTCCTGCACAAGATTGTCAGTACACTAACCAGAGTTGCAAACATATTGGATTTGGTCCTCACTAATATGAGAGAGTACTGGACACCCTGTAGTGTAATGTCTTTTCTGGTATGGTCAGACCACAAAATGGTCTCCTTTAAAGTAAAAATAAAACCTGGAACCCTAGCTCACCCTGAAATGTTCTGGCTAACGTCCTACCATGAAGTGATAACCTGGCAAAATTCCAAGCCCCATAAACCCTGAGAAGTTGAAGACTGCTGCCTACATGGAGCTGTCCCTATACAAGCATGTTAATAGCTGCAGAGAGGCAGTTGTACTCACCAGGAAGAATTACAGAACTAACTTAAAACACAAGCCACCCTGGTGGAATCACAACATCAGCAGGCTGTAGAACAGAAGGAAGAAAACCATGGCAAAAATTTGGAGGTGTAGCACTCAGTAGGATAAAAGCACGTTCATCAAATTAAACAAACAACTCAGAGGACAAATAAAGTCTACCAAAGGCAAATTTGAGGTAAATTTGGCCTCCCAGGCCAAGAAAAATCACAAGGAATTATTTAGCTATGTTGTCATTAAAAGAATACAGAGAGTAAGTAACATGCCTAATCAGACCACCTCATGGCCCTCTCCCTGTATTCTGTCTCCTACAAGCTGTTGAGGGGAGATTTATGCCTGGCATACAAGACATTGTCAGAGCCCACCCTGATGGACCTTCTATATGTCTGCAAAACAAAGAGCAACATAATTATCCACTCTAAAGACTTAAACCTTGCCTGTGATATAAATGTGACCTGCTGAAGAGACAGTTATGTATCCTAGAGACTACCCCTTCTCTGGAACAGACTCCTCATCCATGTGAAGCAGAATTTCTCCCTAACCTGATTGGCTGGAGAAGAGGAAATTCATCCTTCATTTGGCACCTATGTCTCTAATGGAAATAGGCAGCCAGTAAATGGTTCATTTCCAAGGCCCTGCTTGTAAATGTTTCATCTCCCAAGCCCCTGCTTAAACCTATCAAGGGTACCAGAACTTGTCAGAGATTTGAGATTTATGGCTAGGCTTAAAAAGTCTTTTGTAGTGGTTACCCTAGTACACACCTATGAGCCTAGGTAGTTCACATTAAAATCACCTAGAATAACAATATGTTATTGTTTTATTGTTTTGGGCAGCTGAGATGATAGTAAGAATAAGGAATTTAAGTTTGTAAACAGAGGCTGGAGAGGGAAGGTAGGTGACTTATTAGAAGGTGACTGTACTTCCAGGAGGGAGGTTTTAAAAGGATCCAGCTGGGTTCAGTATCTGAGGAGGCATTTGCTTGGGCAATGATCGTTGGTTTAATGTTGTTTTTATGCACAGTGAGAGTGCCCCCACCTTGTCTTCTGACGTGTCTTATGTCTTGGAGATATTTGTATGAGGGAAGTAGATGCTGAAAATTAGGATTGTTTTGTTTGAGCCATGTTTAACTGACAGCTGTGATGTTGGGTGAGTAGGGTTGTGAGGATGGTGTTTATCTGGTCAAGTTTTTTAATGATGCTTTCGGTGTTAATTAACGTACGGGAGAGGGTGGAGGTGTTAGAAAAGTTATGGGTGTTATTTGGTGGGAGGGACCTGGACTGGATTCAGTGTTGGCTCTGTAGAGGAGTTATGAGCAAGATAGGGGTGAATTTATAAAGGTGTTTAGGAAGCTTGAGGTGGAGTTACTGGAGTTTGGTAGGTTTGTAGGAGATGAGGTAAAGGGAGTATGAAGCTGGAGCTGTGTTTGAGTGGAAGGTGGAGAATGGTGTGTATGTGTTTCAGCAACATAAATCATGAACTTGTACTATAAAAAACTGGGCAGATCTTTTCTGCGCTTACATGACTATGTGTTTGTGAAACTGCAGTTTGCTAACCAAATTCAAGGATATCATTTTAGTTCCACCAGCAGCCAGGTTTGGAATCCCTGGAGATTCCATTATGAGTCCCTTCTTTTTCTGCCAGTTTTGGTAGGAAGGTAGTATTAGTTTAAGGCTAAAATGACTTTCAGAAGATAGTGAAGAAGGTTGGACTGATGATCCACACTTGTTTGATTCCATTTTGGATGCTGAATGCATTTGGCTTTGAGTCATTGTAGAGTGCCTGAGACAGTTCTACGAGAATCAGTTTAGTAGCACAAGGTTTCCTTTAAGACAAATCTGCCTGTTGTAAACTGTAGACTACATTATAGGTGCTCTAATATCGCTGTAAATCAGATTATTTAAACCAAATTCAGTGATATGCTTATTTTTTAGTTTTAATGTATCTCTTTTTTACAGAAAACTTTGCTGCAGATTGTAAATTCATTCATTTTCTGATTAGTGGGTTAATGTAGTTCAGGGTACAGGGGAGCCAAAGTCTATCCAAGTACTTACTTGGTGTAAGGCAGAAATTTCAGTGGAAATACTTAAAGATAATAATTCATTTAAACTGCACAATCATCCTGAATTTTCCACTTAAGTAGTCCCACTCAGTTCATTTCTGCTGGACAACAAGAGCAATATTTTATGAAGTCATCTAATTTTTTAGCTCAAGTTGATAACCCTACAATTATGGACATCTCCAGAGCTGCAGAGGAACCTCTGCGAAAACTGAAGTCCTGAATTCAATGTTTTGTGCAGCATTTCACTGTGAGTGGCCTTGAGGACAAACCAGAAGGAATTCAGTGTGCCATTAAGGCATTTAATGTTTTTTTTCTTTCAAAAAGGAAAAAGTCATGGTGACATCACATTGGGGTTGAAAGTATCACTTACTTAGCGAGAAGAAGAAAGACATATAGAAAGTGACTTTTCAGCACTAGTCAGGTTTTTGTTTGTGTTCTTTGTATTATTTTTTATTTTACATATGAGTTAAGTGTTGTCAGTTAATCCACTCTTCAAACTTACCAAGTGGCCGCGTCTTTTTATGCAAAGACGTGAAAGCTGTTTCTATTACATGGTTATGCAAGCACAACACATGCAGCACAAAGTTTATACCTCTCAAATACCCCTGATTTTGCATAATGTTATTGAATCATTCCCGTAGCTGTCCATGATTTTTTGTAGAACGGCCCTGATTTCACCTCATGTTTTTGCTTTGTCCCGCCCATGTAAAACTTTCAATTTTCTCATAAATCACTGAGGATTATGGTGAGTCTGCAATGCCAGACATTAGACGTTCTTACTTTTATTGTCCTGAAAAAATATTTTGATGCAAAATATGTTTTTCTATTGAAAAAAAATGATATACTGCCTTAGGCTGTGTGTAGCATTACTGTGATAGTTACTTACTTACTTTCTTAAAATAAACAGAGGAAAGAAAAGACCCAGAGTACTAGAGCAGGAACTGCAGGAATGACCTGATTTTGCATCATTAAAGCAATAAGTGTGATGACGTGAAAACAGGAAATACCGCACTAGTAAGTCTGTGGAGAGACATAATTTGCAAAGGGGATGTTATAGTAAAATTAAATAAAAAGAATAGGCTAATAACCTGAATTATAGGGCAGGAAGCCATCTAATCATCTCGGTATAAAAAAAAAAAACAACCTTCAAGTAAGTGCAAAACTCATTGAACATTTTCTTTAGGATTATAGAGTACGAAACTCCATAAAGCCAAGCATAAAACAGATGTCTTTTCATTGATGTAGACAGGTCACTTTCAATGTCCAGAAGCTGGTGCAGAAACCTACTGGTAAGTCTCATCTCATGTTACCTTCGATAGTGTTACAGTATCTGTCAAAGTTCATACCACCCATCTAAAATAACAGTGCCTCTATGATGCTTCTACTGGTAGCATGATATAATATGGTAAAAGAGCAGCAGAGCAAGAGAAATGCTTTGAGTTAGTAATGACATCAGTAACCACTGCATTGATGTTAAAGTAATATTACATTATCTTACCTACAATCCTACTAGTTAATGCCAGTCAGGAGCGGTCTTAGGAAAACTGGTGCCCTAGGAAGGAGTACTGCATAATTTCACTCCACTACTGAAAAGTTAAATTAGAGGGCCCATCTGAGGAGATGTGTTTGCTAAGAGATAGTAACACACACACACACACACACACACACACACACACACACACACACACACACACACACACACACACACACACACACACAGTCCCATCTTCCGTCCAACTACTCACTCTGAAAGTGTCCCATCTTCCATCCGTTTCAGTTTCCGCTTGCTCCTAAGTATCCGTCCATCCCACTTGCTAACCCGAAACCGTCCGTGTCCCGCCTGCATCTTCAGTGAAGTCCGTCTCAGTTCCCACTTGCGAACCCGAAACCGTCCGTGTAAGCTCCCGCTCGCAAACTTGAAAATACAAGCACTGTGCGATGAGCGATGATGTCAGCACACCCGCGACTGGACTTCTTTCTTCTTAAAGAAGAACGCGCCCAAAAAAAAAACTTTTTTTAAAACTAGTCAGCCGATTCCAGGGGGGTGCAAGTGCACCCCTTGCACCTGCCTGCGGGCGCCCTTGGATGGTTCTTCAGTGCAGGTGTGCACAGCAGCTTACTGCAAATAGCACACTCCTTTCCTGACACAAATAGATTATCCTTTACTTCCTCCTCCTCTTGCTCTTGGGTGGACCACTTTTTTTGGTTATTAAGATAACCACTTCACACATTCAGCTTTATCCTATATGAGGACAGTACAAATTAACAATCTCCATTATGATGCCTTTGTGCACACAATAGTGGTTGACTATGTATCAATTCTGGAGGTGGTAGTATGGCAGACAGTGACTCCAAGACTGCACTATTGCTAAGAAATGACACATTCCCACGTCCTGCTGTACATAAACTACAGAAATCATCCTTAAACAGATAGAAGCCTTATCCTGCATTATGAGATTTCAGTCTCATGCCTACAAAAACACACATTTGTCATTCTGAGCACTCAATAAAATGAATGGCTCTAATATATATATATATATATATATATATATATATATATATATATATATATATACACACACGTGTGTTTGCGGGGGTATATAATTATATATGTGTGTGTGTGTGTGTGTGTGTGTGTGTGTGTGTGTGTGTGTGTGTGTGTGTGTGTGTGTGTTTGCATGTATGTGTGTGTGTGTGTGTGTGTGTGTGTGTGTGTGTGTGTGTGTGTGTGTGTGTGTGTGTGTGTGTGTGTGTGTGTGTGAGATCTTACATACCTGGCAACCATCTGTTTAGCTGACCAACTGTGGCTAACTAAACAGGTATTGACTAAGGACAATTTATATTATAGGATGGCACATTGGTACAGCAGGTAATGTTGTCAACTAAGAGCAAAAGGTTCCTTGGTTCATTTCTTAGCTGATGAGCCTTCTGTGCAGAGTCTACATGTCCTCCTTGTGTTTGCATGGATTTTCTCTGGGTGCTGAGGTTTATACATACACACACACACACACACACACACACACACACACACACACACACACACACACACACACACACACATTTAAAGAGAGACAGGGAGAGATAGCACATCTAATTTTATATATATATATATATATATATATATATATATATATATATATATATATATTTATGATGTAAGAGCAATGTCATAATTCTGCATGTATATATATATATATATATATATATATATTTATACAGTGGATATAAAAAGTGTACACACCCATGTTAAAATTGGCAGGTTTTTGTGATATAAAAAAATTAGACTACAATAAATCATTTCAAAACTTTTCCCACCTTTAATGTGACTTATAACCTGTACAATTCAATTGAAAAACAAACAGATCTGTTAGGGGAAAAATGTAAAAAATAAAAAACGTACAATAAGCTGATTGCATAAGTGTGCACAACCTTAAACTAATACTTTAGTGAAGCACCTTTTGCTTTAACTACAGCATTCAATCTTCTTGGGTACACACCTGCCATCAATCAAAGAGACTCTGATTAATCTTAAGTAAAGTTTAGCTGTCGTAGTAGGACTTTCCTGACATGTACTCAGTTGCCTGCTACAGCAAAAGCCATGGTTTGCAGAGAGCTTATAAAGCATCAAAGGGATGTCATTGTTGAAAGGTATCAGTCAGGAGAAGAGTACAAAAAAATTTCCACAGCATTGGATATACCATGGAACACAGTAAAGACAGTCATCAAAAAGTAGAGAACATATGGGAGAACAGTAATGTTGCAAAGAAATGAACATCACTCCAAAACTGATGAAAAGACAAAATGAAAACTGGTCAGGGAGGCTGCCAAGACACCTACAGCAATACTGAAGGAGCTGCAGGAATTTCTGGCAAGTGCTGGTTTTATACTACCATGTGGCAACGATCTCCCATATTCTCCATATGTCTAGCCTATGGGGTAGGGTTGGAAGATGGAAACCTTTTCTTACACAGAAAAACATCCAGGCCCAGTTAAAATATGCAAAACAATATATCAAGTCTCCCAAAAGCATGTGGGAAAATGTGTTATGGTCTGATGAGACCAAGGTTGAACTTTTTGGCCACAATTCCAAAAGGTACGTTTGGCGCAAAAACAACACCTCGCATCACCAAAAGAATACCATCCCCACAGTGAAGAATGGTGGTAGCAATGTCATGCTTTGGGGTTGCTTTTCTTCAGCTGGAACTGGGGCTTTAGTCAAAGTGGAGGGAATTATGAACAGTTCCAAATACCAGTCACTTTTGCACCAAAACCTTCAGGCATCTGCTAGAAAGATGAAGATGAAGAGGAATTTCACCGTTCAGCATGACAATGACCCCAAACATACATCCAAATCAAAAAAAGAATGGCTTCACCAGAAGAAAATTAAAGTTTTGGAATGGCCCAGCCAGAGCTCAGACCTAAATTCAATAGAAAATCTGTGGGGTCACCTGAAAAGGGCTGTGCACAAGAGATGCCCTTGCAATCTGACAGATTTGGAGCACTTTTGCAAGGAAGAGTGGGCAAATATTGCGAAGTCAAGATGTGTCATGCTGATAAACTCCTACTCAAGAAGACTGAATGCTATAATTAAATCAAAATGTGCTTCAACAAAGTATTAGTTTAAGGGTGTGCACACTTATGCAACCATCTTATTGTACATTTCTTATTTTTTATATTTTTTCCCCAAACAGATTTGTTTGTTTGTTTTTTAATTGAATTGCACGGTTTATAGGTCACATTAAAGGTGGGGAAAGTTTTGAAATGATTTATTGTGGTCTCCTTTTTTATATCACAAAAACTGGCATTTTAATAGGGGTGTGTACACTTTTTATATCCAATTTTTATATCCACTATATATATATATATATATATATATATATATAGTTATATCACGTATGATATTGCTCTTAGATTTTAGTGAGATAATAGTTGCAGGTGCAGGAGTCAAGTTATAACTGGTATCTCACTACTAGAACTGATGAAAAAGCAGTTACAGGACATGAATCCTGATTGAATTGTGACATTTGGTTATAACTAGCAGAATAAATTCCACATATCTAATGCTTAGTAAGCATTCCGTTATAAATGCCTTTTGTCTTAGTTTTGGATTATGCTCATTTTCATGCTAAGCAGTGCTATTTATTTCTCCTTCAATTACTCCTGTGTTTTCATATTAAAAGGAAGTGTGAATATCTTGCAGTGCGGTTGATGCTAGGACATCCAGAGTTTTGGTGAAATAAATGATCCTAGAGTGGCTAGAACATGCTTAAGAAGAAGAAAGGTTCATGCTTCCTAATGATACAAAATAACATTGTTAGCAGAGACAGAAATAAAATTCCTGTGACATGTAGGAACACTGGAGTAAATTTAACAATTCAGAAACATTAAATGTAACATTAAAATGTTACTAAAATTCATGAAACAAAATAATAATAATATAATAATAATAATAATAATAATAATAATAATAATGCATGTCTTCATGACCTTCATATGCTTGAGGAAACAGAAGAAAATACACAAAACATTGGAGTACATTTTTGAGTATACATCAATACTAAAACTCAAAATGAAATACCTGAAAATGTGTTAGAAAATGTGCATTGCTTTGTCTAAAGCAGAGATATAATGCAATTGTGATTTTCAAAGGAAGACCAGAGTATCCTTGAGACTGCATGACAGAAGATTTTATCTATTGAAAACAAAGTGAACTTGCACTGTAACGAAGCAAATAATGCATATGACAAATTAAAGCAGGCATTATTATAGATGACATTTATCCAGGCTGTAGCAGCTAACAAAACAGAGGAGGTAAGAAATGAACATTTCTTGTTTTCTGCCACACCACTCGCCCTTTCCTAGAAATAAACTTCAGTTTTATTTTAGCTGTAGGAGCAAAATCTGATGAAACTGTCAAATTTCAGAAACTTTTCAAATTATTTATGGAGCTTTTTTAAAGCAGCTATCAAGAAACATCCTCTAACATTTCCTTTCACATAGCTCCCAGGAATCAGAAGAGATAAATAGATCAATCAAGTACCAGTTCAATGCAATAAATTGAATGAGGTTGCAATTTCAAAGACATCAGATAAGATGCTTAACTTTAAAGAAAGACATCTATTGGGGGTCTCCTGTGCATACGATTTGAAAAACAGCATTGAAATATGGCACAATCTCCTTTTAGATCTTATCTGAACTATTTCTACATGTAGAACAGTGACATTTTGTCTGAAATAACTATCATATTTCCATTATATATATATATATATATATAACATTTTTGTTATAACAATGTAAAGCCCACTGAAAACAGAACATATAGCTGATACCTGTAAAGGTATATGCATAACAAAATAAGAAGCTTTATCACAGTGAAAAGAGGAAAACAATGTAGATGCAGTGATGGAAAATGAAACTAAAGAGGGAATGAGTCCCGTAAACGTGGTATACAAAATTGCCTTACATTCTTATTCTTTCACAATGTTCAACAGTGGTAGCCACCTTATGCTATGGAAATGGTAGGTTTAGAAAGGAACCAGGTGATGACAGATCTTCTAAACTGAACTGATAACCTGCCTTCCAGTTGAGCGAAGGTTAAGGAGATAATGCTGATGGTAAGCTGCTCACATTCTTGAATGATAACTCTGCCACCACAATCAGCTATATTAGCTTCATACCCCAAAGGGCAACTGATATGTTTGCGTGATTTAGTCGCAACTTAGGTGGAAAAAAGAGCATTCCGGAAGTTTTGTTTTTGATAGGAGAACAAACAAAAAATAATAGCATAATAATGCAACAATTTTAACAAGTGAAAGAAGCTACTGGATGTTTTTTTTTTTTTTTTTTTTTAATGGATCACTATTCATTTTAGATAAAGAGAGAACCTTACTCTAAAATAATGTTGTCTCTGCACTCTAGAATTATGTGCTGTTTATAAGTAAGCACATGAACATTGTAATTGACACTTTTGTCTTATAAAAACTTTATTTAAAACACAAAATGTTTGTACAACATAGACAATTCTCCACATAACAAACTTGCTTTAATGTCACTCACATATTTGGTTTACTATTACTATTATTTCAATAAAATTGAAGCTACAACCTAATGAGCATTATCTTATAGTTGTGGGTATGATTCCCCTGGTCTCTCTTTGCCTACCATGTGACTCTTAAGCAATTCATTTAACCAGAATATGTTCTTGGGCAACCCCTAAAATCTCACATACACCTACTGTATTTAGCATATTAACAATAAAGTAAAAAATAAAGAACCTCATACATATTCTGAATATCAGCCCATATATCCTAGGTTTAGTTGGCCAAATCTAAAGAGCATCAGAGAACTTAATGACAATATAGTGGCTCAACCGTAATATCTGCCATCTGCCTCACATCCGCAGGGTCTGAGTTCACTCCTGATATGCAAACACTTTCATTGTGGAGTTTTTCATTTTTTTTTCTCTGCAGTGTTTGCATGGGAGTTGCGCAGGTATTAATTTTTTCCACCTCCCACAGACAAGCACATCTTTTTTCACAAATATTCACAAATAAATGCTATATTTACCATTGGCTTTATCTGTTAGGTAATGAATTAAAGGGTTCTGACAAGCACTAGTTCACTTATCTGGCACTGACAAGCATGAAGAAGGCACTTTTCCTATAAGTTTAGATTTTCTAGCACATACTAATATTTTTTTTTCCTTCAAGAAGGCCCCTCTCTCACACACACTCACACACAGACACGTGGGGCGCACGCGTGCTCACACACACACACGCACACACGCACACACACACACACACAGGCAGCAGGAAAGCGTTGGAAAATGTTCTCATTGCTATAGCTTTGTTTAGTTGTGCCAGAATTAATTTCTTGGATAACACCAAGACAAGTTTGATTTCTCTGAACAAGGATGCGGTTTCTGGACTCTATGTCATCCAAAAATGAATGCTATTTCCATGTCAGGGTAAACAACAGCTGTCACTGCACAGAGACAACTAACTCAGTAACATTGCCTTCACACTATTATCGGATTTTGAATCATTTGATTCTCATCATATCATTTATTTACATAAGCAGCCTCACTCTGTTCAACTTTGCTGACCCTAGACTTTAGACCCCAGACCTTAACTATAGGCATAGAGTTTGCTGTCATCACTGGCTCATCCACTCTCTTTCTACAGACACATTGCAACCCGAGGGTGGGTTTAGTTCAGAAGCATAGGTAGGCCGGTCTGAATTCTTGAAATTAACTTAAACACATGAAAGTAAATGTCACCATTTAGGACTTGTGTTGTTCCTCCCAAGCACAAAGATAAATTAACATGAAATGTATCAATTAAATTAAAATGGAAGCATCTGTTCTTCCCTGTTTTATACTTGACTGCTCTGTATGCAGAACTTAAGATATCTGCCAATCTGTTTTACTTCCTTTTTACACACACTGATATACTGTGGTATCTGCAGCACATTTCAACAGATATTGATAATAATAATCATCTCCCTTTTCTACCTAGTCACTATGTCCCTAGTTCTACAGGTCTCACAAAAAGGAGTAATTTCAACTAGTGCATTATATTCCATTTCTCTGTCTCCGCACATTTACAAAACTGTACTTACCATATTGAAGAAAAAAAATATATATATATATACATATTTATAGTATATATATATATATATATATATATATATATATATATATATATATATATATATATATATATATATATATATATATAATTTTTTAGCTTTTAGGTCTATCCTGTTTTCAGCACACTAAAGCTGTTATTGTGTGTAAGTTTGCTTTGTGGCTTTTGCATATCAGAAGGGGATTTAAGCACTTTATAATAATTAGTAAATTGATTAACAAGAATTCCTGATTTTTGCTTTGGAGATCAGAGAAGAATATTCTGAAGAACACAAAAACCTTTGGTATGCCATGGGTTACTTTTATGATCTTTGAGGATGTACCAGCCAACCTTGCAGTGTGGGTTCTATACTTCAGCCAGAAAACTCCCCATCTAACTACAGCATATGAACATGAAGTGCATTCAGCTTGTTGATAATGTTGCCATGTGGTATCGTCAATGATATGGTGAGGTCAAAATATGCTGTTTTGACACAATGACCACTGCCCACAGCTTGCAATACCCTCTCAAAAACAAAAACATACAGTATCCTTTTGTGATCCTTTTTTCAAATAACTCATCTACCTTCAGCACAAATTTATCTTAACAGTAGTAGTGTTATGTAACTTTTTTTTTTTTTTTTAAGAAAAGGCAAGTTATAGGTTCATGTTATGGACACAGGCAGGGTTGGTTAGGATTATGAGTTGCAGACATTAGTACGGTTGGAAAGCGGGGCTTTGCACTCTGCACCACCTTACTAATGCAAAGTAATCCTATACTTAACCCTGGCACTGCCCTTAACTCTATAACTTACCTTAAAATGAAAAAAATTCCATAACACTCCCAATATACAAAACAGCACATGCACACACTACGTACAAAACATACACACAAACAAAACCTTAACTCTAACCCTTTACCTAGCAATTATTTTAACTCTAACCCATAAACAAAGGAAGATAGTAAACTTGTAAGCTGTAAAAAAGCGGCAGCCTTGAGTCCCGGTCTTAATAAAACGTCAAGTTTATTTAAATATCACAAAATAATTCCAACCAACAAGAAATCCACAGGAAATCCAGAGATGCACGATACTAAGCGCTTTCACCCGTCAAGCTGGGCATCATCAGAGTACAGTTAACGTGTTGCAAGTCATCCCTTATATACATTTAAAAGTGTCCTTAATTAATTTAATTAATCAATTAGTAGAAACAAAGTGTTTCTTAAAGGTATTACATCCTTTTACAAAAAATAATACATTAATATATAGATATGAATGTGAAGCACCGTTAAATTTTTGTTCAAGAGGTTCTGAAAGATGGAATAGTAACAATCAAATTAGTTTAAAAATCTGAAACTGTAATATTCAATGGAATACTAAAAAAATGTGTATATAGATAAATAATATATATATGTTAAAAAATGCTGTGGAAGAATTACATCAATAAGATAATAAAAATAGTAAAAATAGTAAAAATGGTAAAAACATTGAATAGTAGTTATTGCTTTAAAAGCTAAAGCTACTGTACTGATCAATCGTTCAACATTGATGGAACAAAAAACAAAAATTTAACGGTGCTTCACATTCATATCTATATATTAATGTATTATTTTTTGTAAAAGGATGTAATACCTTTAAGAAACACTTTGTTTCTACTAATTGATTAATTAAATTAATTAAGGACACTTTTAAATGTATATAAGGGATGACTTGCAACACGTTAACTGTACTCTGATGATGCCCAGCTTGACGGGTGAAAGCGCTTAGTATCGTGCATCTGTGGATTTCCTGTGGATTTCTTGTTGGTTGGAATTATTTTGTGATATTTAAATAAACTTGACGTTTTATTAAGACCGGGACTCAAGGCTGCCGCTTTTTTACAACTCTAACCCATAAACACTCACACAACACTGTACCTATCCCCTTACCTAAGCATTACTTTTAACCTAACCACCAAACACTTAAACCAAACGCAGGCACATACACACACACACACACACACACACACACACACACACACACACACACACACACACACACACACACACACACACACACACAGTGCTACCTCTAATCACAAATGTTTTTGATCCATCCAAAAGTTTTGACATTAACATAATAAACCTATACTTTCAAACTCTACATTCCTGCATTTGACATTTCCAAATCTCGAGCGACAATGTACTTGATATAGAGTGCATTCAGTGTAGATTACATACCCAGAACTCTTTCAACAAACCAGATGACTGATCAGCTAAGGGTGACACCATGGTCTTTTAATTTAAAACTTCTGAAAAACTGAAAATATTGAAAATGGGAATTTAGTCTTTGTACTTTCCCTACATTTTACCATGCAGGAGTTGGTATAGATTTAATTAACCTGGAGCTTTGAAGGGCACATGAAGGTTACACCTCTGCATTTAACAGGTTGTCAACATGTTGAGTTTTCAACAGTTTGGATTTCAATACTTTTGAGTTTTTGATATTATATAGATATATATATATATATATATACATAACATCTATTACTTTACCTAATTACAAAAAGACTAAACAATGACCTAATTCCAGTTGATCTGATAATATTAACCAATGTATTTTTTTCCAGTTAAACTGTGAGAGAATGGAAAGTTCATGTTTTTTGATGATTGGTATTAGTTTTTATAGATTTGTAATAGTAATTCAGTTTGCTTTAGCACAGTGTGCTGAATTGTGCAACCTATTGATGCACATCACTGCCTTTTCCCTACCTTCCACTTTAGTGCAAACATGGAGTTGTTGCATATAAGTTGGGGGGGGGTGAACGGGTGAATACATATGAACCATTAATTTAGTCAAACATTTAGAAAATCAATGGTCTATAATGCCAACATAAGTGATCGGATAGTCATATGATCAGAGAATGTTGGCATTATTTTGTGGGAAGGCGTGGTATAGTGAGGAGTGGGAGTTTGCTCTCACCCCACTGTTGTGCAATCTCAGAGATGGTACATACTAGTAGCAGATGGTGCTGGGGGTGTTCTCCCTGAAAAATGAATTATTTATTTATTTACTTATTTTTGTTAATTATTTTGATTGGTCACTTGTAGCTTGATTTTTTTTTAAATTATGCACATTCCTCATATATCTATATCTAGCTATCTATCTATCTCCCTCTCTCTCTCTCTATATATATATATATATATATATATATGTGTGTGTGTGTGTGTGTGTGTGTGTGTGTGTGTGTGTGTGTGTGTGTGTGTGTGTGCCTGTGCACATGCATGTGTGTAGGGTTGCAGTTCATTTTGTCAAACATTCACTTACTTGTTCAAGTGAGCTGTAGAATAATTTGTAAGAACATTCAGTATTGTGATCACCTTTTTGCTGAAGGTCAAAAAAGGTAAGTTGGTTTGTATAATGGCTGGGAGAGTGTGTGTGTGTGTGTGTGTGTGTGTGTGTGTGTGTGTGTGTGTGTGTGTGTGTGTGTGTGTGTGTGTGTGTATACACTCAATTTGGTTTAGAATATGTGCAAGTGTTTACAGGTTAAGGTTAGAGTAAGGGTTATGTAAGTGAATAGTTTTAGTCTGTGTGCGAGAGTTTGTAGGTTGGGATTAGAGGAATGGCTAAAAATGGGGTTAGGTTTGGTTTTATGAGTTTGTATTTGTGGATAGTAGGTGTCTGAGCTGTGGATTTTGTCAAAAGTTAGGATAGAGCTACAGGCAGGGGAAAATGTTATGGTTAGAGTCAACTCTTATTAGTAAAGCAGTGCAAGGGGGCTACGTAATCCTAACTCTGTCCCTGCTCCTGACCGAAATTATACTCCTTAGTTTAGAAAATCTTTTACATAACTATTCAGACAAAATTAGATCTGAATGTTGTGGCAGGGTTATGGTTAAAGACTGCAAAAAAAATTTGTTTTCATTTTCAAACTTTTAATTAATTTGAATGTTCAAAATATTTTCTTGCGTATGTCAATAGTTTAACATCTTGAACATTAGAACATTAATGATATAGGCACAAGACAAGACGAGCGTACACTGCAAAGTCCAACAAGGTTGGACGATTGTCTGAAGAAGTTAGGAGAAGTGTTTCCTAACAAAAAGCACTTTACACTTTGTGACTTGGATTCTGTGCAGCCAGATCGTTTTTAACTTTTTATTGCTTGGCAGTTACTAGAGTGTGCACTGGACTACTGATTGCTGTAAGCTTGTTTTACTCAGCTATTAAACCTTGTTGGACTTTGCAGTGTACGCTCGTCTTGTGCCTATTAGTTTTTGGACGTTTTTAGTAAACATTAATGATATAATCATATATACACATGATTAATATTAATATATAGATGTGTACACCTCGATACTAGACTATGTATATATAGATATAGATATATATAGATATGTACACCTGTCTGTAAGTGTTTACATTTCTCTCTCTCTCTCTCTCTCTCTCTCTATATATATATATATATATATGTGTGTGTGTGTGTGTGTGTGTGTGTGTGTGTGTGTGTGTGTGTGTGTGTGTGTGTGTGTGTGTGTGTGTGTGTGTGTGTGTGTGTGTGTGTGTGTGTGTGTGTGTGTGTGGATATACTGTGTGTGTATATTTCATGCAGTCACCAGTTAATATTTCCATACCGGATCGGTCGAGGCCCGGGTTAACAACGACCGCCACCAGTACTGTTAGCCAACAGGGTGCTGACGGAAATTGGGCTACTGTTGGCCGAAGGAGGAGAAGAGGCGGAAGGCATGACCGAAGGCAGGAAGAGAGGAAAAAGGCTAGGACTGTGGTAGTGAGGGTTGGAACTTTGAATGTTGGCAGTATGACTGGTATAGGGAGAGAGCTAGCTGATATGATGGACAGAAGGAAGGTTGGTATATTGTGTGTGCAAGAGACCAGATGGAAGGGAAGTAAGGCTAGGTGTATCGGAGGTGGGTTCAAATTGTTTTATCATGATGTGGATGGGAGGAGAAATGGCATAGGAGTTATTCTGAAGGAACAGTATGCAAAGAGTGTTTTGGAGGTGAAAAGGGTGTCAGATAGAGTGATGTTTATGAAGCTGGAAATTGATGGTGTAATGAATAATGTTGTTAGTGCATATGCTCCACAAGTTGGGTGTGCAATGGATGAGAAAGACAAATTTTGGAGTGAATTGGATGAAGTGGTGATGACTGTACCCAAGGGTGAGAGAGTGGTGATTGGAGCAGATTTAAATGGGCATGTTGGTGAAGGGAACAGTGGGGATGAGGAAGTGATGGGTAGGTATGGTGTTAAACAAAGGAATGCAGAAGGTCAAATGGTAGTGGATTTTGCGAAAAGGATGGATATGGCTGTGGTGAATACGTATTTTAACAAGAGGGAGGAGCATAGGGTGACATACAAGAGTGGAGGAAGATACACACAGGTGGATTATATCTTATGTAGGAGGGCCAGTTTGAAGGAGATTGGAGACTGTAAAGTGGTGGCCGGAGAAAGTGTAGTTAGGCAGCATAGGATGGTGGTTTGTAGGATGACATTGGTGATCAAGAAGAGGAAGCGGAGTGTTGGGGCAGCCCCAAGGATCAAATGGTGGAAATTAAAAAAGGGTAGTTGTGAAGTGGAGTTAAGGGTTGAGTTAAGACAGGCACTGGGTGGCAGTGAAGAGTTACCAAATAGCTGGGTAACTGCAGCAGAGCTAGTAAGGTGCTTGGTATCACATCGGGACAGAGGAAGGACGACAAGGAGACATGGTAGTGGAATGAGGAAGTACAGAAGAGTTTACAGACAAAGAGGCTGGCAAAGAAGAAGTGGGATTGTCAGAGAGATGAAGAAAGTAGACAGGAGTATAAGGAGATGAGGTGCATGACAAAGAGAGAGGTGGTGAAGGCTTAGGATAAGGCATATGAAGAGTTGTATGAAAGGTTGGACACTAAGGAGGGAGAAAAGGACTTGTACCGATTGGCTAGACAGAGGGACTGAGCTAGAAAAGATGTGCAGCAGGTAAAGTTGATAAAGGATAATGAGGGAAACATACTCACAAGCGAGGAGAGTGTGTTGAGGAGATGGAAATAGTACTTTGAGGGGTTTATGAATGAAGAGAATGAGAGTGAGAGAAGATTGGATGATGTAGGGATAGTGAATCATGAAGTACAATGGATTAGCAAGGAGGAAGTAAGGATAGCTATGAAGAGAATGAAGAATGGAAAGGCTGTTGGCCCAGATGACATACCTGTGGAAGCATAGATATGTTTAGGTGAAATGGAAGTGGAGTTTTTAACCAGATTGTTTAATGAAATCTTGGAAAGTGAGAGGATGCCTGAGGAATGGAGAAAAAGTGTTTTGGTACCGATTTTTAAGAATAAGGGTGATGTGCAGAGCTGTAGTAACTACAGAGGGATTAAACTGATCAGTCACAGCATGAAGTTGTGGGAAAGAGTAGTGGAAGCTAGGTTAAGAAGGGATGTGATGATTAGTGAACAGCAGTATGGTTTCATGTTGGGAAGGAGCACTACAGATGCGATGTTTGCTCTGAGAGTGTTGATGGAGAAGTACAGAGAATGTCAGAAGGAGTCGCATTGTGTTTTTGTAGACTTGGAGAAAGCATATGACAGTGTGCCTAGAGAGGAGTTGTGGTATTGTGTGAGGAAGTCAGGAGTGTCAGAGAAGTATGTAAGAGTGGTACAGGATATGTACGAGGGTATTGTGACAGCGGTGAGGTCTGCGGTGGGAGTGACGGATGCGTTTAAGGTGGAGGTGGGATTACATCAAGGATCAGCTCTGAGCCCTTTCTTATTTGCAATGGTGATGGACAGGTTGACAAACGAGATCAGACAGGAGTCCCCATGGACTATGATGTTTGCAGATGACATTGTGATCTGTAGTGAGAGTAGGGAACAGGTGGAGGGGACCCTGGAGAGCTGGAGATATGCTCTAGAGAGAAGAGGAATGAAGGTCAGCAGGACTAAGACAGAATACATGTGTGTGAATGAGAGGGAGGATAGACGAGTGATGAGGATGCAAGGAGTAGAGGTGGCGAAGGTGGATGAGTTTAAATACTTGTGGTCAATAGTTCAGAGTAACGGTGAGTGTGGAAGAGAGGTGAAGAAGAGAGTACAGGCAGGATGGAGTGGGTGGAGAAGAGTGTCAGGAGTGATTTGTGACAGATGGGTGGAGAAGAGTGTCAGGAGTGATTTGTGACAGATGAGTACCTGTAAGAGTGAAAGGGAAGGTCTACAGGAGGGTAGTGAGACCAGCTATGTTATATGGGTTGGAGACAGTGGCATTGACATAAAGGTAGGAGTTTGAGCTGGATGTGGCAGAGTTAAAGATGTTAAGATTTGCACTGGGTGTGACGAGGGTGCACAGGATTAGGAATAAGTATATTAGAGGGTCAGCCCAGGTTGGAAGGTTTGGAGACAAAACCAGAGAGGCAAGATTACGTTGGTTTGGACATGTGCTGAGAAGGAATGTGGAGTATATTGGGAAAAAGATGATAAGGATGAAGCTACCAGGTGACAGGAAAAGAGGAAAGCCTAAGATAAGGTTGATGGATGTGGTGAGAGAGGACATGCAGGTGGTTGGTGTGACAGAGCAAGATGCAGAGGCAGCAAGAAATGGAAACAGGTGATCCGCTGTGGCGACCCCTAATGGGAACAGCTGAAAGAAGAAGATATATATATATATATATATATATAGATATATATATATATATATATATATATATATATATATATATATATATATATATATATATATATAAACTATCTATGTCTGTATCTGACAATTAATGTAGAAGTCTAAAGGTCTAAGCTGTTAATGAGCTTCTTTCTTTGACCAGTGTACAGGGTTTGATTCCTAGCCTCTTTATTTGCCTACTGTCTGACTCTGAGCAAGTCACATAAGCAGAACAATGCTCTAAGTTGCTGTTAAAGGAGGCAATTTGTCCACTTGACTTACCTAGTCAAAAAAACAGATAAAACTAAAATTAAAATATATCTCTATATCTATCTGTTTCTCTCTCTCTCTCTCTCTCTCTCTCTATATATATATATATACACGAGTCTACTTCTTTTTACCAAATTTATGGTTCATCAAACTGCAGATAATCGAACTACCTCAGCCGAAACCTCACTTGTGTAAATCCGCAGTACTCTGAATTACACACCCTCGAAATAAAGAGCAATGAAAACATAAAAAAATCAAACACACACATTATTCAACATTTTTCAGGGGGACAAGCCCCAATGCACCCCAGGTGGGGGGGGGGGATATGCCTCCACACCCCCCTGCAAAATATTTATACTAACTCCAAGACTGGATTACAGTGACAACAAGGATAGATTTTCCTACCCTTACTGTAGTGCAATTTCCATTTCAAAGCTACAAGTGGTACAAAAACCAATGTACCATATCATGCAGATTGCTAATACTACTGTCATATCCTTCATGCCTCAGGAGTCGGACGGTATACCACAAGTCACATAAGGCTCTGTACCTTTACGGGTCACACTTCCAGCAACACAGTACTCACTTTGATAAAATGGAACTCGGAATACTGCAGATTTACACAAGTGAGTTTTCGGCTGAGTAAGTTCGATTATCTATGGTTCTGTATATATAAGATATATATATATATATATATATATATATATATATATATATATATATATATGTGTGTGTGTGTGTGTATAAATATATATATATGTGTAGAGATATATAGATATATATATATATATATATATATATATATATATATATATATGTATATGCATGTATGTGTATCACAAACAAATATTTCAGGCAACTGATGCAGCGACATGTATTCTTGAACTCTGGGCCTTGATAAGCACATATTGGCAGTGTGGGTGTGACCAGACAAATATGGTGCATGCAATATCAGGCAACGCTAGTCAGTGAAACATCAAACCACTGTGTACATCAGATATTTATTTTTTTATTTTATTTTATTTTACATTTGTTAACCGGGATAATCCAACTGGAACAGGTCCATTTTCAGTGGACGCCTGAGGAGAAAAGCTCCACAGTTACATATTACAAGTGTATAAGACAAAAATGGATAACAGCTACCTATTACAAGTATATAAGACAGTGCAAGAAGAAATGAAAAAAAATATTTTACAGGGTTAGACATAGTATAAATATTCAATTCAACATTTTCCAAAACAAAACTTTGCGTACATAACAGAGAATAGAGAGGAGTGCCAGTAGATAAGAGGTGGATAGTTATGTTAATACATGGGCAGATCCAAGTTTTTCTAAGATGTGCTTTGAGTAGTATTTTGAAGTGAGTGTTAGTAGTAGTTGTGGCTATGCTGGAGGGGAGAGTATTCCAGTATTTGGCTATTTTGTGGGAGTATAGAGCTTTGCCGGCAGTATTTTTGGGTCGTGGTAATATTTAGGAGAGGTTTATTAGAAGATCGAAGAGGACGAGTGGAAGAGTAATGGGTTAGTCATTGTTTTAGTGATTGAGTCTTGTTTGGGTAGATTAGGATGTTAAACTAGAAAGATATTCCCAGAGACACTAGACAGGAGGGAGGCAGAACTATGTCACTGTCATCTTCTTGTGCAGAGTTGCATAAAGACATAATAACACATGGCTCTATGCAAACTATAACTGAGAGGAATGGTGTCAGAAGAGGAGGGAATGATCCTCTCATGGTGAACAGTACTCTTTGCCAGAGACATGTTCCTGCTCTGATCTCCCCAGCAGAGATAGTGCTTAACTCCAGCACCATGTGCTGGAATGGGAGACAGAGAGGTTCTTTTCACTGAAGTGGACCCCTCTTATAACATCTATCAGCCTGTCCTAACTACAGGCTATTATATTTTCCCCTGAAGCTCACAACCTATCAGCTAACAAAAATCTTTCCACCAAATCTTTCAATAACAATGACATATGCATATTAAACAGATCAAGCCCTATAGCACTCAAATCAGTCCTATCCAATCTATGTCATACTGTATTACTGTCATCAAAATCCTTGTGTTGTGATAGTAAGATATCCAAAGAAGAAGCTAGTCTTGACAAAACACCTAGCCATCTATATAACTTTAGAACTAAATGATTCTATCCACTCTAATCTTGGAATTATGTCATTCCACATCAAAATCAATTTCAGTAACCATTGCTTCAAAATCACCAAATGCATCACTTTCTGAGCTACCAACCTTTGCTTAGGTATAATGCCTACGTCATTACCCCCAATAAATTACCACAACCTTAATTGTACCTGATGCTGCATATTGCATGATACAAACGCATTCCTCTGAAACCATGCCAGGTGACATCTCATTTCAAAGGATGCATTGTCCAACATGCCTTACCACAGCAAAATTTGTTGCCCAATACAAGAATGGATGGTCAAGATTAAGAATTCTGCCACACCCTGCAAAAACAAATACAAACTGATAACTACCAGTACTGCAAAAAGTACATCCAAAGACAACTTTCCCTCTAACTACAGTGGATATGCCCTGTAATAGGTTCATAGGTTCATAGGTTCATAGGTAGATACTAGGCTATCTGCCCTGGGGCATTTATAAGCCTAGCCAGAGTGTATTTGGCTTCCGCTTCCCTATTAGATTAGCCTACTGTGCCTCTATAAAGTAGGTCACAGAAGGTACCCTTTTAAAATTAGTTAACTGTGCCTCTGTCTAGCAGGGACACAGAAGAGATCCCAGGGGTGAATTTGCAATTTCCCATTCACGCATCCAGATTTTGCTTGAAGAGGGTCAGCGAGGGGCTATGTCTAACATGAATTGGGATTCTATTCCAGAGTGAGGGGAGCCTCTGGGAAATGAATCTGTCCCTCCAGCATGTCCTATTTATTTTTGTGCTGAGGTTTAGGTCCCTGGAGCATGTAGCTCTAAGGGACTTGGATTTTTTGAGGTGGAGCATGTCCATTAATTCTGGGTTTGACATGGCTTTGTATGTCAGGCATAGATCGCCTCTGAGTAGGCGGTAAGCAACTGAGTAGAGCTGGAGTTTCTTTAGTCGAGCTGCATAGGACATCTGTTTGTAGCCCATGATCCTCTTGGTGAGGTACTTTTGGGGTCTCTCCAATTGCTGCTGGTGTCGGGTAAGGTACACCCCAAAAGGGGCATTGTATTCAATTATGGGCCTGATGAGTGATGAGTAGAGGGGCACAATGACCTCTCTTGATCTAGATGTGAATATATAGAAGGCCTTTCTAACCACTTTGGCAACGTGATTATCAAAGGAGAGATTACTATCTACGTTGGTCCCCAAATCTCTAATTACTTCTTCTGTACTTAATGGATTACCAACTATGTGGTAATTTGTGGGCACCTTGTTTTTCCCAAAGGGGATGACTATGCACATTTTAGCATTTATCTTGAAGCTGTGGCTCTGGCACCAAGCATCCGTCTCTGTGAGACCCTTTAGGAGGATGCTTGTGTCAGCTGGAGATTCAGTTATGGCCCCAAGTTTGCAGTCATCTGCGAACTTTGTCAGCCATAATCCCCCCGTGTTAGCCTGAACCTCAGAGAAGTATATACCAAACAAGAGAGGTCCCAGAACTGAGCCCTCTGGGATGCCACTTGTAACTGGTTTGGATTCGGACATGGCACCTGTGATTCTGACCATGTGGTTTCTATCTCTGAGCCAGTTTGCAACCCATCTTGTGATATAGGGGTTGATATTTAAGCTGGTAAGCTTATTTATGATGCCCGAGTGGGGTATTGTGTCAAAGGCTTTTGCGAGGTTCAGCTAGGCTGTGTGGACTACCTTGACCTCATCTATGGCTTTAGTAACTGTTTCAAAGAAATCAACTAGGTTTAAGAGGCAAGATCTGCCCTTAACAAAGCTGAATTGGGTAGGGTCCAGTGTCTGGAGGCTCCCAATGTCTTTGTTTATGAATTCCATGATAATACGCTCCATAGCTTTACAGACCAGACTAGTCAGACTTATGGGGCAATAGTTTCCGGGGTCCATTGTGACACCACCTTTGTGGAGTGGGACCACTGTAGCTGTACGCCATTCTTTGGGTACATATCCTGTAGTAAGGCTAAGTTTGAACTGTGACTTAATGTGAGGCTTCAGTTCTTCTTGGAGCTCATGTAAGACACAGCCTGGAACACCGTCCGGTCCCATAGATGCTGTGTTTTTTGCTTTGGAGAGGGCAGCTTTCACCTGTGCATCTGTGATGTCAGGGAGGTTACATTCAGTTGGGATAGGCATTTGCTCCTTTGGGGGAGGGGGGGGAGAAGTTTGCACTGAATCTGTCTGCCAGGATGTTGGCTATGTCTGTAGGTTCAGTATATTTTGTACTGTTATGCAACAATTCAGAGCATATCTGGGAGTTTCCGCCCATGTTCCTGACATAACTAAAGAAGGCCTTGTGATTATCTTTAGTGTCTAGGGCAATTTTTCTTTCGAAACTGGCCTTTGATGATTTTATGAGGGATCGAAGTTTCTTGCTAATACTGATCAGAGATGCCTTCCCTTTTTGGGATTTTGCCCTGTCATGTAGTAGCTTCCTCCTTCTGTTGTATAGCTTATTTATGGCCGGGGTCCACCAGACTTTGCACTTCTCAAGAATTCCTGTTTTTGGAGGAGTGAGTCTTGGTTTTATTTGGGATAGCATGATGCATTCATTGCTGCAGGTACTCATAGAATGCATTTGTAAAGGATTCTGCGGATTGGGCTGTATTATCCTCTGTCACTGGGGCTTTGAAGGATTCCACCTCAGTCTTGAGAAGTGCAAAATTGGGTATATTAGTGCTTGCTATTAGGTCTGAGCAAGTGCTGGGCTGTAAGATGCTTTTTGAGTGCTTAGGTTAAGAGTTAGACTAGTTTCAAGGGAAAAATTGAAGAGGAGACTTAGTGGAGCCGGGAATAATTTAACAGTAGCTAACCGGCACTCCCCACTGCACAAAACCGTGCAAACGTGGGTTCACTACATATGACCTAACCTTCTTATGACCAAAGCCCATTTGACTGAGACCAAATGACCGAAAGTTCATTTGACCGAAAACCCATATGACTGAAAACTCATTTGACCGAAAAAACAGCACTGGCAGGTATATGCCTTGTTCCCCACTGTAGTGTGAACCTGGAGTTAGAATATATTGTCAAGGGGGGTGTGGGGGGCACAGCCCCCCACAATAACTGCAGTTTATGCACTATTATATACATGTGTATCCATTAAAAATGCATTAAAACATACATCAGTAAAAACTAGTTGCAAAATGTGGGGGGCTGTGCCCCCACACCCCCCTAACTTTATATTCTCACTCCAGGGTCGCACTACAATGGGGAACAGGGCATATACCTGCCAGTGCTGTTTTTCAGTCAAATGAGTTTTCAGTCATATGGGTTTTCGGTCAAATGAACTTTCGGTCATTTGGTATCAGTCAAATGGGCTTCGGTCATATGAACTTTTGGTCATATGTAGTGAACCTGCAAACGAGGTTTTTATAGTAGGGAAGTGAAAGAGATAGAAATTAACCCAAAATGGCCAATAAACTACTAACGTCTGTGCTGGAACCACTCCTCCAGGGACAGATAGGTTGCTCAAAGCTCCCCTCTCTCACAGGTGAACAGAGAAACTTCCTTCTATCCAAGTAAGGTATGGGCAACTCAGAAACTAATATCACAGCCCTGAATTCAGCACTAGCTTGAAAACTGGACTATAGTATCTTAGAAAGGTGGGAAACAAGGAATATTTTTGGGTTTTTTTTTTGTTTTTTTGCAAAGATAAGGCAAAAACAGTAAAAAATACACTTAAAACAGCTTTAAATAACTACAATTGATCAGAAAAGGCTATCACACTTTAGTTTGTAGCCTACAACAGTTAAACAAATTATTTAAACTAAAAACAACTTTTTTAAAAGTGCAAGCAGTCAAATAAGTACAATATGTGAAAAAAACAAGCTTTTAAATCACAATAAATGCTGGAAAATCTGTGTTTAGGTGGAAAACAGTTAAGTACAGCAAGAAAGTACAGAAAACTGATACTTAATCACTCTTCTAAGCTAGAAGGCTTGTATCAGTTTAAGGCTTTCTAGTGCTACCCAGTAGGTTAGTTACAGGAAAGATGGGAAACAAGCACAGATGTGGTCTTTTAAACCACAAAGTTGAAAGAGATGGACAAACTGTCCAAATGGTCAATAAATGAGGTTTGGCAACAAACCAAGTTGTCCCGGGACATCTTCATGGAGGGTAGGTTGACAGTAAGGGGAGTTAAGTAGGTTGGGGAGGTGAAAGGGTTAAGTGGAGACAGGGATGGCTGGGAGGAAATGAGATAAGGATGGGGAGGGGCTTAAGAGGTTTAGCCTAGTGTAGCTGGGTTAAGCAATCACATTTTGGTGTAAACTTGCTAAGACAGGGTACGTCCATGACAACCTGTAGGTATACCAGGAGAAGAGGTAGGCCTCTGGGTTTTGGTGGGTGGCAGGTACGTGCTTATGTATTTATCTCTTTTCAAGAGTTAGGAATAGTTGGTATGTGTTACTTTAGTTAGATTTATGGTGGTTATATTATTAACTGTGGAATCAAATAGGTTGGAAGAAAGAGAAAGGCAGCTACTGAGAAGTCAATAAATAATGATGAGGAAGTCAGTAAATAATGTGCATTTGGTTTTGGATGTAGCATGCACACACAGATTCGGTTAATCTTACTCTAACAGAGGAGAAGTATTCCCTAGTTTAGTCCATTTTCTGAATTGCCTTATGCCCTGCTAGGTTGTGCACTAAGAGGCTGAGAGATTTAATGAGTGGATGGGATGTTCACGGGCTTTGAGCACTAGCAGAGAATGGTGCTGCCTTTGTTGCAGGTTTGATGAGCGTTGGGATGTTTCACGGGCTTTGGTGACCATCATGTAATGGAGCTGCTTTTGTGTAGGTTCAATGTGATTCTCTACAGTGGGGAAGAAATTCTCAGTGCCTGTTTCTTTAGTGATGATTTCTGGAGAATGATTCGCAAGTCAGAAGGAATCATTTTTCTTGAGTTTCTTAGGTAAAGTAATAGAAATAGCAAGAGGTAACATTCAAAAAAAAAAATTTCCTCCCCTTTTTGCATCGTGATGATTATGGGGGTTTAGGTGTGCGCCGTCTTGTCTCCTCATAATGGTAGAAGTTGTGGAAGAGGCAGTTTTCATGGGCTGAAGGTTCCTGTGAATGACAGCCCTTTGCAACGCCTGCACTGTGCGAGACTACCGTGTTGGGGAAGAGTTAACATTGCTAAACTCCTCATTGCTTATCGTAAAGATTAGCAGGTAACATTGAAGTGGACCAGGGCAAATATTTGTAGGATGAATAAGTAGTTCAAATAGTTGGCCAACTCACTAGCATGTTTAGAGGTAAGGTTTTACACATTGGAAGAGGTTTTATGTTTTTATCTACATTTGATTTCAGGTAACTTGGTTCCCATCGCAGTTGTGAGACCGTATCCAGTCCGACTGTTTTAAGTGGAAGGAAGAGTGTGGGAGGGATGAGTGAGAGTTAAAGAAGTAAATCATCTAAATGATGGGTGGAGGAGTTTACAGATTTACAGTCATTGGGGCTAACCCACTTATTAGGTTAGGTACAGGGCAAGACAATGTTGTAGAGGTGCTGGCAGCAAGCTGTGGATACTTTACTAACCTCAGACATATTGCAGACGAGACGGCAAATGACTTTTCGCGGGCCAAGAGAAAGGTGAAGCATGCTTGCCTCCACACATGCGCTGTGGATGAAAATGTGGATTGAAGTATGGCGGTAGTTTTGGCTGCCCTAATTCAAAGGACATTCCTCTCAACCACTCCAGTCAAGGGTAGGGATTTATAGTGACCAGACTGTTTTCGATCCCAGATTAAAAAAAGAAAAAAATCCATCTTGTTTCATTGTCAGGGTGAAATGGCCAGGTGCCACAAGTTGTGTGGTGGTTCCTTCTGTATGCTGGTAGTTAGAGGGGGGGTTTTCTGTATGCTGGTAGTTGGAGGGGGGTTGTTCTGTATGCTGATAGTTGGAGGGGGGTTGTTCTGTATGCTGGTAGTTGGAGGGGGGTTGTTCTGTATGCTGGTAGTTGGAGGCGGGTTGTTCTGTATGCTGGTAGTTGGAGGGGGGTTGTTCTGTATGCTGGTAGTTGGAGGGGGATTGTTCTGTATGCTGGTAGTTGGAGGCGGGTTGTTCTGTATGCTGGTAGTTGGAGGGGGGTTGTTCTGTATGCTGGTAGTTGGAGGGGGGTTGTTCTGTATGCTGGTAGTTGGAGGGGGGTTGTTCTGTATGCTGGTAGTTGGAGGGGGGTTGTTCTGTATGCTGGTAGTTGGAGGGGGGTTGTTCTGTATGCTGGTAGTTGGAGGGGGGGTTGTTACTTGGCGGCTTGATTCTCCTTGCTGGTGAAATGTTGCCAGACCTCAGTGTTGCTGTCTGTTTCATACTTAGTTTAGTGTTTATTGGGGTTGCCAGGACAGGAGAAAGACTTTAGCAGTTTCTCGTCTGCCACCTGGGTTCGGCTTCCTGGAGTGTTCTGGGTGGAGGGGTGAGTGAATTGGCATGCCAGCAGTTTATTGGTAGGTTATTAAAAAAAAAAAAAAAATAGTAAATAATGAAAATCCGTTTGGGGTCTTGTTACTGGTTTGGCGGCTGGAGAGAACAGCAGTAGTTGTTTTACAGACTGGTTTGCTTTCTTGACTGCTGTATTTGTGTGGGCGGTTCTTGATATTAATTAAAAAAATAAATAAAAAAGGCATTCCGCCAGTTAGCCGCAGGCTGTCAACTAGTGGTGGCTCTACGGAGCTTTATTGTCCATTAGCGGGCTTTGTAATAGCATTTCCAGACTGCGCATGCATAGTTGGGTTTTGTTTGGTTGCATGCTCAAGGTTAAGGTAAGGAACTGAAAGTCAAGTGTCTGGTGTTTCATAAAACAAAATAAAACAAAAAAAAATGGTGCAGGGTACCATTGAGCAGGTGGGGAAGGCTGAGACTGCAGTCGCAGCGGAGGTTGGGCATGCTTCTGTCGTTCAGTTGTGTTTCGGCTTGGGTCAGTAACTAAATTTAATAGTAGCTTGCATCTTCTCTTTTGTTTCCTTTAGGTAATCCCATGTACTATGGCCAAACTGACATATCATGATGTACAGTTATATAGAGATTAAATTTCACTTTTGCTACCTAATTATTCCGGATGTGCAGGGTATCAGCTGAGAAGGTGACAGGCATATTGGCAGGAATTTTGCTATTGTGGCAACAAAATCTAGTGGAATCAATTACACGTGGGGCCTGCCCATGAAGTTGTTAGCCTGGTAAGAGCAATGTTTTGGTCCTATGCTTCCTCATTTTATTTGGCTTTTCTGGGCTTCAGTATGCTCTGGGGGCCTTGCAGATGTCTGGTATCTGCTGAGGGCTACAGCTCAGTCGAGCAGCAATAGTTTCGCTGGCCGCAAGTTGTTGTTCCCAGATGCCTTCCTGTGCAGTGGAGGAGCAGAAGGGGTCATTGTTCATAGGCTGGTTGTGGATTTGCAGACCAGGCAGATCCCAGGGTATAAATGTACATTAAATATTTAAATCATGATTAGTACACCTGAATAAATTACAGATTATAAGTTCTCCTACCTAAGCTAGAAGGATTAGGATGAGATTTTGTGAGAAGGGAGGTGGCTTGGTTTGGCATTGGAAACACATGGCGGTCATTTGAGCAGTTTGATAACCAATATGGCAATTTAAGCTATATAAAAATAAATAAATAAACTGTATATAAAAAAAAAATGCAAAACAGAAAATGTTAACCATGCTATGATCTTCCTAGCTACCTTTAGTAGGTATTACTCATTGTCCTATTTGTTCTACAATTCAAATGCTGGTGTTCCTCATTTTGGAAATGAAAGGCTGAGACTTCTGAAGTGCGCATAACTATTCTGGTCGGCTTATTTCTAATTACAGGTACACTATGATAAAAATTTTACAGAAAAAGCTTTATTTCCATATAGACATTACTGGGAAGCTAGTACCTTATTTTATCAATTTGAATAAGTAAATAACTGCTTTTAGCTTGAATTCTTCCAGGTTAGATTAATGAAGTATGCTTTTAAACATTCTCTCTATTTAGGCATAATTGTATTTTTGTAAGCTGCTAGAAAGCTATTAGATTTGCTGCACTTTGTCCATTTCTTCTACATTACTTGGTTAGTGTGCCTCATTTGGAGATGGAAGGTTAAGAGCTAGGCAGATGGTTTTATAATATGTTAGCTTGGCTTATACATTGTGCTAAGCGATGTAGGGAATCGCAAGGTTACCCTGGTTGTGGATATTGATAGGTCACTTCAGGTGGGGTTTAGTAATTAAATTTATATTGGGTGTTTGATTGTTTCACTGGAAGCATAACTTCAGTTATGGCTGCTTTGTCACAAATGTGTGTTGCGGTGGTACATTCCTTCCCCGGTTGGCAGGATAGGTTGTCTATGAAGATGTCTTGAAATGTGCATTATGTGTTTTAGATGATTGACATGTCTTTTCTTTCTTGCAGATGGGGTTTCGGAGTGATGCTGCTATAATTTGGAATAGATGGGTATAACGTGGAGCCTTCTCTTTATATCTTAGAGGATTTACTGTTGTCCTTTCTTTGTAAATGGTGGTGTGAAGAGTATCAGTTGTGACACTACACAGTGAGGTCGCAGATGATGGAAGATGGGGAGCAGTGGCGTGAGTGGAGATTACACATGGGGAGCACAAGTGGGCAACAGTTACTGACGGAAATGGTGGTATGCCAAGTACACAGTAAATTCTCGCATGATGGAAACAGTGGTGAGCAAGGGGGTTACATGTGGGGAACACAAATGGGCAGCAGTTAATGATGGAAGTAAGTGGATTTCAAAGTTGTTGATTTTGGTAGAGGATTTACACTTCCAGTCAGAGAAGGACAGGCATTTGAGTTTGTGATCTCAGGGTAAATTGGTTGCACAATTTATTATTATTAACTGTTCGGTATGCTAGATTAACGGTAAAAGTTGTTGTTTTTGGGCATTTGCATTCAATAGTTAAAAATAGTTAAAGGGAGCAACAGCCATTGGCCATAGGCAAGAGTCTGGGTTCCTACAGTCGGCTTGATGAGGTTACAGGTAATGCATTTTATTCAGTGCTCTTTAAGACACATCAATGTGGATAGGGTTCAGGTAGGTGGAGTGGAGTCACAGCACTCTTAGTATCATAGGAGGTTATTGGGGTACTGGCTTGTGGTTGGTTACAAGCTAGACAAGTTCGGCTCTTTCTGCGGTTAGCATTTATCACTCTTGTCCAAGGGGATATGAGTAAAAAAAAAGGGGAAGGGCTGGTGCCATACTGTGGTGCAGAGCTTGGAAAATACTTGATGGGGTGGCACGGGTCCTCGTCAGTGACACTATGTTAAGTAATGATTGGTATGTGTGCACATTTAATTTATTGTTTTTTTCTTTTCTGTGCAGATTGCTGAAGTGCAGAAGGCATCATGTGGTGGCTTGAAAAGGAGGATTTGAAAGGTGATGTTTTGAAAGGATGGATGTTCTTGCCACTGGAATGGGGCACAAGGAGAGTCTGAGTAGTCACCTTAGACTATGCCCTATGGTGACTGAGTTGTTGCACAGCCAGA
This sequence comes from Protopterus annectens, assembly GCF_019279795.1. Taxonomy (NCBI): domain Eukaryota; kingdom Metazoa; phylum Chordata; order Ceratodontiformes; family Protopteridae; genus Protopterus; species Protopterus annectens. Next base: position 897,382,269 of record NC_056729.1, read on the forward strand.
ACTGGGTAGTTGGTGGGCTAATGTGATAGGCGACAGTTGACAGGGTCCTGGGTGTGAGACTTGATATTAGTAGCTTGACTGGGTGGTGATTTCAGTTCAATGGGGTTATAGTTTGTGGTTTTTGCTGTGATTATTGGTTGTCAGTCTGTTTAGGTTGAGCCATCTTTCAGCTGTAATAGAAGTAGGCTAAAAGGGTAGGTATTCTCTGGGTGTGGATGTTTCGGTGGTATAGTGGGGTTATGGTAACCCTACTTTATTTAGTTTCATTAGGGTGTGTTTCAGTGTTTGTATGGCAAGGTGGGTTTATGATGGGATTATAAGGTGCTTTGCAGATGATGGGGACACCGAATGATGTTTGGCTTGAACCTTTTCTGTTATGGTTGAACAATTTGGGTATAAGGGAGGGGGAACAACCTGGTCAGGCTGGTTGGCGGTGAAGAAGGATAGGCTTGCCCTCTTCTGTTCCCCCCTCTGGTGTCTAGATGTTCAGTTCAAGGATCTGGGGAAAGGAAATTGAGTAGTTGGAGGAGGCTTGCTGAATAGATAAGCAAGCTGAGGTAAGGATGCTGGTTATTTGGTGGAAGGTAATTCAATGAATGGTGTATGAAGTGAGATGGGAATGCTGCTTCATTGGTAAAGTAAGAAAGCAGAGGTATGGACCCCGCTTGTTGGGCAGGGTGAGTAGGTACCCTGCTCTGCTTAACGTTACAAGGATGGTGCTTCATAAGTAAAGTAAGTGAGTAGAGGTATGGATGATGCTTACTGGGACAGGGTGAGTAGGTACGCTGCCCTGATTAACATTACAAGGATGTTATGTTGTATTAAGAATCAATTATTATGTATAGTATAAATGAAGTTGGTGAACAAATCTATGTTATGAATATTTAATAAAGGTCATCAAATGTCATTTGGTGTGATGTGTTTTTTGAAGGGGACTGGGATTAATGAGGTTTGGCAACAAACCAAGTTGTCCCAGGACATCTTCATGGGGGGGGTAGGTTGATAGTAAGGGGAGTTAAGTAGGTTGGGGATGTGAAAGGGTTAAGTGGAGATAGGGATGGCTGGGAGGAAATGAGATAAGGATGGGGAGGGGATTAAGAGGTTTAGCCTAGTGTAGCTGGGTTAAGCAATCACATTTTGGCGTGGACTTGCTACCCACCCACCCTCCCTCCTTTCATTGGAGGATTGGAGGGATTAGGGCTATTTATCAGTGGGGTAGGTGGAGAAGAGGGATAAGCTTGCCCTCTTCTGTTCCCCCTCTGGTGTCTGAATGTTCATTTCAAGGATATGGGGAAAGGAAAGGAAATTGAGTAGTTGGAGGAAGCTTGCTGAATAGATAAGCAAGTTAAGGTAAGGATTGTGCTTATTTGGTGGAAGGTAATTCAATGAATGGTGTATGAAGTGAGATGGGACACTGCTTCATTGGTAAAGTAAGAAAGCAGAGGTATGGACCCTGCTTGTTGGGCAGAGTGAGTAGGAACACTGCCCTGATTAATGTTACAATGATGATGCTTCATAAGTAAAGTAAGTGAGTAAAGGTATGGACGCTGCTTACTGGGACAGCGTGAGTAGGTACGCTGCCCTGATTAACATTACAAGGATGTTATGTTGTGTTAAGAATCAATTATTATGTATAGTATAAATGAAGTTGGTGAACAAATCTATGTTATGAATATTTAATAAAGGTCATCAAATGTCATTTGGTGTGATGTGTTTATTGAAGGGGACTGGGACAAATGAGGTTTGGCAACAAACCAAGATGTCCCGGGACATCTTAATGGGGGGGGGGTTAAGAAGGTTGGGGAGGTGAAAGGGTTAAGTGGAGACAGGGATGGCTGGGAGGAAATGAGATAAGGATGGGGAGGGGCTTAAGAGGTTTAGCCTAGTGTAGCTGGGTTAAGCAATCACATTTTGGCGTGAACTTGCTACCCACCCACCCTCCCTCCTTTCATTGGAGGCTTGGGGGGGGATTAGGGATAATTATCAGTGGGCTAAGTGGCGAAGATGGATAAGCTTGCCCTCTTCTGTTCCCCCTCTGGTGTCTGGATGTTCATTTCAAGGATCTGGGGAAAGGAAATTGAGTAGTTGGAGGAAGCTTGCTGAATAGATAAGCAAGCTGAGGTAAGGATGCTGGTTAATTGGTAGAAGGTAATTCAATGAATGTTGTATGAAGTGAGATGGGACGCTGCTTCATAGGTAAAGTAAGAAAGCAGAGGTTTGGACCCTGCTTGTTGGGCAGGGTGAGTAGGCACGCTGCCCTGATTAATGTTACAAGGATGGTGCTTCATAAGTAAAGTAAGTGAGTAGAGGTATGGACGCTGCTTACTGGGACAGGGTGAGTAGGTACGCTTCCCTGATTAATATTGCAAGGATGTTATGTTGTGTTAAGAATCAATTATTATGTATAGTATAAATGAAGCTGGTGAACAAATCTATGTTATGAATATTTAATAACGGTCGTCAAATGTCATTTGGTGTGATGTGTTTATTGAAGGGGACTGGGACAAACTACAATTTCTGGGCCAAGAACCTCTCCTCTCGTGGTAGACAGGATACCTAGTACTTACCACTCCCACTGATAAGCTAGAAGGCTTTCTTCCAACACAGAAAGGCTTGCGGGGCTCAGAAGCTTACCAACAGTCCTGGATACAGCAACTCTGAATTTGGACTAGGCTAGTTACATGAAAGGTGGAAAACAAGCGCGAGTGCGGCTTTTAAACCAAAAAGTTGAAAGAGATGGAAAAAACTGCCCAAATGACCAATAGCTACAATTTCTTGGCCAGGAGCCACTCCTCTTGTGGTAGATAGGCTACCTAATGCTTACCACTCCCACTGATATGCTAGAAGGCTTCCCTCCAGCACAGAAAGGCTTGGGGGGCTCAGAAGCTTACAAAGAGTCCTGGATACAGCAAATCTATACCTGGACTAGACTAGTTACAGGAAAGGCGGGTAACAAGTACAAATGTAGGCTTTTAAGCCAGCAAGTTGAAAGAGATGGAAAACTGCCCAAACGGGCAAATAAACTACAATTTCTGGGCCAAACCTCACTCTTCCCATGGAGGATAAGCTACCTAGTGCTTACCACTCCCACTGATAAGCTAGAAGGCTTCCCTCCAACACAGAAACGCTTGGGGGGCTCAGAAGCTTACTAACAATCCTGGATACAGCAACTCTGTAACCGGACTAGACTAGTTATAGGAAAGGCGGGAAACAGGCAAAATTGCGGCTTTCAATCCAGAAAGTTGAAAGAGATGGAAAAGCTTCCCAAATGGCCAATAAACTATAATTTGTGGGCCAGAAACCACTCTTCCTGTAGTAGATAGTTTACCTAATGCTTACCACTCCCACTGATAAGCTAGAAGGCTTCTCACCAACATATAAGGGCTTGGAGGGGGGGCTTAGAAGCTTACCAACAGTCAAGGATACAGCAAATCTGTACTTGGAATACACTAGTTATAGGAAAGGCAGGGAACAAATGCAAAATGGGCTTTTAACCAGAAAGAAGAAAGAGATTGAAAAACTGCCCAAACGGCCAATGAACAAAAATTTCAGGGCCAAAACAAACTATTCCCATGGTAGTTAGGTTACCTAGTGCTTACCACTCCCACTGATAAGCTTGAAAGCTTCCCTCCAACACAGAAAGGCTTGGGGGGCTCAGAAGCTTACCAACAGTCCTGGATACAGCAAGTCTGTATATGGACTTGACTAGTTACAGGAAAGGCAGGAAACAAGCTTAGAATTGTTTTTTTTTTGTTACAGAAAAGCAGCTACAACAGCAGTAAAAACAATTCAAATTGTAGTGCAGGCCAGCACACCCGAGTGTGTAGCAACACTACAGCAAATACAGTTCAAATTAATGCAATTAAATAAACAAATGACTAAAAAACAAGTGCAGAAGGCAGTAAATTAGAAGGCGACTAACAAGCAGTAATAAGTGCAGAGAAAGAGCGACTGAACAGATAACAGCATGCAGAAGAGCAACTAAGACAGTTACAGTAAAAGCAGCTGAATTATATATATATATATATATATATATATATATATATATATATATATATATATATTGTTTGTTTGTTTTTTTTCGAGGGAGGGAACAGAACAGGATTAAGAGGCTACAGGGGTTGTCCTTACCAAATGCTCTCTTTGTACACAGTAGGAGTGCCTGAAATCAGAATATGATCTCACTGCACTCAGTTGAGTGAGCAAATGAGATGGGTCCAGAAAGAGTATCCAAATATAAATCTACAAGAGGGGCGGGCAATTTCAAAGCCACCAACATTAACACCAAAACAAGAACAGGGAGGGTGGGTGGAGAACTAACTATAGAGAGACAGCCACAACTTCAGTTGAGTTAATATTCACTAAAAAACACAAATAAATAAATTAAATACAATACTATATGCAAAAGAGCAGATAAAAGTGTACTTAAATTCAATTATACATCCAGCTGATTTCAGGTAGATGTCAGCTGGTCAAAGCTCCGATATTAAGCAGAGATAACTCAAAATGTGCCACTTATATAAGTCAAGACAGAATGTCAGTGATGAGATGAAACTAACCCCCACTGCTATCAATGACTGCACAGAAATTCTAAAAAGTACTAAGTAGAGAGACAGCCACAACTTCATTTGAGTTAATATTCAGTGAAAAACACAACCAAATAAATTAAATACAGCACTATATGCAAAAGAGCAGATAAAAGTGTAATTAAATTCACTTATATGTCCAGCTGATTTCAGGTTGATGTTAGCCAGCCAAAGCTCTGATATTAAGCAGAGATAACTCAAAATGTGCCACTTATATAAGGCGAGACAGAATGTCAGTCATGAGCTGAAACTACCTACCACTGCTATCAATGGTTACACAGAAATTATAAAAAGTACTCTGTAGAGAGACAGCCACAACTTCGGTTAAGTTAATATTCAGTGAAAAACGCAAATAAATAAATTAAATACAGTACTATATGCAAAATAGCAGATAAAAGTGTACTTAAATTCAGTTATACATCCAGCTGATTTCAGGTAGATGTTAGCCGGCCAAAGCTCTGATATTAAGCAGAGATAACTCAAAATGTGTGACTTACAAAAGGCAAGACAAAATGTCAGTGATGAGCTGAAACTACCCCCAACTGCTATCAATGGCTACACAGAAATTTTAAAAAGTACTCTGTAAAGATACAGCCACAACTTCAGTTGAGTTAATATTCAGTGAAAAACACAAATAAATAAATTAAATACAGTACTGTATGCAAAAGAGCAGATAAAAGTGTACTTAAATTCACTTATACATCCAGCTGATTTCAGGTAGATGCTTGCTGGCCAAACCTCTGATATTAAGCAGAGATAACTCAAAATGTACCACTTATATTAGGCAAGACAGAATGTCAGTGATGAGCTGAAACTCCCCCCCCCCACTGCTATCAATGGCTACACAGAAATTTTAAAAAGTATTCTGTAGAGAGACAGCCACAATTCCAGTTGAGTTAATATTCAGTGAAAAACACAAATAAATAAATTAAATACTGTACTATATGCAAAAGAGCAGATAAAAGTGTACTTAAATTCACTTATATGTCCAGCTGATTTCAGGTAGATGTTTGCCGACCAAAGCTCTGATATTAAGCAGAGATAACTCAAAATGTACCAATTATATTAGGCAAAACAGAATGTCAGTGATGAGCTGAAACTACCCCCCACTGCTGTCAATGGCTACACAGAAATTCTAAAAAGTACTATGTAGAGAGACAGCCACAACTTCAGCTGAGTTAATGCTCAGTGAAAAACACAAATAAATAAATTAAATACAGTGCTATATGCAAAAGAGCAGATAAAAGTGTACTTAAATTCACTTATACATCCAGCTGATTTCAGGTTGATGTTAGCCAGCCGACGCTCTGATAATAAGCAGAGATAACTCAAAATGTGCCACTTATATAAGGCGAGACAGAATGTCAGTGATGAGCTGAAACTACCTCCGACTGCTATCAATGGCTACACAGAAATTCTAAAAAGTACTCTGTAGACAGACAACCACAACTTCAGTTGAGAAAATATTCAGTGAAAAACACAAATAAATAAATTAAATACAATACTATATGCAAAAAAGCAGATAAAAGTGTACTTAAATTCACTTATATATCCAGCTGATTTCAGGTAGATGTTTGCTGGCCAAAGCTCTGATATTAAGCAGAGATAACTCAAAATGTACCACTTATATTAGGCAAGACAGAATGTCAGTGATGAGCTGAAACTACCCCCACTGCTATCAATGGCTACACAGAAATTCTAAAAAGTACTCTGTAGAGAGACAGACACAATTTCAGTTGAGTTAATATTCAGTGAAAAACACAAATAAATAAATTAAATACTGTACTATATGCAAAAGAGCAGATAAAAGTGTACTTAAATTCACTTGTATGTCCAGCTGATTTCAGGTAGATGTTGGTCTGCCAAAGCTCTGTTATTAAGCAGAGATAACTCAAAATGTACCAATTATATTAGGCAAAACAGAATGTCAGTGATGAGCTGAAACTACCCCCCACTGCTGTCAATGGCTACACAGAAATTCTAAAAAGTACTATGTAGAGAGACAGCCACAACTTCAGCTGAGTTAATGCTCAGTGAAAAACACAAATAAATACATTAAATACAGTGTTATATGCAAAAGAGAAGATAAAAGTGTACTTAAATTCACTTATACATCCAGCTGATTTCAGGTTGATGTTAGCCAGCCAACGCTCTGATAATAAGCAGAGATAACTCAAAATGTGCCACTTATATAAGGCAAGACAGAATGTCAGTGATGAGCTGAAACTACCTCCGACTGCTATCAATGGCTACACAGAAATTCTAAAAAGTACTCTGTAGACAGACAACCACAACTTCAGTTGAGAAACTATTCAGTGAAAAACACAAATAAATAAATTAAATACAATACTATATGCAAAAAAGCAGATAAAAGTGTACTTAAATTCACTTATATATCCAGCTGATTTCAGGTAGATGTTTGCTGGCCAAAGCTCTGATATTAAGCAAAGATAACTCAAAATGTACCACTTATATTAGGCAAGACAGAATGTCAGTGATGAGCTGAAACTACCCCCCACTGCTATCAATGGCTACACAGAAATTCTAAAAGTACTCTGTAGAGATACAGCCACAACTTCAGTTGAGTTAATATTCAGTGAAAAACACAAATAAATAAATTAAATACAGTACTATATGCAAAAGAGCAGATAAAAGTGTACTTAAATTCACTTATATATCCAGCTGATTTCAGGTAGATGTTTGCTGGCCAAAGCTCTGATATTAAGCAGAGATAACTCAAAATGTACCACTTATATAAGCTAAGACAGAATGTCAGTGATGAGCTGAAACTACTCCCAACTGTTATCAAGTGACCCCTAACCGGGAAAAGCCGAAAGACACAAGCAAACTCTCTAGAGATACAGCCACAACTTTAGTTGAGTTAATATTCAGTGAAAAACACAAATAAATAAATTAAATACTGTACTATATGCAAAAGAGCAGATAAAAGTGTACTTAAATTCACTTATACATCCAGCTGATTTCAGGTTGATGTTAGCCAGCCGACGCTCTGATAATAAGCAGAGATAACTCAAAATGTGCCACTTATATAAGGCGAGACAGAATGTCAGTGATGAGCTGAAACTACCTCCGACTGCTATCAATGGCTACACAGAAATTCTAAAAAGTACTCTGTAGACAGACAACCACAACTTCAGTTGAGAAAATATTCAGTGAAAAACACAAATAAATAAATTAAATACAATACTATATGCAAAAAAGCAGATAAAAGTGTACTTAAATTCACTTATATATCCAGCTGATTTCAGGTAGATGTTTGCTGGCCAAAGCTCTGATATTAAGCAGAGATAACTCAAAATGTACCACTTATATTAGGCAAGACAGAATGTCAGTGATGAGCTGAAACTACCCCCCCCACTGCTATCAATGGCTACACAGAAATTTTAAAAAGTACTCTGTAGAGAGACAGACACAATTTCAGTTGAGTTAATATTCAGTGAAAAACACAAATAAATAAATTAAATACTGTACTATATGCAAAAGAGCAGATAAAAGTGTACTTAAATTCACTTATATGTCCAGCTGATTTCAGGTAGATGTTTGCCGACCAAAGCTCTGATATTAAGCAGAGATAACTCAAAATGTACCAATTATATTAGGCAAAACAGAATGTCAGTGATGAGCTGAAACTACCCCCCACTGCTGTCAATGGCTACACAGAAATTCTAAAAAGTACTATGTAGAGAGACAGCCACAACTTCAGCTGAGTTAATGCTCAGTGAAAAACACAAATAAATACATTAAATACAGTGTTATATGCAAAAGAGAAGATAAAAGTGTACTTAAATTCACTTATACATCCAGCTGATTTCAGGTTGATGTTAGCCAGCCAACGCTCTGATAATAAGCAGAGATAACTCAAAATGTGCCACTTATATAAGGCAAGACAGAATGTCAGTGATGAGCTGAAACTACCTCCGACTGCTATCAATGGCTACACAGAAATTCTAAAAAGTACTCTGTAGACAGACAACCACAACTTCAGTTGAGAAACTATTCAGTGAAAAACACAAATAAATAAATTAAATACAATACTATATGCAAAAAAGCAGATAAAAGTGTACTTAAATTCACTTATATATCCAGCTGATTTCAGGTAGATGTTTGCTGGCCAAAGCTCTGATATTAAGCAAAGATAACTCAAAATGTACCACTTATATTAGGCAAGACAGAATGTCAGTGATGAGCTGAAACTACCCCCACTGCTATCAATGGCTACACAGAAATTCTAAAAGTACTCTGTAGAGATACAGCCACAACTTCAGTTGAGTTAATATTCAGTGAAAAACACAAATAAATAAATTAAATACAGTACTATATGCAAAAGAGCAGATAAAAGTGTACTTAAATTCACTTATATATCCAGCTGATTTCAGGTAGATGTTTGCTGGCCAAAGCTCTGATATTAAGCAGAGATAACTCAAAATGTACCACTTATATAAGCTAAGACAGAATGTCAGTGATGAGCTGAAACTACTCCCAACTGTTATCAAGTGACCCCTAACCGGGAAAAGCCGAAAGACACAAGCAAACTCTCTAGAGATACAGCCACAACTTTAGTTGAGTTAATATTCAGTGAAAAACACAAATAAATAAATTAAATACTGTACTATATGCAAAAGAGCAGATAAAAGTGTACTTAAATTCACTTATATGTCCAGCTGATTTCAGGTAGATGTTTGCCGGCCAAAGCTCTGATATTAAGCAGAGATAACTCAAAATGTAACACTTATATTAGGCAAGACAGAATGTCAGTGATGAGCTGAGGCTACCCCCCACTGCTATCAATGGCTATACAGAAATTCTAGAAAGTACTCTGTAGAGAGACAGCCACAACTTCAGTTGATTTAATATTCAGTGAAAAACACAAATAAATAAATTAAATACAGTACAATATGCAAAAGAGCAGCTAAAAGTGTACTTAAATTCACATATATGTCCAGCTGATTTCAGGTAGATGTTAGCTGACCAAAGCTCTGATAAAAAGTGAAACCAGGAAATGTCTTAAAGTAAGAATTTTCACCCAGATATAAATAGAGTCCACCAGCAGATTCAAAATGATAACAGCACTGAACTCATCATATAGTACGAGTACAGTCTCTTTTTTATGTAAAGGAGTTCTAGAAGATGGAATTGGTATAGCTGCTAACAGTGCTCCTTTACAGGCACAATCCATTTTGCTAAACAGAGCATCTTTAACAACCAAAGTAAAAGAAGTGACAAGTCTTGCTTCTGATTTTACTAGCATAAAGCAATTAATTGTATATCAGAAAGAAGAAAATACTAAACTTAATGTCTTCATTCTAAATTGGAAGTATAAAGGATGGGTCATTTTGATAAATTTGATCATTTAAGGATAGAAATGACCAAGATTCAATCCTTCGTATAGAAGGAGGTATAACTCTGCTAGGATCTTGGGAAATTGTATTGATACTTTCAGAGATAGAAACTTGATTGTTAGACCAATTCAAGTTCATGAACACCTGGACATTAAAAACTCTGTTTCAAACTGTGAAATCTATAATTGTAGAACCTGGAAATGCTGCTGACACTATGGATCTCTTTGATATAAATTTTAATATAGCATGCAAAGTGGGTTCACAAAAAGCTGGTTATAATGCATCTCTTATAATAAGGTCTAACTCATTAAATGACATCAATATGGTAATGGTCAAGGAAATTCAATTACTGTTTACCAATAATTTGAAGGGTTTTTTTTAGGATTTACCATTTGAGGTAGTACAAAAAAGAAGAACCTTTGCAGATATTAAGAAGTAATTGTGTCTTAAAACACTCAAGTCAAGATTAAGTTTTCCAGTAAGATTACAAATCAACTATAAGGATGTAATACTTTCATTTTACTCTCTTGAAGAAACTCAGGAGGAACTGAAAGTGATTCATGCTGCTGATGTAACTCACAATATGGGAATTCTCCTTGTATAAATGTATATACACTTTTCCCATATTTTTTGGGGGGTAAATTCTCATTCAGTTTATATAGGTGGACTAAGGACTAAATTATGTTTAACATTTATTAAGTGTGAATTATGCCAATTTTAACAATGAAAAGGAGCAATATCATTACATTTCTTAAAGACTTAAAATCATATATTGCATGTTTGCAAGAAATTCATTAGGCTTCATGTAATCACAGGGCATTATTTAAGTTTAAGTAGGCTTTCTGATGTACTTATTAAGTCTCAGGACAAAATAAAATTCAAAGATGGTTGCGTTTATGGTTCGTTCAGCTTATTGTAAAAATATGCAGTTTTCAGGATGATAAAGTAGGATTTTCCTTTATAATAGTCAGTATTTTAATTTCTACTTTACTGTTGGTTCAATATATACTATTTTATTGACAATGGGTAAATCATATAACATCTTAATTCTGGTATAACTTAGCTAGGAGCTTGGGAAATTATATTGATACATGACTTTTATATGGCTTTGACAAGAACATCAAGGCACTCTCATATGAATAAGTTAAAACAAGTTTTCAACGTTTTGAAATTATTAGGTTTATGGTATTACAAACATTTGAGGGTCTAACCTATTTTGATTAGAGGTGTGCTAAGCCTTCAAAACTGGACAATTTTTCTCTCTTAAAATATTTTGTTTTGAAACATAATAACATGAAGCTCCTGCCATTCTACTTGCCTGAACACTTATCGATTTTCAGAACTATGGAACCAGATACTCACTGTAGAATAAATACTGTGCATATTAACAATAATTTTTTTTCCTTAAAATAAAGTAATACAAGAAGCTATGAGATCATCTCTTTTTTTTAATGATAGAGATGGAACACCTTTTCCACAGTCTGGAAATCTTTTAGACTTTACATAACTGAAATTCTTTGTAAGCTGTCAGTAAAATAACACTGACATAAAAGAACATCTGTTGGTAAAAAGGAAACACCAGTGGAAGCATGGAGGTGCTTAGGAGAAATGGCAGTGGAGTTTTTAACCAGATTGTTTAATGAAATCTTGCAAAGTCAGAGGATGCCTGGGGAGTGCAGAAAATGTGTTTTGGTACCTATTTTTAAGAATAAGGGTGATGTGCAGAGCTGTAGTAACTATAGAGGGATAAAACTAATCAGTCACAGCTTGAAGTTATGGGAAAGAGCAGGGGAAGCTAGGTTAAGAAGGGAGGTGATGATTAGTGAACAGCAGTATTGTTTCATACTGGGAAAGAGCACTACAGATGTGAAGTTTGCTCTGAGAGTGTTGGAGAAATATAGAGAAGATCAGAAGGAGTTGCATTGTGTCCTTGTGGATTTGGAGAAAGCATATGATAGGGTGCCTAGAGAGGAGCTGTGGTATTGTATGAGGAAGTCAGGAGTGGCAGAGAATTATGTAAGAGTGGTACAGGATATGTATGAGGGTAGTGTGACAGTGGTGAAGTCTGCAGTGGGAGTGACAGATGCGTTTAAGGTGGAGGTGGGATTACATCAAGGATCAGATCTGAACCCTTTCTTATTTGCAATGGTGATGGACAGGTTGACAGACGAGATCAGACAGGAGATCCCATGGACTATGATGTTTGCAGATGACATTGTGATCTGTAGTGAGAGTAGGGACCAGGTTGAAAAGACCCTGGAGAGGTGGAGATATGCTCTACAGAGGAGAAGAATGAAGGTCAGCAGGACTAAGACAGAATATATATGTGTGAATGAGAGGGAGGATAGAGGAATGGTGAGCATGCAGGGAGTAGAGTTGACAAAGGTGGATGAGTTTAAGTACTTGGGATCAACAGTTCAGAGTAATGGTGAGTATGGAAGAGAAGTGAAGAAGAGAGTACAGGCTGGGTGGAATGGGTGGAGAAGAGTGTCAGGAGTGATTTGTGACAGAAGGGTACCAGTAAGAGTGAAAGGAAGGTCTACAAGAGGGTAGTGAGACCAGCTATGTTGCATAGGTTGAAGATGGGGGCATTTAAAAAAAGGCAGGAGTCAGAGCTGAAAGTGGCAGAGTTAAAGATGTTAATTTTTGCACTGGGTGTGACAAGGATGGAAAGGGTTAGGAATCAGTATATTAAAGGGTCAGCTCAGGTTGGACGGTTTGGAGACAAAGTCAGAGAGGCGAGATTGCTTTGGTTTGGACATGCTGAGGAGGGATGCTGGGTATATTGGGAAAAGGATGCTAATGGTGGATCTGCCAGGTAAGAGGAAAAGAGGAAGGTCTAAGATAAGGTTTATGGATGTGGTGAGAGAGGACATGCAGGTGGTTGGTGTGACAGATGCAGAGGACAGGAAGAAATGGAAACAGATGATCTGCTGTGGCGACCCCTAACGGGAACAACCGAAAGAGAAGAAGATAAAAGAACATCTGTTGGTGTACTGGAACATCAGCATACAGTTTTAAATCAGTTACATGTAGTTTACCCTAGTATGAATGGACAGGAAAGAAACTAACTTTTAAATTAATATTCCATGTATACCAACTGAGAAAGCAGAACAATTTAAATTAAGTCAAGATACTATTTTCGGGCAGAATTTTCAGGCAGACTTATGCAGTTTTTTGTTTAAAAAAGAATTTCTATGAACCCTAAATCAAATTTTATTTCAGCTTTTGAAAATAGGGAGATAGCATAATGATTCTTCTAAGAACATGGACAAATTGGACACATTGTATTCTTTTCTCAAAAAATTTATATTTCTTATCATTAGGATAGATCTGGATTTGATGTTAGTTTTGGTTATAGAAGACATTGGCAAAATTATTAAAACTATTGATCATTACTTCTAAATATATATTATTAAGAAAGTGATTTTGTAAGTTGCTGATAAGAAAGCTGTAGGATAAGATATTTTACAAGTATTTTTAAAAAAAGTTTTTGATGATGATTTAATTCCATACAGAAGTATACATACTGAGTATTTCGGGAATAAAGCCAGATGATAATCATTGTTCTTTGCTAGCTAGAGTGATATAGATTCCCAAAGCAGATAAAGATTTAACTGATATTTTAATTATAGGCCTATTTCTCTTCTAATCACCAATTATCACAGTGTTGTAAGTCTTTACAATAAAACACCACTAGATAAAATATTAAAGCTATGTTTTTTCCTTTTTATTCTGGTTTAATTCCAAGTGTATTTTTCAGCTCCAATTCACTTATTACAAGTTGTTATATTGTTTTGTAAAAGCAATAAATGCACACTAGATTCAGATATAGCCTTCTGCTCTTTAGACATGCTCAATGCATTTGATCTGATCAATACAGAATATCTTTGTTATATTCATAAGTATATAAGATTGCCAAAAAATTACAATTTTAATGAAAGTTCCTTTTTATCTCACAATAATATTTACTCAGTAATAAGACAACAAAATGTTGTTGTTAGACAAGGTTGTCCTCTCAGTCTCAGCTTATTTATTTAATTTTTTAGCTACAAACCTATAATTAATGCAATTAGGCATGCTGCAAATAATCATTCCAGTTAAGTACGCCTGTTAAAATTTTAACATATATAAATGAATTTGTTTTAATTTTAAAATCAATTTTTCTTCTCTGAGCTATTTGATTCTGACATTGATACAAAATAAGAAAATGTACCGGTTTTATAATTTATAAAAGGAACACTAAGTTTATATTTGTATACAATGATCTGTAAGTTCCTGTTGAAAGTGATGCCTTTAAATTTATGTATTGGACTTTTCATCCAACTCAGATTTTTTTCCTTGTACCAGTTAGAAGATACAGTGAACAAAATCTCATGATTAATACATTCATGATATGCTCTAATTAGAAGAAACAGCAAATGCAGCCTCATAATTAGTACATGCCTAGTCTGATATTAATGTTCCATTTGCTGGGGGAATAAACATTTTTAAAATGAAGATTTCTACACCGGGTTCTTGTTATTGATAATTCTATTTTTCCTCCTGGAACTCATTGGTTCAATAGAGTCTGGACTGTTTTGATAAGAATTTTTCTGGAAAGGAGGTTGACTTAGGCTTTCATGTTAAATCCTAAGGAGACCTATCATCTCTATAGGATATAACATTAGATATTCAGAATTACTCTTTTTTATACAGTTGTGGTCAATTTGTTATAAACAATCCATTTTTGGAAAAATTGTGTTATGGCCTTACTTCAGTTTGGCAGTTGAGATTTTCCTTATGGTGGGAGTCCTACAAACTTCTAAAATCATCTTTATTTAAAAATTATGGGGATACAAACTATGAAGATTTTCAAGCTTTTGCAAAGAATTATACTACTCATTAGTTGGTCTTTCAATAAATTCTTGTTTCCCTGTTATCAAGGATTTCAATAGGTTAATAGTTCACTTTCTATTGATTTACAGTTTTTGAATAACACACAAGTAACATCTAATATTAGTAATTTTATTGTGTTATTTGCCTTAATGTTTAAACACAGAATTAACTGGTCTGCTTTTTTCTTTTTTTATTGACTTATCTTAATGCAACCAGATTATATAAACAAAAGAAGATTAAGCTGAACTTAATTTCACTTTGTTTGAGATCAAACTTTGGAAGATCTAAATGGAATTCTTATAAATAACATTCTGAACTATCTGCTAAACTGAATTTTAATGACTTATCTATTTGGAAATCACATCAGTTGAAGTAAAATTTATACAGAAATTGAAATATCATGCAAAAGATATTTTTGAAAGCATACTTGACAATCAAAGATTAGGTTGGCCTAAAAAATAAATTGAGTCTTGCGGGCACAGGCATGGTAAAGAAGGATTTAGAGAGTAAGCAGATAGGAAATGAGGTAAACTAGTAGGAAGAAGAGGATTTTATTTATATATAAGTTGGAGGGTAAGCTAGCTTCTTTGATGTGGAAGACTGGTGCACAAGCAGTGTCCAGTTTTCTACTCCCCAGCAGCCATCCTAGAGTGGTACAGATAATATGTGAGATAATAAGCTATTTTTTAGTTGTCATAAACATAGTTATATTTCTGTGAGGTTAAGGGATAATAAATAAGTGTATACAAAAATACTGTTGTTTAAATACAAGCGTGTTAGAGCATTTAAGTATAGTTAGCTTCATCTATCTGTCAATTAATCTATATCTGCCTACCTAGCTATTTATAGATAGCTAGTTATAGATATACAAAGTGGTAGCAGTGAAATGGTACATACATAATAGTCTTTTAAAAGAGAGTAGATGGTGAGCCATAGCGATTTTTTTCAGAATTAGTGGATTTTGACCAACCCTTAGCCAATAACGTGGGAAAAATAGAAATGGTAGTAACATGAACCAAAAACTGCAAACTTCAAACTGAAACTCAAAAATGAACAGTGTTCAAGTTTAAATCCAATGACCACTAGAAAACGAATAGATTTAGTGCTTTCATTCACTCATTTATTACGTGAACTTCCTCAGAAAAAAACAGTTACACTTACCCATCCTCCCTTTTATACCAAAATCACAGGAAATGACATCAAACACGTTACAAAATAATAAATAAACATTAGTAATGCAAAAGTGCAAGTATATACTTATATATATATATATAAACATACATGTGACTAGCACTAAATATGTCTAAATAGTTACATAATAAAACTATTTGTTAGATAAAAAACAAACTTTAGTGCTAGTCACATGTATGTTTTATATATATATAAGTATATACTTGCATTTTTATAGATTGATTGACAAGTATTTCAAGTTATTTAAAGTAATGCAAATACTAATGTTTATTTGTTATTTTGTAACGTGTTTGATGTCATTTCCTGTGATTTTGGTATAAAACAGAGGATGGGTAAGTGTAACTGTTTTTTTCTGAGGAAGTTCACGTAATAAATGAGTGAATGAAAGCGCTAAATCTATTCATTTTCTAGTGGTCATTGGATTTAAACTTGAACACTGTTTGTTCTTGAGTTTCAGTTAGAAATGGTAGTAAGGTACTCACCTGGTGGTCATGGATGTGCTCAAGGGTTCACCATTTTCTAAAAGTTCAGGAGACTGTTTTCTTGCTCCCTGCACCACATAGCTGCAGCTGCTAGACCATCTCGGGGCACACTTGCTTTCTTTGCTGTTGGATGATTCTTCAGAATGGGTGGCAGCAAAACAAAAACAGAGGGGGGGGGGGCAGTGCTATTTTGCTTAATTTGTCACAGCAGGCTGATATCTCTAGTCCACAGATACTGTTGGAGTAGGGATGGGAATTAGTCAAAAGTAGTTAGTGAGGGTTTCCTTTCCCCATAATGAGTCACTTGGCATGGAGGACCTTTGGATAGGAGAATGCAGTGTTTATGGATGGAAGCAGGATCAGTAGCTCCACTAAAGCATACTGGGATTTTGCTACTCTTAATTTTAACTGGTGGATGGGATGCCACAGAACATAGTGTTTAACAACTATCATGATGGTAGGAAGGTCTTAGATGACCTTGGTTTCATGCTGCTGAAGAGACAGGGTAAAGAAGGGATGGTTGTGGTTGATTGTTTAACTGGGAGGAAGGCATCTCTGAAGATCAATGATAGTGGATGGTGCAGCTAGTGTGAGAAGGACAAGAAGTTATGAAAGGAATCAAGAGCTGGTGCTATCAGGGATTTGGAAGGTGTAGGGGGTAGTGCATATTCGACTCTGGCAGGGCTTTGTCAGGAGCCCTAAAGTTTGCAGATGTAGAAGAAGGAGTTGGTGAGTGCCATGTGAGAAGACACAAGTCCTGGTGTGCTAAGGAGTATGTCCATGCTTGCTGCCTATTTAGAGGTGATTAGACATTGAAAAGAGATAAAATAAAAAAATAAATGGACGGCGCAGTGGTGGAGTGGTAGCATTGTCACCTCACAACAAGAGGTTCTCTTGTTCAATTCTTAGTTGCGGTGCCTTCTGTGTGGTGTCTTTATGTCCTCCCTGCTTTCGTGTGGGTTTTCTCTGGGTGCTCTGGTTTCCTCTCACATTAGAAATACATGCATCTGGATGGTTTCTCCCTGGGCCTACACTGAAAATTGGCTTTGTTCCAAGTCTGACTTTCCCGGTTAACAAATGTTAAATGAAAATCAGTAAGTAAATACACAGCATGTGGCTGGCTGTTAAATCTTGCTATACCAAGTGAGTAGTAGAACAACAACAGGTCTGTTAGTAGAATACAGGTCAACATATAACAAAGATTTCATGTTGCACAATTTTTTTCTCAAGCCTTTACATTTTCTGTGCTTAGAGATGAACAAAACTCAAACAGAATGCAAGCCAGTACGATGCTTGCTCCTGAACAACTGCTTTTCATAACCCAGTTCTTTATTTTTCAACAATAGCCAGTTTCTTGGTCTCCGGTAATCAGATATTCTATGAAAATTTGTTTGACACTAAGGTACAACAACCTTGCCTAAGACTGGACAGGTATTTCTTTGTTTGAGTTACAGCAGTGTGTGTGTGTGTGTGTGTGTGTGTTTGTGTGTGTGTGTGTGTGTGTGTGTGTGTGTGTGTGTGTGTGTGTGTGTGTGTGTGTGTGTATGTGTCTGTATGTGTGCTGTGTGATTACCTGACATGCTGAGTTGGTTGAATTCATGAACAACAAATGCCTGTTAGGGTGTTCCATTATAACCTGCTTATTACGTGCTTAATACACAGATGTCAAGAAATTCATCTCGAGTGAAGCTCAACAGATGAATCTTGGAATCCACTTCAAGAACCCATGTTATTAAATTATGATTGGAGATCCAATCATAATTCTTCGTTGTACACGGAGATTTATCTGCTCTATGTAGTACTAGTTACAGAAAAATAAAAGAAATAAAATACTCATACACACAGACACACACACACAAACACACACACACACACGCACACACACACACACACACACACACACACACACACACACACACACACACACACACACACACACACACACCAGCTTTGAAAGCTGGTAAAGCATTTGGGAAAAGCTGTTAAACAGGCAGCAGGGGATGTACTTATGTACTTCCTGTCTAAGAGAAGCAGTTGATTTCTAATTTTAGTGGCTGTAATGTTGTAGGCAGCAGTCAGAAACAATGATGAAATGAAGTCATTTCATGTTCTGCTGTTGCTGTTTACTGGCTGTCGCTGTCAGGTTTTAGTGCCAGATGTGATCTTAACAGCACATATGAGGTGCTTAAAAGTTGTTAATCTACTTTTTAAACATAAGATTGGGTCACGAGATTCAGGAGTGATGAACCAGGGCGTCTTTTAACTGACTTTGGAGCATAATTACTGTGGTCCTTGTACTATGTATTTGTTATCCTAGCCTGTCAAATAACAGAAATAAAGAGTAAGAAGAGCTCTTTAAATGAGTAGGGAAGGTACAGAGTGTGAGTTGTACTGTATCAGTGGGAGGTTAACATAGCATGCACTATGTATAGAGGTTAACTGGACGTAATAAAACATCTGTAATGTAGCCATTAGAAAGAGTCAGGTGCAGGAAAGATGGAATGCATCTTTGTGTAATATAACCTCTGAATTATAAGGATTTTAAAACAATAACAAAGTTATAAAGAAAAAAAAATGCCGTATCTTTTTAATAAAACTATACATATAACATTTGTATAATTACAGCTAGTTTGATGAAAATATATTCTGCAAAAAGCAAGCTATTTATCCTGGGAGGTGTATCAGATTTACATTTTGCAGTACAAAGGAATTATTTTTGCATACTGTGGAAATGCAGATGTGTAAGTCATAACCTAATGGGTATCACTCCATTCCTATTATGTACCTCATGAGATAGATTAGAGGTGTGTATGAAGTGATTCAATGAAGAAAACACAATACAGTTCACAAATGTTGAACTGGCATAGTGGTATTTTACTGGTCTGTTATTGACCACAAGAGGTAGGAGTAACTTGACGTGATGTGTTGGGACCTAATTAGAAATCTACACGGAATGCTAATTTAACACATGTATCTCCCATTATGTTCTAATGAGCTACTTTATACATAATGTCTAAAATAAAAAAGAAAAACACTTTTTTAACATAGCTCTATCTCTCACTTGTTTATCAGCAAACAACCTTGGCTTTCTTTTAAATGCTTCCAATCATACCATGTATACTTAATGAGAATACAGTTTGTACTTTCGCTACATGCATCATAAAACAATCTGAATATTTGTTAACATGTTAAACATATACTGAATATTTTAAAACCAGGTCCTTGCCCTGTTGTTCCCATGTATTCTTTCAGGCATGTTATGATGCTTTTCTTAGAGTAACAGCTACCAGAGAGAGTGACGTCGAGAATGTCACACCATTAAAGCTACAAAATGCAAATTAATCTCAGCAGAATGTAATCACCCTTAGATTTTCACTAGCACCCAAACAAAAAGGAAATGGAATTATTGTAATACACGTTAATTGGACAGGGTGACTTTTTTCAGTACAGCACACTACTGTCATGTGACTTACAAGAGAAATGAATAGCATATAACATATATGTCTAAGCTGGAGCTCATCTCCTGCATTTAAAGTAAGTATTGCAAACTTTTTGTGTACTTTGTCAGGTGCCTTAGTCTGGGAGCAGACTTGAATGAGACCAACTGGAGAGATTATGGACAGAACACCCTGTGGCAGCATGAACATACATAACATATAGCATATAACTTATGAAATATAAAATGAAGCAGTTACTGGTGTAGAATTTGAGCACCTCTTTGTGAGAATAATCGCTGTGCTTGTGTGTCATACATCTCAACCTCATAGCACAAGAAATCTGGACAAAGCCTAAAATAATGGAGGTCAAAGGCCCAAAACTAGGGGCAGATTTTAAAATTTGCACTTATAAACTTAGAAATTTGATAGAATAACAGGATTTATGTTAGCACACATTTTCAGCAAGATATGAAGTTTGAAACTCAAAAGTATGTCATTATTTAGTGAATGCAATCCTTAGTGATGTGTCAGAAAAACACAAATTTTATGAAGAACAGATAAAAAATATGAGGCAAAACTATAGACATTCTGTGAGAATGTAAGGCGTCTATGTGTGTATCTGTATGTGTGTGTGTGTAAAACTGCACGTGCGTGTTTGCATGTGGATGTATGTAGGTATTTGTGTGTATGTGTATGCATGCAGATGTTTGTAAGTCTGTGTGTGTGTGTGTGTGTGTGTGTGTGTGTGTGTGTGTGTGTGTGTGTGTGTGTGTGTGTGTGTGTGTGTATGTGTGTGTAAGAATATGTGTGCATCAGTATTAGACAAACTGTAGCCTTATGTTTGCCAAATAAAGGCTTATTTACTTCATAATCTATTTTTAGTCTTTGCTTTTGTACTCTAGCTGAAATTTAGACTTAATTTATTTATTTTTTTATTTTACATTTGTTCACCAGGAGAGTCCAGCTGGGCATAAAACCCTTTTTCAGCAGAGGCCCGGGGAGAAAAGTTCCATTGTTAGTAAACTATTTAGTTAGTAGAAAGAAAATTGTATAAAACAATAAAGAAATAAATAGTAACAGACGTTCATAATGGTAAAAAGATTAGAACAGAATAAATTGGTCAAGTGGGAGACAAGTCCAATACAATTGCCACTACATTACCTACTTAAGAATTATTTATATTATGTGAATACTCAGAAACACAAAGTATACTGAGCAGTCTTATTTCTAGCAGAGTTGTTTAGTGCATTACAAATGAATGCCCTTTCCAAAGACCAGTTTAGCTCTACAAACCCATGGTAAGTAGCACTACAGCAGTCTACTGTATAATGCTACATGTAAGCAGAGCAGTCTAGTCCCTTGTTAATGCAGATTAACCATGCGTTCTGCCCTGCAGTTCTAGTTCAGGATTGAAATAAATACTAATGTGATTTAAAGACAAGCTCCACCATGCTATTTTGAAGCAGATTAATGGGAATAAACACATTATTTTCAACATTTGGATGGATGTATTTATGAAAGTAGCGACACAATTAGCACCACAGTAAGTAAAGCATTAGAGATTCTGTGCATGTGTAAGTCTGTGTAAGTGTGTGTATGTGTGTGTTTGTGCATGTGAGTGTACACGTCTGTGTTTGTGTTGCACCATTGTGACTGTGTGTGTGTGTGTGTGTGTGTGTGTGTGTGTGTGTGTGTGTGTGTGTGTGTGTGTGTGTGTGGCTTCAGTACTGTGTGAGTTGGATGACTACTTACATAACTGAGCAAAGTTTTCATTTTTCAGACTTGCAAATGGGCTGCTAATGTGTTTTTCTTCATCTATTGCATGACTCCAAATCATCATGTCAAATGTCACTAATACATTTCACTGTATTACCAGTTCTCACTCTATGTTTCATACTACTTCTACACCTTACACCATTACACCCTACTCAAAAAGTACCAAAACCCACCTCTTGTACAGCTATCCAGCTTCCTAAACACAATTCCTATTCCACAATATCTCCTAGTCTTTATTCCATTAACACATTATTATTCTTCAGACATACAATCCTATCACATACACAGCTAACTCTTCAAACTACACTCTTCATAACTCAGTTTTACTCTTAGCATAAACTGCTTCAACAACACCACTCAAACAGTACATCCACACTTCCCCAATGTGGAGACATCCACCCCAACCCAGGACCCACTCCAACTACCTTTCCACCTCCCAAACCTCCTAAATCTCTAAAGCTCACTACCATTAATATACAAAGTATCAGAAACAAAATTCCAGAATTCCATGCCTAGATGGCCCATTCCAGACCCAACATAATTGCCATAACCGAGACATGGCTAAAACCATATATAAAAGACACAGAGTTTCTCCCTCCATGTTTCTCCTGCCGAAGATCTGATAGACCCCACAAGAAAGGGGGAGAAGTTACTCTTCTTTATCCTAACTCTTTTACCATCATTCCTTACCCAAACTCCATTCCCCAATTCTCTGCAGCTGAACTCATCATTGCACATCTAAAACTAAATGATTTCAAAAGTCTGTGCCTGATAGCCATTTACATCCCACACGGCAGCAATGTTTCTGTCTTAGAAGAAATATTAGCCTGGACCTCAAATAATATCCACAGTGAAACTATAATCCTAGGGGATGTCAACATAAATTGGCTAGACCATACATATCCTTCTCCAAATGCTTCCATCAACCTCTATAACTTCACTCAGCTCATTACTACCATAACCAGGCCTAGCAATAACACTAACAAAGGCATCTTACTTGACTGGGTCTTAGTGCCCAATCCCAACAAAATTACATCTGCAGGACCTCTACTCTGCAATATCAGTGACAATCTGCCCGCCTATATAACATGTGCCATCTCCTCAACCTTACCTGAGCACCAGTACAGACCCTCTAGACTGCCAACTAACTTCAACCCCATAAGCTTCAATGAAACATTAAGCAAAATCAAGTTGGAGCATTCTTAAGTATTTGCCTCTAGATGAAGCAGTTGAATTTTTCAATTCAACTTTCCTCAGTATACTCAATAGAATGGCCCCCTCTGGAATAAGAGAATCAAAGTAAATCACGCAATTTGGCTTTC
Organism: Protopterus annectens; assembly: GCF_019279795.1. NCBI lineage: Eukaryota > Metazoa > Chordata > Ceratodontiformes > Protopteridae > Protopterus > Protopterus annectens. Next base: position 897,405,301 of record NC_056729.1, read on the forward strand.
TAGAGACACAAAAAAAATTATGAATACCAGAGACCAAGCATAGAAAAAATGGCATAATAGTAAAAACCCCATAGAACTTCAGCTTTTCAAGCAGCTCCGCAATCAAGTAAAGCAGCTAGTTATTAATGATAAAAAACAGTACTACCTCCATCTCCAAAACAAACACAACTATAACCCACAACAGTTCTGGAATTCAGTCTCCACACTATTAAACCCTGACACCAAAAACAATCCCTGCCCAAACCCTGACAAAACCCCTGATGAACTAGCTATCCTTTTCAACTCCTACTTCATAGACACTATATCCAAACTTGCTTCCACCTTTCCTACAGCTACTCACAACAGCAACCCTACTTCTACAAACCATACCCCAGAAAAGCCTTCCCATCAGTCTTTCTCCTTCTCTCATGTTCCCACTTCCACTATTTCTAAACTCTTGCTAAAACTCAAACCCAGTAGTACCACCCCATACAGTTTACCCCCAGAATACCTTCAAAGGTCTGCCAAATCCATCAGCTACCCAATAAGCATTCTCATAAATAGATCTATCCAAGAAGCCTATGTACCATCCATTTGGAAGAAAGCTTATATCATACCCTTACATAAAGGCGTAATAATTCAGACGTCTCAAATTTCCGCCCTATAGCCATTCTATCTCCTGTTTCTAAAATAATGGAAAAATGTATTCAAATTCAACTCATGGATTACCTGTCCCAAAACCAACTACTTTCCACAACTCAGCATGGATTCTGCCCTGGCCATAGTACTACAACTGCTCTCCTATCCTTCCTAGACACTGTTAACCACAGCTGCAATGATGGTAAACTTGTCTCTGCACTCTTTCTTGATCTCTCTAAAGCTTTCGACACCATCTCCCATCCTCTCCTCCTTTCTAAGCTCTCACACCTTGGCTTGTCCACATCTATCCTTAATTGGCTCACCAGTTACCTCACAAACAGACAACAATCCACCAAATGGTTGCACTTTTTCTCTCCTTTTCTCATTACTTCTACTGGAGTTCCCCAAGGATCCATCTAGGCCCCCAGTATTTTTATGAATAACTTTTACTTCACTCTCACTCATGCATCTGTAGTTCAGTACGTGGATTATTCTACTATTATCTGCTCTGGTAACTCTGAAACTGAACTTCTGACCATCACCCAGAATGCTTTCTGTATTATCGAAACCTGGATGACAAATAATCACCTCACCCTCAACCCAAATAAAACAAAACTCTTGCTCTTTACACCAAAAGAAAGTACCACCATTAATAAATCTGATTTCATCATTTTCTCCTCCAACAAGACTGCCTTTGAGGTAGTTTCCCATACCAAGTTACTTGGCATAACCTTAGATGACAAACTTAACCTTTGACCAACACATCCACAACACCATCAAAAAAACATACCAAAAACTTGGTACCCTCTACCGAAATAAACACTTTTTAAACTACTCTACTAGAAAAACACTTGCCCAAACTTTTCTCCTACCTTCTCTTCTCTACGGTGCCCCCATTCTGACAAACATCCAATTGTCATTAAAAAATAAAATGGAGAGCAGCTATAACAAAATTGCTAAATTAGTCACTAGAGCAAAATATTCCTCCCACCACTGTCACTCATTACAATCCCTGAACTGGCTAGAACTCCCAGAACAGCTAACTTACATACAACTAGCCACAGCACACAAATTCATCTATAATTCCTCCAAATGCCCAGCCCTGGCTTCACTTCTGACTCTTTATCAACCAAACCGTTCACTAAGATCTGAAAATCAATCACTTATCCAAGTTAAGAGACCTAAACTCCCTGTAGGCCAAAACCTTTACCGTAAACTGCCTGTAGGACAATACCTTTACTCTTTCACTATAGCTAAACTCTGGAATGCCCTTCCACCTTCTCTATGGACTATAAATAATGTCCCGGCATTCAAAAAATCACTGTACCAACATCTCTCCTCTCATTGGCTATGCCCTTGTACCATACCCAATTCTTCAGTTACCTGATTACTAACCTGACTAATCTCTCAGATACCCACACTCTTCTTCACTCTCCCTATTGTGCACTCACCCTTAATCACAGCACAGAGTGCCTCACCCTGCCTCACATGGTGTGTAAAAATTGTGTAAGTGCAGATTATCATTATCTGTCTGATCTACTGAATACCTGCCAAGCACCCGAGTCTTCCACAAAATGTCGCTATACATTGCCTAAGTTACTGTGTCAATTCTGACTCCTATATTATTCTGTTGTATATTGTTAAATGCTGTTATTACTCTTGTATATTGTTGAATGCTGTTATTAACTCTCTAAATAATCTCTTAATTATTTACATTGTTTTTTTGGAGCTTTTCTCCCTGGGCCTCCACTAAAATGGGCTCATTTCAGCCCAGTGGACTTTCCTGGTTAACAAAAGCAAATAAATAAATAAAATAAATAAATCGATTAGCTCAGTAGTAGCAATACTACAGCACAGCAGTTTGACACCATTAGCAGTACAAAGATAACTTTACTGAATACCAACTGTTTCTGTTTTAAACACTTGTTTGTGACCTTTGTTGCTCCTACATATATCTGTTGTTTAAATGCCTGTTTTCAACATGTATATCACCTGTATGAATCTGCTAGATCTGTGCTCAGCAGCCAAAGCCAAAATGTTTTTCCCATTGTTCTACCCAGTTATGACATGTAATACAAACAAATAAATAAGTACTGTTAATACGCAGATGTGATATCACCTAAGATTTTGGACATTTTATCTTATCATACTCCTCTACCTAATAAAAACTAGCAAAATAGCAGTTTTGAAAACTAGAACTATTCAACTGCAGATTGTTTTTATTTCCTTTGGGCATAACCATGTCTGAGAAAGTTGTATTAATACACAGGTAGCCAAAAAGAAAAAAAAATATGAGATGGCTTGTCCCTGCTCTACTCCTGACTAACTTCCCCCTTCCTGTCAATGCCCTTATCACTACTTCTGTTTACCTGTCATTTCTCTATCAATCTCTTCTTCTATCTACTCAAAAGAACTTCTGACACCACCTAAGCATACTACTTACTCACTTAATTCATGACATAAGGAGTCTTCCTATCCATACAATTTATTTTGCCCACTCATGTAATATATGGTTAAAGATTTACCACAAAGTAATGTTTATGAAACATATAAATGGCTGACGATTATAAATATGAAATATGTATATCTAATGGGGTAAATATGAATGTCCACAGGAAATATGCTTTGACTATACCTTCTGCACTGTAATGACTATGCAATTCAACCTGTCTTTGTTTTTGTATACCGCCTGTTTATTGTCTGATATTATCATGTAATTACTTTGAAATTCCATGTTAGTCAGTTTAACATACTCTGTATATTGTTGTACTGTGTGTTTTATGTGGAGCTTTTCTCCCTGGGCCTCCACTGAAAAAGGACATGTGTCCAGTCGGACTTTCTGGTAAACAAATGCAAAATAAAATAAATAAAATATAGCAAAAGAGAAATACAGCAACCGTCCAAAGGTCATAGTCCAAACGAAGAAACAGAATGAATGTAGTAACAGAGCACGACCACCACAGGAAAATTAACAGGATCCAGTATTTATTAAGACAAGTGCTTTCACGTGCAACCCCTGCACGCTTCTTCAGATCTCAATACATATAACAAAACCAACTCATTTATATATCTTGCTCAATTACAACCAATTAATAAATCAAGCAATTAAATAAATAAAAATCAGTGGATACTTAAAAACTAACTCTAAAATGTTATCACAAGGCAGATGAAAAACTGCCTTCAAAATATATGCTGGTTTCACATAACGTAATACAAATATTAAATATACCAGCAAAATTCAACAAAATTCATAAAATCAATTATATAAAAACCTAACATATATAACATTTTTATTATACAATATTAACTAAATCAGCAATGAATTAATAAATAAGACATAGCTACTAACAATTATACAAATATATATTTCATATCCATATGAAAGTACTGAATATATTATATTAAATGGATATTATTAACTATTTAATTACGAGCTTCTAATATGGGTTTGATACTAATATGTTGATTCAAACCTGGCTCCACATGAGCTCTTAACTTAAAAATCCATGAAAGTTCAACATATTCTAAGTAGTTCATATTGTTAATAAACAATGAAAAATAATTCCTTATTCTCAAATCTATAATTTTGAATGAGATCAACTAAAAATGACAGTGATATATTCACTGCTAGTAATGCAATGTTTCTTTCAGGTCTTTGAACAAAAACACATTCATAAAGGGTCAGAATATGAGGACATGATAAAAAAATCTCAATCTCAAATTTAGGAGAAGAGCATAACATTAAGGCTATACTTTTGAACAATTATAACAGAGTATATTACAATTATATAAAGAAAAAAAAAACATGCTGCAAAATGGATGACTTCTGAAAGAAAGATAAGAGTAAAACCATCTGTATGTTTGACAACAGATGGTAGGGAAGAGAAATATAGTGAAAGCTTTATAATGAATAAGCTTCAATTATTCTGCTATTTTTCTGATTTGAAAAATGTCATTGCAAAAAGAATGAGTTCCTGAACTTAATCTGTAAAATAGCTGCCTGTGACTTGTGACTGAAGAACTAACAGACACATTATCTGCATGTTATGCCAAACAAAACTTGGTAGGGATAATTCGACAGATCAGCTCCTCTACACTAACTGCATTCGACTCTATGTTCTAATAGTGCTATGGAGGTAAACACTAATTCAGACACACGTCAGAGTCACATAGAGCAAAATCTCATTATCATCTCCAGTGCTTGTCTTTGATTCAGCCATCTCTAGCACAATAAGTGACTGTATTAGTGTTACCCCAATATATCCAGCAGTAGAGTCTAAATCATGTTGTTACACACATGCACACACCAAAACACATACTCGCACACATGCATACTCACACACATTCACTCACATGCACACAGCCTCACACGCCTTACCTTGTGCTACACACAGCCTCACATGCCTTACCTTGTGCTGCACACAACCTCACATGGCTTACCTTTTGCTGCACACAGCCTCACATGCCTGACCTTGTGCTGCACATAGCCTCACATGCCTTACCTTTTACTGCACACAGCCTCACATGCCTGACATTTTGCTGCACACAGCCTCACATGCCTTACCTTGTGCTGCACACAGCCTCACATGCCTGACATTTTGCTGCACACAGCCTCACATGTCTGACATTTTGCTGCACACAGCCTCACATGCCTTACCTTTTACTGCACACAGCCTCACATGCCTGACATTTTGCTGTTCAGCCTCACATGCCTTACCTTTTACTGCACACAGCCTCACATGCCTGACATTTTGCTGCACACAGCCTCACATGCCTGACATTTTGCTGCACATAGCCTCACATGCCTGGCATTTTGTTGCACACAGCCTCACATGCCTGACATTCTACTGCACACAGCCTCACACGCCTTACCTTTTGCTGGACACAACCTCACATGCCTGACATTTTGCTGCACACAGCCTCACATGCCTGACATTTTGCCGCACACAGCCTCACATGCCTGACATTCTGTTGCACACAGCCTCACATGCCTTACCTTTTGCTGCAAACAACCTCACATGCCTGACATTTTGCTGCATGCAGCCTCACATGCCTGATATTTTTGCTGCACACAGCCTCACATGCCTGACATTTTGCTGCACACAGCCTCACATGCCTTACATTTTGGTGCACATAGCCTAATCTTTTGCTGGCTAACTCCTCATGCTGCTTCTATAGACAACAATGGGTGAGCATATTTATTCACACTGATGCTCTGTGAAATATCATGGTGCAGCTTGTCTTTGAATTGCTATTTCAGTCATGGAGTATCGCTCAGCTCCATATGGTTAATTTACATTACAGGGGACCCTGTATTGCTATGTTTTTCATACGGCTTTATTTGGCAGACTTAGCTTAGAATTCATAGCGTTGTAGTGTTAGATTGCTTTTTGAATATGCTAGAATCCTTCCTCCTCTCCTTCAAGATACACATGTATATTATATAAATATTATTGCATTAAATTTGAAACTTTTAAATATGTTTGTGTACAAATCATGTTACAAATTCTAAAAGTGAGATACTGCAGCGTGTAAACCATTCAGTGTGAAAAATTCCAATATTTGTGTCACCTTAGAGTTGTTACTCAACGTATCCTTTCTATTCAGTACTTCAGCACTGTGAATCAGTGATACTACTTTATATTAGAGGTCGCAAATGCAGCTGCATGTCTCCACACTAATATGCACATACACATATAGTCACAAAAAATTTTACATCTTCACAGACACATAGGTTCATAGGTTCATAGGTAAGTACTAGGCTATCTGCCCATGGGCATTTATAAGCCTAGCCACAGAGTGATGGCTTTTGACTCCCCATTTCACATTACAACAAAAATGTAAATAAAAAAATTCTAAACATATATGCACAGATACACACACACACATACACACGAATGCACATACACACGCGCGTGTGCAAGCACATATTCACAGAGAAATGCGCATCTGCACAGGTATGCTCATACACAAATACACACATTCAGAAAAATGTTTACATCTACACATATTATCACAAAAATGCAGAGCTACAGACACATGCGCACGCACACATACACACACACACATACACACACACACACTCAAGCATATTCACGTGAGTGCAAACCTACACATGCTCATACAATTCTCAAAAAATGCATCTACAAGTCAGGCACATTGTGTATTTCTGAAGCTTTATAATTTTTATTAGGAACTGATGGTCTTGAGTGAAACACTGCAGCATCTCATCACTGATTCCACAAAACCAGACTACTTTTGAAGCAAAGCAAAGGAAAAAAATAACATATTGTAAGAGATGTTATACTGTATCTTTAGGGAAGAGAAGATGACAGAATACTATGAATCACTACAATGAAGGTCTTGCTGCTCAGATTAGTAGAATCAGTTTGAGTAGTTTGGTGGGATGCAAAACACATGAAGTTCACTGCATTACAGTGCACGGTATATTTCAGTCATGTGTCCTATAGCTTGGAATTTTATGTTTTTTTTTTTTTTATTTGAAAAATATATTTGAATGTGCTTCATTATACGGTGCCAAAAGGCAATTTTCTACCAAAAAAAAAATTAATAGTAATAAATTCCTGAATGCCCACATATCAGAGGATCTCTCATGGTCAGGAAACACCAGCCTTCTGGTCAAGAATGTGCACCAATGCTTCCACTTTGTAAGAAGGCTGAAATAACTAAGCTTCCTCCTCATATTCTCTCCACCTTCTGCAGAGGTGCAATAGGGAGCATCCTCACCTGCAACTTCACAGTGTGGTTTGGAAGATGCACCTTCTACAGAGGTGCAATAGAGAGCATCGTCACCTGTAACTTCACAGTGTGGTTTGGAAGATGCACCTTCTACAGAGGTGCAATAGAGAGCATCGTCACCTGTAACTTCACAGTGTGGTTTGGAAGATGCACCTTCTACAGAGGTGCAATAGAGAGCATCGTCACCTGTAACTTCACAGTGTGGTTTGGAAGATGCAGTTACAGAAAGGAAGGCACTACAAAGAGTGGTGAGAATTGCAGAGAAGGTAACATTTTCAAATTTTCCATCGATACAGCATCTATTCTGCAGGAAGCATCCAAAAGGCCGCCAAAATAATACAGGACAACACACATCTTGCACATGCGCTGTTTAAGCATCTGACATCAGGCAGGAGATATGGCAGCATCTGCTGCAAGACTACAAGATTTAGTAACGGTTTTTGTCCTACAGTGATTAAACTTCTGAACTCAGGCACTAGTTCCAGATGACTGGACACATAATAAGTCAATTTTTATTTATTTGTGCAATATATACTTACATATATTCCAAGTAAGTGCAATATTTATTCATTATATCCATAGTCAGTATTATTTAACTCACTCAAGTGCAATATTAGACAAATAAGTTAGGCATTTCAATCTGTAATGTGTCTTGTAGTTAATTTAACTCAGGGGAGGGTATTCTTTTTGTATATGAGTATTGGTAAATGTCCCTGCTCTTTCTTGCATCTATAGGGAGTAGTATTGCATTTGTTAGTTATGTTTATTGCTCTACTTGTATGTGTTTTCACTTTCCTTTGTAATCTCAAGAATTGAGCTGATGCATGAAATTTCATTTAGGCTACATGTGTGGAGTTCTAAATGACAATAAAGTTTACTTTGATTTAAAATAGTGTGCTTAACCATATTGTATAGTTATGGCCAAGCATGAAGTGAGGTAATGGCTTCATGAAAACAATTTGGTATTTTTGCAGAGTTAGGCATCAGGATAGTTGCCATGCTGCTCAGATTTACATGGTAGAATGCACGGCACACCAGCTGACAAAAGCAGTTGGTATCTGTTTTGTTCACATTGCGCTTTGTTTTGTTCAAGCTGCTTCATGGATGTGTGGCAAGTCTTGCTCTCACGGCACATAATTTCTGTGGTGTAAATCTTGCTATGAATATTGTGACTCATCTACCAGGAATGACATCAGAATCATTTTAACTGACTGTCATGATGCTGGGGGTAATGGTTGAATGAGCAAAGCAGCAGATTTACTGAGTGCCTTGTGGTACAGCACAGTACACTGAACTGGACAACTGGACAATTAATTATTCATAAAGGGTCTAATCAAAGCTTTCAACAGCACACAAATGCATTCAGTCAGAGCATAATAAACTGACTTTAAACCATTTGCAGACCTGTTACACTCATTTTCTTAGTTTCTTAATACGGTTCATTGTCTTTGTAATTTAAAATTTCATAATCTCAACCACCACATTATGCTCAAAAACCTCTTGATCTCCTGCTTACACAATATTCACATCTCACTTCACAAACCTGATCAACCCTGAAATCAGCATGCAAATATCACACAGCAAAAATAACACAGCACATTTTATAATGCAACATCACTGTCTCTCTTGACTGGTTCATGGTTATCGAAAAGTGATACTAGAATAAAGAAGTCAGGTGCATGTAAAAATTGTGAAGGAATGTGACATTGCAGCAGTACTGGAGTGGAGATGTACTTGAATGTAAATTAATGTTATGTATAGCAAGTTTGTTCACTGCTGGAATTGCATGGCATGGCATGGATGATTTCAGCATTTAAGAAAAATTATTGGTCACGGTATTGTGTATACTTTAATCTGTGTGCATTGAAAGCAGACAGGAAAATGTTCTGTCCTTCTGTGCAGTTAAGTGAAACTCAATTACTAAAGCATTAATCATTTTCTTTTCAAACAATTTACATAACAAAGTGTATCTTTGCTTTGATAACCCTTTCTGTGCAAGAAATGAAGTATTTTGCAATGTCTATCTCCCCTCATCTATATTATCTATCTATCTATCTATCTATCTATCTATCTATCTATCTATCTATCTATCTATCTATCTATTTGTCTATCTGTCTATCTATCTATCTATCTATCTATCTATCTATCTATCTATCTATCTATCTATCTATCTATCTATCTATCTATCTATGTATTGCTGGACATGTGTGCATACACAAACATGCACATAAACATACAAAGAGAAAACTTTATGAGTGAGTCGGCTATAAGAGGCTCCTTAGTATGTAGTCTGTATGCCACCCCATCTAACTCCAGAACTGTTGCTTCCAATCACCAACAGCTAAGCTGCATTCTTCCTTTTAACACCAAGCCCACCTTGTATTCACCCACTGTTAAAAAAAAAATATCTGCTAAGTCACATTAATGAAACAATTTTCTTATTTGTCTACTTCCACATAATGATTCCCTCTATACTAAATCCTGTATTGGTCTATATTATTCAGACACTCATCTCCATTGCTCTTTTACATTTTGGTCTGATTTTAGTCCTTTGATGCTCATTATAAATATATTGCCAGCCTAGATTTTATTGTCATATTCCTAGTGTCCTTCTGGAAAAACATTGACAGTGCTACAGTTTTCTTCTTCTTGCACTTCATATAACAGCAATTTAATTATCTTTGTAAAATTTCCCTGAAATATCAGTGCAATTTGTATACCCTTGATAATTTATAGACTACAGAACTATTGCAGAACTTCCAGAAATTCCTGTCTCAACTTTTGACTAATAGAAGCATGATTCCATATGTCTTGTACATGGCATTGGCTACCATACTTGAGTGTTTAATAAACTGGCTTATTCTTTTTTCATTTATTGCAACCTTTTTGGGTGATTTTTGCATTTCATTAATTTGTTCTGCAGGTGCTTTCACTAAGTACATGTGCCCATTGCTAAGTAACTCGGTGAAAGTCATATATTCTGTAAGAAATAAAATGGTATTCAAAATGCAGGTTAGTGGCAGCCCATAGACTTAACACTCTTTGTTAAACTGTAAGGGTCTCTTTTATCCTCCATGCAGTGCAATATCATGCACCCCTAATATTTCAGGTTCTCTTAGATTCTTTTCTTGATGAATCATATAACAATACTTTGCTACTTGGAACTTCAGTGATACAATTATTAACATGGTAAAATCTATGAAGGTCTGCCATGGTTCTTCTCACCAGTTGTGAGAATGCATTCATTGGAATCTGCAAAGCCATCATTTTATATATTTAATTATAGTACAGGACCTTTATGGGAAGGTATGTCTTCATTTCCCCTGAAATAACAGTTGTTTATGTTAAACATTCAATGTGCATTCAGGGTTTTTACTCCATTCAACTGTCATAAAAAGAAGAATCCTATAGTCACTGATTCCACAGTTCCATTGTGAAATGTCCTGTCATCCCAATCTAGTTGCCATGGTGCTATTTATTTATTTATTTATTTTATTTTATTTGTTTACATTTGTTGACCGGGAGTGTCAAGGAAAGACCACCATGACCACAATGATCCTTAAGGCAGTTTCATTGCTTCCATTAGAATACTCAGCAGACAGACACTGTCCTATGTTTCATGCCAGCTTACTTAACAAGAGAATTTCTATTCCCACCATCAACAACAAAAATTTAGCCATGGAACACTGAATTGCATTCTTCCTCTAGAGTTTTATCTAAAGCAACGGCAATGTTAGCAACAACAACAACAACAACAACAACAAAACATTCCCCGTCATATTTCCTGGTGAAGGACATAGGGGAATTCTAATTAAAATATTTCCTCCTGCCTTTCCGCATCCATAGACTTGATCTTTCATCTTTAGAAGATCTGTATAAACCTTACAGTTATTTCTGTTCTTCTAAGTCACATATCTGTTATATCCATGCATCCCCTCGTGACAGACCCATGTGCATTCGTACCTTCATTTTCCTAATTTTTATGCTATATTGTTCACTGTTTCAACATTTCCTCATATATGTGCCCTGTTTCCATTTTTCTTGCATGCTTGTCACATTTAAAATGATTTGCAAGTGTTTCTAGACACATCGAGGCATTTAGTGAATCAAGTGCCATGGTGCATTTTCCAGCTTGCCTTCCATTTCTTGTTTGGGATATTTTGTTAATAAAAAGCTTTATACATGAATTATTAAGTCATGCTCCTGCAAAATGTAGCTTTTCCAGTTATGAAGTTACGACTGGGTAATGTGAACTATGTCCATAGATTTCACTGGGGCACCTTCGTGCATTTGCCGTGGTGCGCCCATTGAAGTCTATGTATGGAACAGGTACTTTGACTATGCTTATGTCACTCAGGTTACATTTCCCTGTTTTTCCTCAGAAATGTCAGTGCAAGGAGAATACTAAGATTGTAATAAATTTAAATATCAAGGTGATGACCAAAATGTCTCCTGATGGGAGAAGGTGCTGTAAAGGTGTTTAGGTACTGCATGCTGTAGTACAAAAGTAGGTTTCAAAAGATCAGAAAAGCACTTTAAGTACTTAAACTGAATTATTGCACTTGTTTTTAACTGTTTAAGTGAAAGACACCAGTATTTTGCGATTCTCTGTCCACGTAAAGTGTATTTTTGCTACAAATCATCTGTTCTCTTTACTGCTTGGTACTTGAACTGCTTTGTCTTTTAATCTCCTTATACAAGGGGGATTTTGCTACAGAATAATTTGTTTGTTGTTGCATTACACTTGAGGGTCCTTTTTGGATGTGCTTTTACATTAGGCGAGCTGAGGCCATCCATCTTGTGGCAGAAGGTGTTTGCGTTGTCTATCTGAGCTGGTAAGCTCTCTGGAGGAGCTGAAGATGTAGCTGTTTTTGGCCAAAGGACTCAGGAGTTCAATTTCACTTTCATTCCTGCTTCTGTAAATGAAGGGCATTTGCAGAGAGCTGCTCACTATACATCAGCAATTCATAGGTTCATAGTTGTTTACAAGGCTAACAACCACAATGGCCGTTTTAAGCTTAGCCATGCATCTAAAATCTCTGGCAAGTCATCGCACCCTTGATAAGTGTACGCAGGGGCTTGGGGAATGAAACATCTTCCAACATTGGCTTGGGAGATGAACCATTTACAGGCTTTCTGTGTCCATTAGAGACATAGGTGCTAAACCAGGGATGGATTTTCTGTTCCATAACTAATTGTCCATGTTACACTTGAACTCTTTTAAGGAGGAGTTGGCAGTGTCGTGCACAAATGCAAGCACCTGGATGGTCAAGTTTATCTGTAAAACAGTGAAGTAGAGAAAACAAAAACTAGGAAAAATCCACAAGTCACAGCCAGGAAAAGTAATTTATTCCAAGATAGCAATACAAGTGAGTGCTTTCGTCAAAAAGACTTCATCATACATTCTAAAATCAACATGTGACCACTTAAATACTCTCTGCACAAATCACATGACATTGGTAAAACAATATACCTTTACACAAATGCATTAAATAGTAACATCCAACTCAAAACTGTAGAACAAGTACTAGGACTGTAACCTGTAATTTAGTGATTCATTGCACAATGTTAAGCTCAGAGCAGCCAGCCCATGCCTCAGATGGCACTAATACTAGTAGCATTTGACTCTAGTCCCTAACCCTAGAGACCACCCTACAATACCTTTGTAAAAGCCCATCCCTCAGACTCTAATAGCCCACAATAATACAGGTCTGGATAACATGGATATGCAGTTTCCAAATGTCTCAATAGCCTGCTTGGTAGATGGGGCATCCTGACATAATGTAGCAGTTGTCTAATATTCACTAACAACATTTTAATCCTTAAAGAAGGCAACATAATAAGTGAGAGATATACATATCCATTTTTCTTGGATGGAAAAATCTCGCATATAAACAGAGTTGTCAAGTACACACTATATGTACTATACATAGTGTCGACACACACAGGCAATCTTATTCTGGGACAATAAAAAGCAGTCTCCCCAAATCTCAAAGACACCCTAAGTCTGCAAATGGCAAGATCTATGCCCAGCAATCTCTAAAGTATATACCAAAAGCAACACCAAACTCTACAAATAAGCCTACACCCAATGGACCCCCAAAAAACAAAGCCCATAATGCAAGCAAGCAATTTACCCAGCAAGTTTGTCATAGGGAACTCCACTGTACTACACACATATGACCCAATGACCACACTGGAAAAGGGAAATATTACAGTCATTTGCTTATCTGGAGCCAGGATCTGCCAAGTTACATCTGCACTTAAGTCACTGCACCACAGGTACCAATACAATTCTATCATAGTCCGTGTGGGTGTAAATGACCTGAGATGTGCCTCATTGAACTATATGAAGAGATGAACATCTTAGAATATGTGTCTTAGACTGCTATATGCCTTGCATTGAGCAGCATTCTATCTTAACCAAGGATGATGGCACATTATGAACAAAAATGATTGGCTTTAACACTGGCTTTGTTTCTAGTGTCTGTCCAGTTGTATTCAATGTCTGTCAGCCATGGAGGACATGGTCAACAGACCACAATGCTTTGTGAAAAATGGCCTACATCTTCCCCCTTCGGGCTCCTGGATTTAGTAAAAAAAAAACATTATCCACCACTGAGAGCCTTTTTTAATCAGTACTAAAGTGACAAACCTACCCACTTAGCAAATAAAATACAAAGGAACATAAAGGTATTACTGCTCAATGCTAGGAGCCTTAACAAGAAACTCCACACCCTACAGGCTGTCCTTATTCTGAAGAATATAAAACATAGATGTGTGCCATTACAAAGATATGGTGTAACACCACAGAAAGCACAATGTCACAGTCCCTTCCAAACATTTTGCAGCACAAAGAAGAACTAAAGGTGGAGTTTCTCAATCTACATTAGTAAAAACTATACCTCAAGGTTAGTTAAATAGGATGATACCGCGGGGTTTATCCATGTGCATATCATCATAGATAGAGTCCGTTACCATATCTTAGCAATCTGGAGGTCAGCATCTATTTCACAAGAATCCCAAAACTCTTATCTAGATTTACTTGAAGCATTGTCCACCCAACCAAACACTGTTCATAGGATACTTTAACTAGCCATCTATGGACTGGTAACATACAATGCATTCAACTTTCAGACATAAGTTTTTTTGGACTTGATTAACACAAATGCCCTTTATCAACTAGTTTGCACTTCAACCAGAGGCACAGATATACTGGAACCAGTTCTCACCAATAACGAAGAGCACTGTACACCCCCCCCCCCATGTATCACTTCTTCACTGGTGAGATTGTATCACAAAGCTGTCTCATTTAAAATAAAAATCAGCTTGGAAAATCCAGCAAAACCTGTTCCAGTTAGTAAAGTATTCTAAAGCAAACTGCATCCCATTAAGTGACAATTTGTCAAAAATTCAATGTCCTATCTAATGCAGAGATCAAAACAGCCTATTCAGAATTGTTCACAGAAGCACTGTAATACCTGGAAATGGCCCCATAGATTACAGCTGGATCCCCTATCTGCTCTTTTAATAAGTGCAAAAAAAAAAATGTCCCTTCTACTGGCACACCAAATGGCAAGAGGTATGACCCCCCGCCCTGCCTCTTGCCCAAGCAATTCACACCAATGCTGCGGAGTGCACTGTTTAACATATATAAATATATATTTACAAAAGGAAAAAAATAAATGATAAAAAATATTAAAAAATAATCAATTGGTATTTTTGTTAATAT
Organism: Protopterus annectens; assembly: GCF_019279795.1. NCBI lineage: Eukaryota > Metazoa > Chordata > Ceratodontiformes > Protopteridae > Protopterus > Protopterus annectens. The sequence goes on from NC_056729.1 coordinate 897,420,410, forward strand.
TTTATTTGTTCATCCAATGATAACTCTATGTAAGTATTCTGTATTTTGTTGCAGTATCTATGGTTTGTAACCACAAATATATAGTTGGTTTAATGACTGATGCATAAATCTGTGTCAGCAGAGTCTCTAAAATTCTGTCTGTTGCTAGTTTTCACTTAACAGACTCTCTTAGAAAGCTCAGTACACAATATTTAGCAAATGGTTGACAGCATTACTTGAGAAGTATCATCTCCGGTCTGTGCTTGGCAGAACAGAATTAGATGGACAAGTTAACTAGAAAATTAAACTCCACAAAAGCCATTGTTTCACCTAGTTTTTCAAAAATGTTCACTTGGCCTGTCAATGGGCTTTCAGTTTTCATTTCTATGGCATATGTCAACCTGCAGAGAAGTTCATGAAACACTGCAATTTTATTGCATTTTTGCGCTGCAGGCAATTTTACTGTAGTTCTCTCTCTCTTCTATTGGTTTGAACATTTCAAAATTGTTTACTGGTAGGGTGCATATACATTTCACACCAGTATGCAATTTACATGCAATTTATAACATTATCTACAAAGCCAAAAGCAAAATAAAAAAATAAATAATACATTGCACAGAGCAGTTTTTGAGCCCTGCCCCCAACCCTCCTTCAACTTAGTCTATTAAAAAAAGACTTCTTTTAAGCAACAGCAAACTGCTTGCTTCTTTTATACAGCAGTAAACTACATCAAACTGCTTGCTAAAAAAAAATCATCTTTTTAAACTATATCAAACTGCTTGTAACAAATATAGCAATCACTTGCTACAGTTTACATCCCGTCTGCTTGGAGTGCTACAACACTCATGTCTTAGTTAAAAAAAAAAACTGTAGCAAACTGCTTCCTACAATTTAGCTAGTAGTTCCTACAGTTTAGTCTGCATACATATCGCTACAGCACTTAGATTTGACTGCAAATGTTGCATTAAAGAGAGATTGGGATTAGTTTATTGTGCCACCTACGCTTTGTGTCTGGGGCAGTTGCCCTTCTTGCCCCACCTTATCTACACTACTGCAAAAACAAACTACAGTTGGGGAAATCCTGATCTTAAGAGAGTGTTTAAGAAAAGGCAAATAACTGTCATGGTCAAAGTCATAATGGCAAGAGCTCACTAATTAATCTAAAAGTCTAGGTCTAAAGAAGTTATAGTACCTCTTTATTCGACCCTTATCAGACCCATCAGTGAGTACAATGTCCACCTTTGGCATGTACCTGACAATATGTAGCAGCTGTAACACGCACATAGGTTTATCACCAAAAATCCATCACATTAATGCATTGTCCTATACAGATCACCTCAGAGCTTTATCTCAGTACTTCGTCTCCTACAGATTGTTGTGAGGCTGTCTGTGTTTGGCATATAAGGAATCCTTAAATTCAGCTTAATGGAGCTTTTGTGCATCCTCAAAATGAGAAGTAACAAAAATACTTGATCCAGGGATTTTAACTTTGTGACATAAATAGAATATGCTGGTGAGACTGATATGTGTCTCAAAGGATCCCCATACTATGGAATAGATTCCCCATCCATGTGAAGTAGAGTCTTCGCTTAATCTTATTCAAATGTAACCTTTACCATTGGATGGGAGATCAGAGATTCTTTCCAGGGCTGGCCTCCCATGTCTCATAAACAGAAGGCAACAGTAAACATTTCCTAACTAAAATTGGATGGGTACTAATAAGTTCTTCCCTGGGCTGCCCCCCCCCCCATATCTCTTATAGATAAGGGTGGACAGGAAGAATTCCCTAGCTAACATACCCCTCCATACGTTTTTACCAAATCCCTAACATCCCCCTCCTAACTAATATACTCATCCTAACAAACATCCCCCTGCAATTAAGACACTGGTGTCACAAGAGGACATACGTGGGTTGGATCATGAGGCTAGACTTGGAAAGGCCCTGGTCATTGTTAGCCTAATATATACCTATGAATCTATATAAGCTTTCGTATATAATTCCATCAGACATTATAACTTTTTCTCAGACTCCTATTTTCCTCCATGTATTGCCACCCTATCAGTAATGAAGCCTACTTCTGTATTAAGTAATTTCTATAATTATATGCCTGAGTCCTTCCTCTGCTATAAGCATTTGCTTATACAGTATAGCTGTCAAGGCATATGCATATTCATGTGCGCATATTTTATATTTGACTTTTTTTTTATCTAGTTAAACCTTTTAAATGGTAATGGGAAATCACCATAAGATACAAAGGATGTGTATATGAAACTGTAATATGAAATGGAACTGTAACCTGTCATAGAGCATGAATATGCTGCAGATATGATTTCACTTTAAAGTGCAACATATTTTTGGCTTACTGTTCAATTAGCCTGTGTCAAGATAGTCAGTTAGATCATAGTTTAAACTGATGAATATAATTAGCATTGATATAATGTTTATTTTCACTGGTGTGCATGTTTATAGAATCATGTACATTAATACACTGCAAATTCTCAGGAAGCTTACATAAATATATATTTGTCAAGCAGGATCACACTGATGCTGCTCAATACATTATTTAACATACATAAATATATATTTACAAAACAAAAAAATAAATTATAAAAAACAGAAAAAATAAGCAATTGGTATTTTTTATTAATATTTTAGTTGTTCATCAAATAATAACTCCATGTAAGTATTCTGTATTTTGTTGTAATATCTAAGGTTTGCAATCACAAAGCACCTTGCATCTGAAACATATGGTTGTTTTAATGACTGACATAAATCTGTGTCAATAGAGTCTCTAAAATTCTATCATTTTCTAGTTTTGACTTAGCCTCTCTTAGAAAGCTCAGTATACAACATGCAGAAAAAGGGTAACAGCGTTACTTGAGAAGTATCATCTCTAGTCTTTGTTTGGCAGAACAGAATTAGATGGACAAGTTAACTAGAAAACTCTACAAAAGCCATTGTTTCACCTAGTTTTTCACAAAATTTCGTTTGGCCTGTCAATGGGTTTTCAGTTGTCATTTCTATGGCATATTTCAACCTGCAGAGAAGTTCATGAAATACTGCAATTTTATTGCATTTTTGCATTGCGGGCAATTTCACTGTGGTCCTCTCTCTTTTATTGGTTTGGACTTGGCAAAATTGTTTGCTGGTAGGGTGTATATACATTTCACAGCAGTATGCAATTCAAATGCAATTTATAACATTATCTACAAAGCCAACAGCAAAATAAAAATAATTAAATAATACATTGCACGGGCCAGTCATTATTGCTTTCTCTAAACACTTGGTTCCTATAAATATGTGAACATTTCTAGGATTAACATCGATAATTTTCTTAAGACCAATAAACACATATAAGAAGGGGTCATGGATCAAAAGGATGCAGGAAAGAATGCTTCCCTTCTTAGTTTAGTAAATTAATTTGTTTCTAAAGATGCATGCACACACAAGAGTGTTCTTTGCTTTTATAAAAATTATAGTCACAGTTGTTAAGCCTTCATTTACTTTGATTTAGCCTTATTATGGCTAACTTTGCTGATATATAATTACTAAATGTATCATGATAAAAATCCACCTTTTTAAATCATTGTTTGCTACTTTTATCACTGCAAATGGCAGCATCAGAACTGTGTGGGCAAGCATACGTATTCCCTGATGAATACTCGTGTGTCTGTTTTCAGCATAAAGCCTTAATTTAAAAAAACATGCAATAAAATATTTAGGACTGCATTCATCAGGGTACAATTATTTGCTGCTCTGCTTCTCAAACGCTTTTCTTCATTTTTATTTTCCTTCTCTTTCCAGCTCAAACAAATGCAGCACGGCTTACCTAGCAGACCCAAAACACACGAAAAGTTAATGGATACATTTGGCATGTGTAGTATGTCGTGAATGTTGCATTAATCAGTCTCAGAACTTTCTGTTGAAATTAACAATAAGCATAGCTCAGGCACCTTAATTATTACTCTAGTGTTCTAGAGTATTTATTTAGGTTATACTTATCTTACCTCTCATAAATACCTTGTCTTGTACCTGTAACCTTATAGAAAATGTGTGGTATGAGTAAAGAATGTGCTGTGTCTTTCAGTGAGAAAGGATAGGCTAATTGCATTATATCATCCCAAACACAAAATAAAGATTCTAAACGCAAATCAGTTTTTTACAGTGATACGAGTATGCATTTCCATGTTAGGTTTTTTAGTTTGCTTGCATTGCTTATTGAACCCATATAATTCATCACTCCATGGGCTTATTTACATTACTTCAAAATAATAGACAGTGAAATTAGGCAACACAAAGTACTCTACAATAATAAAAATACCCGCATTTAGCTTGTAAAGCATACGTGATTTTCCCCCCTTACGCATTTACTTTGAATTTTAGAATTTGGCAAGCAGTAGATGTTTCATTTTATTATTGTACGTGTTTTATAATGACTGCAGGTTAAGTGCACAGATATTAACAAAAACTGTTTTTTGTGTCAGGGATATCTTAAAATTTCTGAAATGTTTCTGGATGTCCAGCAGGTGGCGCTCAAGTAGTAATTTTTCAGCCCATAGTTCTGCACTGCTTAAGTGTTAACAAGGTTAGCAAGATTTTGATGCTGACAGATGTTCACAATGGTGATGCTTCTAAGTGAAAGGGCAATGATGAGGTTGCAAAGGGTAATAAAAGTGTTGCATGGAAAATAACAGATAACTTTTCATGTCAGGAGAATATAAAACTGATTGTAGTTCATTTTATACTGCCACATGCGTCCCTTGCTGTATCTGCAGTGATTTACTCATGGTCTAATGGTTCATCTGCACACTTCCCTGTCCAGGCTGAACACCTCCCGTTGTGTGGACTAGGATTCCAATGTGTAAATGGATTGTGGAATTAACTGCAAATGGGCTCTGTAATAGTTCTGCTAGTTCAATTAATTTAAATGAAGCAATCAGTGAAATGAGATTGGAGTATCAGAATGCTGACAGAGAATACTAACAACCTATTTGGATAAATTAACCAAACCTGCATTGCAATACGTAAAAAGCACACATGGAAGAGGCCAGATGGCAGGAAAGCAGAGTCACATCTATATGTGTTAAATTAATGTCTCATTAAACAGGGAAACTAGTTATGTTACTTCACTGTCCCTTATCCATTTTATTTATAAGCAGCATATAGGGTTTGATTCTGCACCCCTTAAAACATATATATTTGCTGTGAAAAAGTATCATTCAAGAGAAACTAGCTTGCATCTTTACCACCATTTAATCACGTTTCTATCATATCACTTGTTTCTTTTCGGAAATCTTTTCCCCTTACTTTATTAGTTGATATGTATTTGTTAAACCTGATGAAACACAGTGCTTATATACCACCTGCCTCCCTCCCTCTACCATTTTCTCACTTCTATGCAGATTGCATGTAGACTATTTATCCAGAGCAGGTTTTTTTTAGTCTTCATATTCAAGGGATCTTTTGACATTGCAAATATAGTAATGAAAATAACATGATAGTTCTATAGTTAGACCACAGACCCTTGACAGTCTTCATTTAAGATCACTCTAAATCTGAATTGTTCTTGAACATATTCTAAGGACTGCAGTTCCAGCCTTAGGTTCTGACAAATGGCTCTGTACCGAATGCAGTTTTGTGCTATCATCTGCTTACAATGGGTACTCATCCTGCCAGTACTGGGTAGCAGTGTGAGTTACATCAGTAATACTTTGATGTTTTGCAGTGTCAGGTGCCATAAACAGAGCTAATGTTTGTCATGTAAGCCTTTACTGAAGAGATTTACAATGCATGCTATATTTTAGCCTAATACAAACAAAAGCAGTTTTTTTACCCAAGGTTGTGTAACAGATTGTTTTATATGGTCTGATCCCTCATAAAAGAATGCAGTAGTCACTCCTAGTGTGTGTGTGTGTGTGTGTGTGTGTGTGTGTGTGTGTGTGTGTGTGTGTGTGTGTGTGTGTGTGTGTGTATGTGAATGTGTGCACAAAGTATATGAGTAGTCAATAGTTAACTATTTGTTACTGATACCAGCTTGATGAAACAAGTAACTAATGACAAAATCAAACAGGTTTTATGTGGTTTGAGACTGCTGTTTTATGATTATTGTACCTGGTCTGTCAAAGGACAGAGAAGTCAGGTATAAGAACTAAGAGCTAAGGTGTGCCTCCCTCTTAATTCTCTCCCCATCCTATCATACACATATTTAAATTTGCTAGGCATTCATGTATACTTTGTAAAGCTGCTGAATGTTTTACTTCTGATAGGTCAATGAAACATTAATATGTGATGGAAAACAGTAGTAGTGGAGCTCAAATGCTCTATGGCATATGGAATCGTGCAACACTAACTTTACATGCATACATACTAGCATTTAATCCAGTGCACTTCATATACTTAGAAAAAAGAACAGTCCAACTAACATGGCCAAATCCATTTTAAAAACACACAAAACATTTAATAAATAAGATAAAACAGATAAGCGCTTTTAGGCATTAAGCTCTTCATATACTTAGCCTTGTGAAGGTTATTTTGGTTATTTTGGGTCAGAAATTGGCTTGGTCATTAAGAAAGGCAAATTTCTAGAAGGAAGTCAGTGTGCATTCATCAGTTAACAATGAATCAAGTTACAGGCACACCACTAAACTTTACTTTCATTGTAAAAGAATGAAAAGAGCTTGTTAAGTAATTATTACACAAATGTAAACAGAGACTGCTTTAAATGTTTCTTTATGCTTCAGGAATGTATATTTGCAAAACGTGTTTATTTTGGCTTCTCATTGTTTACACTTCTACCTTGCCAAAAGTGCAGTTTTGGTAAAGCAAAATTGATATAGGGGTGGGTGTTTTACAATATGCTACTTAGTAAGATCATTTAAGGTCTTATTCATATAATTATGCATAAAATGTCATCACGGTAATTGTCTATCCTGAGACATTTTTCTGGTTATATTTATTTCACATAGCTCAAATGGCTGAAAAGGAGGCATTTTATGCCCAGACTGACTTCCCCAGTCAACTAATGTAAAATAAATAAATAAATTACAAAAGTGCTGAAACTTGGTATATTTTTTGTAGCCTGAATATGCATTTTACTAGGTGAGACCAAATTCATTCAAAGAAAACATACTGACGGGAAAGTTAAACAGACATATAACATTTAAATCATTTCTCTTTTGCACTGTTGACACATTTCCAGTCAGAGATTTCACTTTTGAAGAAATGGAATATCGCGCAGTAATAGACTGGCGTACTTTGTCTGCCCGTGCATTGTACCATAAACCCACATTCATCATGTAGTATAGACATCAATGGCTTCAGATTCCCCATTGCTAATTTCCCCTGTATCGATATAAGTGGTATCCAGACAACTCTCAGAAATAAGGAAAGCCATTCCTACTGTAGATGCCAAGTGCTGCTTAAAAAAACAAAATCCACCAACTCTTATCTGCTGCATTAAGCCACTTTGCTGTAGGAACACTGTGCAATATCTGAAAAAAAGGTTAAGATTTACAATAGTAAAAAAACGAATCAATGAATCTCCTGTCTCCAGTCAGCATCCAAAATGTGAGCTCAAGAGGAAAACATCAACAAAATATACTGACAAGTAGGATGTCCACAAATTTTCACATTTATTGTATATCTAAATCTTCATTTTCTAATAGCATTCAATTCTATTCTTAGGCAAATATATAAACTCAAACATCAGATGGTACTAGAGGCTCACTTTACTGTCCTCTGATCTCTAAAATTAAAATGTCGTATCAGGTGTATTTTCTGGGTCTATATCACATTGTTGAAGGCTCATTTCCATAAACCTTCATTCATCGACCCTAATATAGTGAATGTTCACATCAGCGAATGTTCAATTAAACAAACAACTTACCCTGGGAAAGGAATTAATTAGCCGTCATAAGAAATTTGCCCTTTTCCCTACTGTAGTGTGATCTCATAGTTGGTAATATATTTCAAGGCGAGTGTGGGGGGTAAAGCCCCACAAATGGGTGGATTTGAAATACTGTGCTTTGTGTTATGGTCTGAATGCTGGGCAAGTCATTCCTTTCCCTGGGTAAGCCATTTGTTGAAGTGAACTTTCGCTGTATTAGGGTCGATGAATGAAGGTTCGCGGAAATGAACCTTCAGTGATCTGATATAGACCATATTTTCTTTCTTGCTCTATCTTTCTTTATATAATTGTTTCTCTACCCGTCTCTACCCCTCCAAACACACACACACACACACACACACACACACACACACACACACACACACACACACACACACACACACACACACACACACACCATGCGTGCACACACAGACACTGGCTCACCTCTTTCTTTGAGTGCTGCTGTTTAATGTATGATCAGTTTATGTTTACAGAACATATGAAAATGTAGCGTATCATCTATTATATTCTCAATTAGAGTCTTCTTTCTGTCAGCAGGTAGAGGCTTCTTATGATCTGTAGAATTCATTCTTGATGTATTGCCTTCTGTATAATGGTTTACATTATTTATCATTTATTTTTACATTTTTACATTTTTTTACTGAAAATATTGAACTTAAGATAGCAGGTTGATGATATGTATAATATGTTATCAACAGAAATCCAAATTATAAAAGATTGTAGTAGATCATTTAGATCACTGTGTGTATTGTACCTAGTCAGCCACTGTAGCCAGATAGCACATGCATGTAAGTTACTGAGCAAGTGCAAGATCAGTGCCATTTTGCATAGTCAATCAGAGTGAATGCAGGAATGGATGGAGATGCACATGCGAGTGTGTCTGAAGTAATGAGTCAGTCAGTTAGCTTAAATGCATGCTCCATTTACAGCTCCTGATGTGTTTATGTACAATAAAGAGCTTAAACCCATCACAGTGACTCAGTGTCTCATTTGAATACATGAGACATGCAACATAGTGTCAAAATGGGTTCCGAAGTGCAGCAACTGGCAAAACATGAAGCACGAAGTTAGAAGTGGACGAATATGCAGGAGCCAACTTGCAAACTGGTCAGTGGTTATTCAAAGATACTTAAACTCATTTTAATGATTTTTTCAGTCACTGAATAAGTGGTGAAGCATTCAAAATGTTCAAAATAATTACTGAGATAAATGAAATGTCTGAAATTGGGACATTCTGATAAAAGTATTCAAAATAAATATACAAGTGTTCAAAGTAATTTCCAATAATGTATGAAAAGGCTAAGACGACCACATTTGTTCACAACATACTACTTTTTTACATTAACTGAAACTTTTTGAGATATCCGAAGTGTCCGGAGTGTTTGCAGTGTTGAATTGAAGCCTTTTCAGAGAGATTGCTGTGCATTTGAGCATAGTGACAGTTACGTGGTCTATGCTTATATTTAAAAGTATTTTATTGTTATGGCAGAGCGATTTCACAGACCTGGGCCACTGGTGTCTGATAATAATATTGTTGAGAATAGACAAGTGTTTGAGCAGGAATATATTTTCATACAGACTGCATTTTCTGATAAAGATGCATATACAAGAGCATTTATGCTTCTTAATTTAGCTGGCTCAGAAGTCATTGAGAGGGAACATTCATTTGTGTATGCACCTGCCGTGAATGCGGGGGGGGGGGGGAGCACCATATTGTGATACAGGCTGAAACACGGGAAGACCCTGAGTGCTTAAAACCAAAATTTAGAGAAATGTGTAACCCTCAACCAAATATTACAATGGAAGGACACATGTCTTACTCAATAAAGCAAAAGCCTAGTAAAGCTATAGCGGCATGTATAACCAACTTAAGCAATAACGCAAAAATGTGCAGATTTGTTGATCTGAGAGATAAGTTGATAAAAGACAGGCTTGTTTGTGGTGTTATAACGAAGACATAGAGATTTGTCAAATATACAAACTTACAGAAAAGCATATCAATATGTTTACAAAGCAGAAGAATGTGCATGCAGTGTTTGCCAGTGTGAATGTTGATAATGTACAACACAAAGCTGATGAAAAATTAATATAAACCAAAGGATGTGGCAGTACTCAAATCTAACTATAAACTGAATGGGGCCATAACACCCAATCTTATTGTTAATTGTCGTAATTGTGGAGGCAGTCATGAACCTAAATGAGAGAAGTAGCTTTTGGTCAGCAGTGTCATAAATGTAAAAATGTAATAATATCAAAAGGCTTTACAAGTCTAAAGTCATATACTTTTATTAAATAGAGAGCATCGAAATAAGCAAGTAGATCAGATAGAAAGCCATGACCAAACTATTTATGCTGATGGTGTCTCTGTGATTGATGAAAGTTACACAGCAGATTACTGATTAGAAGCAGAGAGTGAAATATTTTGTACTGTTTGGATGAACAGGAAACCTGTAGAACTTAATGTAGATGCTGGATCCAAGTGCAATGTTATATAAGCACAAATGTTTGCTAAAGTACAAGCTGGTGAGAAACTTGATTCAGCAAAGTCTGCAGAACTAGTTGCTTATGGTACTGAAGAGATTCATACTGATGGTGCAGTAGTTCTTACATGCCATTCTTCTGGTAACAGCTATGACTTGCAGTTTTATGTAGTTAAAAGACACGTGCAGTCACTGTTAGGGCTAAGAGACTGTTTGAGAATGGACTGACTTCATTTAATAAAGAGGTCCACCATCCAGTCTGACCAACAACATTAATTTTACACAGAATATTTTTAGTGAGTATGCTGATATTTTCGGATGAGCTCGGCAAACTTCCAGTCACATATTCTATGAAGTTAAACCATAAAGTAAGACCAGTTGTGAGACCAGCAAGGAAAGTTCCGATAGCAATGCCGAGCAAAGTAAAAGCATAACTTGACAAAATGGTGAAATTAGGGGTCTTTTACTCCAGTAAAAGAACCAATAGAATGGATATCCTCCGTGGTTGTAGCTCATAAGTAAAGCTCAGATCATATTTGAATATGTATTGATCTGAGAGACTTAAACAAAGCACTTAACCATACTCACATATATAAATATATATATATATATATATATATATATATATATATATATATATATATATGGGTGTATATGTATTTAAGAGGTTTGACACTGTTGTGAACTCACCCCGACTGCTAACTTTGGCTGCCAATTAAATTATACATAATTATGCACAGGTAATCTTAATATTTTCCACAGGTAAAGAAACTGACCAGCAGCATGTGTCTTTTAGTCTATTGAGCTGTTTTGTAAGAATACATCACGTAACTGCACTGGCAAGATAATAAAACAAAAGGCGGTTTTCATTTCATACTGTGTCATCACTAATGGCAATGTTTTTATACAGAAATCCACAAGAAAATATCATTTCAAACATGGAATTAATGACTGATAGTTACGTTTTCTATTCTTGTTATAATTTGATTTATAGCCAGATAATGCAGCACTGAAGGCGAGTTAAATATAGTATAGAGTGTATTTATTTATTAATGTATGTACTGCTTATTTTTGTGGTTTGTGTATTTTAAGCATTAGACTCGACACTTTATTTATTTATGCGGGTTGTGCAGTTACACAGTGTCTATGTATATGCCATAGCATTGGTGCCGGACATTGAGTCCACTGCACTGTGAGGTGCTGGAATTATCTTTATACTTTGATGCTGCTCTTCTCACTGGTTTCAGAGTTCACCGATATTAACGTTCAGCACTCTTTGTACGACTACTTTAGAATTAAGTATTGTGCTTTGATCTAAAGATAGGAAGTCATTATATCTACCATTTATAAATATGAAAACAGAATGAAAGCATTATAATTGTTATTGTTTCAGCAAGGCGGAGTGGACAAAATGCATATTTATCAATGACAGTGATTGAAACTTGGTACTTCATGAATCTATAGAGAAAATAATAGGGGTAGAAAAGAATTTGTAAGAGGTATGTGACCTGAGAAGGTTGGGAAATCCTGAGGCTTACATTTCATTTAAGTGGTGAATAGCATAATGATATGTGATATTATTAAAATGAGTACATCTATGAATTCAAATGAGGGTAATCAGTAAGGCACATGTGTTCACTGATATGTTCATATCATGATCAGGGGCACTAGCTGCAGAGTTAATGACTGCAGTGAAACCCTGGCGTTACAGCAGGCACATTGCAGACTGAGGTATGGGGTAGCTACAGCATTAACAAATGTGTGTATGTAACGTACTGTACTTGACACTGATGGTCACCATGTTGTATCACATCCGTGACACTGAAAGTGCAGAACACTAGCTTATGGATAGAGTACCTGCTCCCTTTACTGTGACTGTAGAAATGATAAGCATGGCTTCTCTTGGAGGAATGCAATAAATAAGCCCTGCTTTGTACAGGAGCTCTTCTTATTTGTAGCCTTGATATTCCTATACAAAAAGGAGACTACATTTATTAATATGCAGTACACTTCCTAGTTAAGCAGTATGCACCCCCCATAACATCACTGATACATACCTGGGGCATCTGCAGTGTAATAGACTGCATGCATAAACTGAAATTCTGCAAAAAGATCCAACATCCCCCTGTGGGGTTCTAAACTTTTTGATTCGGCAAACAGACAGGGAACAATCTCCTTTATCTCATATAATGGTGGTCAAACTGACTGATCACCTCCTGCGTTACTAACATCCTGTGACAGGCAGCACACTTTTGGCATCACAAGTCATGCCAGTGACTTAGTGTCTTGGTCTTGGTCATTGATGAAATTGATATCATTAATTTCATCCTGTCAATCATAGTCAGGACAGGGACTGTCAAATTACTCATGGCTCAACATCTGCCAGCTGTGGAGATGAGACCCTGCAGTAGAACTCCATTATTTGTATGTGAGAATCTGACTTTATGACTTTACAAAGCTACACTTTGCCAGACATTATGCTGTGTATGGAAAGAATGGTGTGTGTGGATATGAAAATGGAAGCATTTATTTAACAATGCTTTATACAATCAACTACTTGTGAGGTGATGCTACACGTCTGTAAATATATATATATATATATATATATATATATATATATATATATATATATATATATATATCTGAAAATAGACGTCCAGCTCCATGTTCTTTCATTGAAATGTATTAAGTAATTAACCACCAGTAACAAAAGACTCAACAGTAAAGCAGATGGCAATTTCTCCCCAAATAGTGGCCTCTTCACTGCATAAATGAAATGTAAATAAAAAACTAAAGACAGGTTATAAATAGCAATACATATTGTAAGATACTCACTGGCTTAATTAAGGTTCTGCCACATATAGTACCATAGCATCCCCTCCTCCACTCAGTAATGTAACAATGTAACCAATATATATGCTATGCTCAACCTGCTTTCAAGGTTACCTGACAAAGTCTTGTCACCTGTATTGATTGTGTCTTAGAATTGTTGATGTTTTTATGTCTTTATAAATGTCTTTATAAATTATCTGCTTATAAATGTTTCATATTTGTTGATTCCATTTTGTGATTTTTTTTTTGCATTTTTAGTGATTAGGAAAGGGTGTTTTTTTTTTGGCAGTTTTTTCTTTTCTTTCTTTTTTTTCTTGAAGGAAAGGGAAATTCTTGTGTTATACTTTTCATTAGTGCTCTTGTGTGTTGTTTAGCTTTTTTTAGTGCTTTTAAGTCTGTTTATTTATTTATTTTGTGTATGTGTGTTATGTGTATATGTGGGTATATGTATGTGTTTACTGCATACATTTTATTTGGAAGCTAATGTTCCATTATAATCTATGGAAGTGTCCTCACATTATAGTATATGAAGGTGTAGAAACAGCTTGGTCTTCTCAATTTTATTTTATGTACTTATTTTTTGTTGTTGCTGTTAAAAATGATATATTCAACATGCACATATGTTGGATTATTAATATATACTCATTTTTTAATATTAACCCATTGTTGTTTTCATTGCACACCCTTTATGTGGATCCTAGGGGTGGAGAAATAAAAGAAAATGTGCCTTTTTTCTTATGCATATCTCTGACTTCCTGCACCACACTCCCCTCACTATCCAAAATACCATGCTGGATTCTTTATATTGTGTCTTTGATTTCTCTGTGTAATAGTTGACACTCAGTGGAGATAGCATGGTAATGTCATGGAGGAAAATGAGGTCTCATTCAAGGCCTTCTGCCTTGGATAGTCTAGACTGAAATTGTCTAGGGAATCAACAATTGACTTCATTTTAGGCTAGTATAAATTATGTCACTGGCCATGCCTCTAGTGTGCATCAGCGAAAATGTAGGCATACTGACAAAAGGAGCAAGAGCTAAGGGCAGATAGGGTGTGTCCACCTTGTAGCCATTCATATCAGCATGGTGAGCTTCTAGCCCATATTACAGAAAATGAGTTTTCCTAGGCTCAATTGTGCCAGTGTATGGCTTTTCTAACAGCTGTAGCAGTATGACGTCTGGCAGCTTAGATTGTGGTCACTGTGATGCTAAGTATTTCATAACACATGCCGTTCCACTGTGCATTAATAGTCCAGATGTTTCATTCCTATATTGACCTACTATTTAGTGTTTTCTGACAGTGCTACCCCACGTGTCTCATATAAATGGAGGCAGTATCATGTCTACTCAGCCACTGAGCACTAATACCCCAGACATATCATCTGCAGTATCATGTCCACTCAGCCACTAAGCACTAATACCCCAGAAGTATCATCTGCAGTATTGTGTCCACTCAGCCACTGAGCACTAATACCCTAGAAGTATCATCTGCAGTATCATGTCCACTCAGCCACTGAGCACTAACACCCCAGAAGTATCATCTGCAGTATCATGTCCACTCAGCCACTGAGCACTAATACCCCAGAAGTTGCACTCCTATATAGACATACTAGTTTTTATGACCTTTATTAAATTACCACTTAAAACATAAGCACACATGCATTAATATAAAAGAAAGCAATCCATATTGACATGTTTCCAGTTACATACACTATGTATCACATATATTCTGTAATGATCATTAGTTCAACATTACATAATTTGTCAATTCCTGCCTTCCTTTAAATCTCACCCCTCCTCCTGAACACTATTCTGAGTGTATTACTCCCACAATTTCCATTTATTTCTATGTAATTTGCTCATTAATTTTTCTAAAGATCTCTCTTTCAGTACTGTTATATATGATGCAAAATTCAGTACCTCAAGAACAGTTAGTTTAGACTTTGATTTCCATTTTTCAGTATTTTTTGGGAGGCCAACAAAATTAAACTGAAAACGGCTTTACTATGTCAAGGCATTTCAGATCCTGCGTCCCAGCTCAAAACAATAATTTCCTTAGTTACACCTATTTGCTCATCCAATATTTCTGACAGAGTACACCCAAAATATATGTTCTTGTCATTCCTCCAAGAATTGTCACCTACCTGAGGAAAAATTCTTTGAAGTCTGCTTGAGATATAAAAATACCTATGCAAACACTTTCAAGCAAAAATCATAAACCTTATAGACTTTGTTCCACACTTGGGAGTCATTCATATATCCTTCCATTGTCTCATTGTAAATTACTATTGCAATCTCCCTCCATCCAATCTTTTAAAATCTCTTCTGATTGATTTTTATAGTTATCGTGCTATATTTTATATGCACTACTTATTATCTCTTTTTCTAACATCTTCTGTTCTTGGTTTAAATAAAGAAAACTCTATCTACACCTAGGACCTCATTATCCCTTTCTCTCTGCCTATACTCTATCAATCCGTGGTAGGAAAAAAATCAGTTTCTAGTCTGCAGTCCAAATGTCATCTTAGCCTCATCCCACTCTGTTACCATGCCCCCTCAAGTTATTTGCTGCAAACACCTTGTTTCCTTTGCCAGATTTCTCCAGTACATTCCAGACCCTGTTGCCTAGTCTCTGTGTACCTACATATTGTCATTCCTATGGACAAAAATCTCCTTTCTTCATTCTCATGCTGCCTTAGTTCTTAGAATACTTTCTTTTACTTTATGAATATAATATTCTGTGTGACTATTGTCATTCTCCATAAGGATCTGCATCCAAAATCCCACTCTCTTTATGTCTTGAATTTGTCCCCACATCAGTATCATCATGCTTTTCCACTTTGAATGATAACTTTCTGCTTATATAATGCATATAAGCCTTAATTGTGAAGCGTTAAAATATCCCTTCAAATCAGTTAATCCTAAACCATTTTTCTCTATTTGAAGGATCAACTTGCACCACTTAACCCTTGCCTTCTTTCCATTCCAGATAACGTAATTCAACTCGTTCTTAGTTATTATCCACTGCTTCTCCTTTGGTTGATATAAATATGCATGGACCTAAAACATTTTCACTGCTTGTATCTTACTGTCCATATCATAGGTTCATAGGTTCATAGGTTCATAGGTTGGTACTAGGCTATCAGCCCTAGGGCCTCTACAAGCCTAGCCATAACAATTCCCTGGCTATTTCTTCCCACACTCTTTACTTCCCTGGATCCCTGTCTAGCAGGGCAACTGATGTGATCCCTGGGGTGAATTTCCTTTCTTCCATCCAATCACAAGGTTCCTTTTGAAGAGGGCCAAAGAAGCACTCTGCTTGATATGTATGGGCAGTCTATTCCAGAGTCTGGGGAGTCTATGGGTCAGGAACCTATCCCTCCAGCATGTTTTGTTTATTGTGATGACAAGGTTTAGATCCCTGGAGCGTGTGGCTCTGAGGGATTGGGATTTCTTTAAGTGTAGCATGTCCAACAGCTCTGGGTTTGACATGGACTTGTATGTTAAGCAGAGATCACCTCGGAGTAGATGATATGCGACAGAGTATAGCTGGAGTTTTTTAAGGCGGTCATCATAGGGCATCTGCTTTAGGCCTGTGATTCTTTTAGTGAGGTATTTCTGTGGCCTTTCCAGTTGTTGCAGATGTCTTGAGAGGTACATACCAAATGGGGCATTGTATTCTATAATGGGTCTAATGAGGGATGAGTACAGTGGGACAATGACCTCCTTTTTTTGGGGTGAAAAGCCTGTAGTGATGAGGTGTGCCACATAGAAGGATTTCCTGACTGTTGTGATGATGTGGTTGTTGAAGGTGAGACCACTGTCCACCTGTGTCCCTACGTTTCTTATCACACTTTCGGTGTTTAGTGTATTGCCACCTATGTGGTAATTCATGGGTACATGTTTTTTCCCAAAGGGCATAACTATACATTTCTTGGTATTGAGCTTGAGCCCATGGCTCTGGCACCAAGCATCTGTTTCTGTAAAGCCCTTTTGTAGAGCATCCACATCATTTGGGGATTCAGTAATGGCTCCCAGTTTGCAGTCATCTGCGAGCTTTGTTAGCCAGAGTCCCTTAGTGTTGGCCTGTACATCAGAGAAGTAGATGCCAAACAAGAGCGGTCCCAGGACTGAACCCTGAGGTACTCCACTTGTCACTTGTCTGGAACTGGATTTGGAGTCGGCTACTTTTACAGTGTGGGTTCTGTCAAAAAGCCAAGTATATCCATAAACACGAGCTTCCAGTTTCTTTGCTTTTGTATTATCTTTTGTTTATTCTCTTCCCACATATCCTTAACTGCCATTTATCTTATTGTGTCTCCATACATGTATGGATATTGCTGAACTGATTCATGTGTAGGTACATAATTTACTGCTATAGCTTTTGTTTTATGTTCATTAATTTTATATCACAAAAAGACTTGACATCATCTGAAAATGTTCCACAACACTGAGATGCCCTTTGCTGGATTTATCAGATACAAAATAATATCATTTGCAAATAAAACTTTTCTTGATTTCCATACCAATTATATCCTGTAATATCTGAGTCCTTTATTTTCATTGCCAATGGTTCCAAATACAAAGCAAATAACAAATGGAAAAGGGACAACCCTGCCTGGTTCCTCACTTTTGACACAACTTGTCAGAGAGGATCTCTCCCACTTGAATTCTTGCCACTGATCCTTCATATATCCTCCTAATTCACCTTATTATTGTATCAGGGAATGCATATACGTCCATTTCCCTACTCATAAAATTCCAGCTCTGTTGAATGCTTTCTCTGCATCAGGACCTACCAACAACAGTGGCATTTTTTAGATTCTGCTTCCATCTGGATTATCATTGTTCTATTAATGTTGTCAAATATTTGCCTTCTTTCCACAAAGCCACATTGATCTGTATGTAGCAGTGTTGCCAGCAACTTTGCCATTCTTTTAGAATAGTCATAAATACTTTATAATCATGGTTTAAAATTGAAATGGTCCAATATCAAGCTGTGTGTGAAGGGTCTTTACTCTCTTTAGGTCTTTAGGTATTACAGCCGTCAAAACTTTTTTTCAAGATGTTATTATTATCCCTTCTTTTAAAATACTGTTAAGCAAACTATTTCAGTTTTTTTCACCTTCCTCTCTCCTAACTTCTACCATCTGTTCCTGGAAACTTTCCTGCAGATTGAATATACATCACCGTTATCATCTCATCTTCTCCTATCGTGTTTGTTAATGTCTGAGATTCATCTACCTCTAACCTTGGCATACATAAGCATTGAATAAATATTTCCATTTGCGCTCTTTCTTGATTTCCACATTTCACTGCTTTATACAACTTTTCATGAAATTTTCAAAATATTTTTGTTACATCTGTAGGTCTCCCATTATTTTCCCTTTTTATAGACTCCCAAAGTTTGGCAATAACGCTTTCCACTTTCTGTTGTCTAAGACAATGTGTTAAAGTTTTTTTTTGCTCTGGTGTCATAAACAAAAAGATAGATGCTTAAATTATATTTCACAGGGGCATGATCATTTAATTGAATGCTTCAACACCCATACAATAACTATTTCAGATCATGCACCAATAAAAACTAAGATAAAAATGCAGGTTAATGAAGTAAAAATGAAACGCCAGCACTTTCCCATCTACCTGTTAAAAAGAGAGGAATTTAAGGAACGGGTAGTGTAATGTTTTGAGAGTTATTAAGGAAAATAGACATTTCTTCAGAGTTTTGTAGCACATGAGTGGGATAAAATGAAAATGGAGTTTAAAATACAGTAGATATAGAAGAAAAAGAGAAATGGTTAAGAAGTATTAGTTACTATTTAGAGGGGCTGACAAAGGATACAGTATTGCAAAATAAGGAGACTCTCACAGAACAAAAAGATACAGATTGTTGAAAAAAATAAGGAACCATCTGAATAATATGTAGTAGTTTAGAAGATTGCTGGTCTATCTTGTCTAGCCCAGTTTTTTGGGGGAATAATATGTACGTTCTCTCCAAGTTTCAACTATAGAATTCACGTCTTCCATACTAAATATGTTTATAAATTTTATCAGAAATCTTTCCTCTTTTGGCGAAACCAGTCAGGAGGAGAAGGAAACTACACTCACTACAATTCCAGTCTCACATAGACCTACCATGACAGCAAACCAAACACATAAATACACAAAAACATACTCGGAGGCTCTAAATAAAAATCTGCCTAAGCAGCAGAGACCTCCAAAGTAGACACCCAAGCAAACGCTACCCCAAAACAAAACACATGCAACACATAGCTCACAAAGCCAGTGTGCCAAACAGTCACAGCCCTTAAAGCTAAACAACACACCTGATACACTTGTAATAGGTGACTCTATCGTCAGGCTCACCAGGCTGAACAAGGGGAAGGTCACGGTGAGCTGCCTGTCGGGCGCTAGGATCTGCCACATAACACAAGCACTCAGGTCACTCCAAGGCAAGTACAAATATGACTCAGTCATTGTCCACGCTGGTGTGAATGACCTGAGACGTACCTCCCTGGACTACATGAAAAGAGACATAGAGGAGCTCTCTGAGCATGTAGCCCAGGCCGGTATGACCCTGACCTTGAGTAGCATCTTACCCTCACCAAGAATGATGCCACAATATGAAGACAAGATGATCAATTTCAACAATTGGCTTAAGTATTGGTGTCATTCAAAGGGGATCCAATGCCTGTCAGCCTGGGATGACATGCTCGATAAGCCACGATGCTTCACTAGGGATGGCTTGCACCTGTCACCCCTGGGCTTTCGAATATTGGCAAAGGCTCTTGCTACCCCCATAGTGCCTTTTTTAGGCAAGGCTCAAAAGACAAACCCACCTCCATAGGTATCACAAGGGATAAGAAACTACGAGTAATGCTACTGAACGCCAGAAGTCTAAACCTCAAGATGCACGCACTCAAAACTCTCCTTAGCATGGAGAACATCGATATCTGTGCAGTAACAGAAACCTGGTTCAAGGCTCCCGAGAGCACCCCAGCACTACCAGGTCATACCTCATACCATGCTTTTCGGCCCCAAAACTTGGACCGAACCACAAAAGGAGGGGGAGTATCAATATTCGTCAAAGATACCCACACCTCCAGGTTGGTGGCACAGCACGAAGCATCAGAGACTATCCATGTGCAACTAACAGTGGGTAAAACTGCCTTCCAGTTTATAGCCTGCTACAGACCACCCTCCCAAACCCAGGAACCCCACTCAGCCTTCCTGAGAACACTGCAAAATATGAATGTCTCTCCAAACACCATTATATTGGGCAACTTCAACTACCCAAACATAGACTGGGAGCATTACTCTAGCTCCAACACCCTAGCCCAAAAGTTCCTAGAATTTATAAACTCAAATGCTATGGAACAACTTGTTACCACTCCCACAAGAGGGGAAAACATACTGGACCTGATCATCACCAACATGGGGACTCTATGCTCCAGACCAGAAGTGTATCCATCACTGGTAAGATCAGACCATAAACTAATCTCACTGGATACTCACATCCCGACTCCACCCCCTGCCCTGAAAACCACAGTGAAAAACTTCTCTAAAGCAAATTTCACATTCCTCAAAACCGAGGTGGAATCCTTCAAAGCCCCCGGGCCTGTGGAAAATACGGCCCAGACCACAAAATCCTTTATAAACGCATTCTATGAACACCTTCAGGAATGCATGGATCATGCAATCCTAAATAAAACCAAGACCCAATCCTCCAAAGGCAGACGTCCTGTCTGGTGGACCCCAGCCATAAACAAACTATACAATAGAAGGAGGAAGCTACTACATGATAGAGCAAAATCCCAAAAAGGGAAGACATCTCTGATCAGTATTAGCAACAAACTACGGGCACTCATAAAATCGTCTAAGGCCAGCTTCGAGAGAAAAATTTCACAGGGTGCTAAGGATAATCACAAGGCTTTCTTTAGTTATGTTAGGAACCTGGGTGGGAATTCCCAGATATGCTCAGAATTAGTCCAAAATGACAAAAAATACACCGAACCCAAAGACATTGCCAATATCCTAGCTGACAGGTTCAGGGCAACCCCCCCCCTCCCCACTAAAAGGGCAAATATCTATCCCAGCAGAGTGCTGCCCCCCTGACATCTCAAATGCTCAGGTAAGAGCTGTCCTCTCCAAAGCAAAAAACACAGCATCAGTGGGACCAGACGGTGTCCCGGGCTGCATCCTACATGAACTCCATGAAGAGCTAAACCCAAACATAAAACTACTGTTCAATCTCAGCCTTACTACAGGATATGTACCCAAAAAGTGGCGTACAGCAACAGTGGTCCCTCTCCACAAAGGTGGTGCCTCAACGGATCCTGGAAACTATCGCCCCATAAGCCTGACTAGCTTGGTCTGCAAAGCTATGGAAAGGATCATCATGGACCTCATAAATAAAGATATTGGGGACCTACAGACACTGGATCCTACCCAGTTTGGCTTTGTTAAGGGCAGATCCTGCCTCTTAAACCTGGTTGATTTCTTTGAAACAGTCACCGAGGCCATTGACGAGGGGAAGGTGGTCCACACAGCCTACCTGGACCTCGCAAAAGCCTTTGATACAATACCCCACTCAGGCATTATAGATAAGCTCACCAGCTTAAATATAAACCACTATGTCACTAGATGGGTTGCAAACTGGCTCAAGGACAGAACCCACATGGTTAGAATTGCTGGAGCCATGTCAGACTCCAAACCAGTTACAAGTGGCGTCCCACAAGGCTCAGTCCTGGGACCTCCCTTGTTCGGTATATATTTCTCGGAGGTACAGGCCAACACGGAAGGACTGTGGCTGACCAAGTTCACAGATGACTGCAAACTGGGCACCATAATCAACTCTTCAGCCGACACAAGCATCCTCCAAAAGGGCCTCATAGAAACAGACAACTGGTGCCAGAGCCATGGCCTCAAGCTAAACGCCAAAAAGTGTATAGTCATCCCCTCTGGCAAAAACAAAGTGCCCACAAATTACCACATAGGTGGTAATCCATTAAGTATGGAAGAAGTAATTAGGGACCTGGGGACCCAAGTTGATAGCAATCTCTCATTTTACAACCACGTGGCCAAAGTGGTTAGAAAAACATTTGATATAGCCCAACTAATCATGAAGGGATTCACATCTAGATCAGGGGAGGTCATCGTGCCTCTTTACTCATCCCTCATCAGGTCCATAATTGAGTACAATGCCCCTTTTGTGATGTACCTTACCAGACACCTGCAGCAACTGGAAAGACCCCAAAAGTACCTCACCAAGAGGATCAAAGGGCTCAAACAGATGCCCTATGCTGCCCAGTTAAAGAAACTCCAGCACTACTCAGTAGCATACCGCCTGCTCAGAGGCGATCTGTGCCTGACTTATAAAGCCATGTCCAACCCAGAATTAATGGACATGCTGCACCTCAGAAAATCCAAATCCCATTGAGCTACGCGCTCGAGAGACTTGAACCTCAGCACTGAAATAAATAGGACATGCTGGAAGGACAGATTCATAACCCAGAGGCTCCCTTCACTCTGGAATAAAATCCCAGTCCAGGTTAGGCAGAGTCCCTCATTGACTCTCTTCAAGAGGCATCTTGATGAGTGGATGGGAGATAGTAGGTTTACCCCGGGTATCAATTCTGTGTCACTGTTAGAAAGAGGCACAGTATACTAACCTCGAAAAAGGGAATAGCAAAATTAATTTAAAATGGGTGGCAAAAGCCAAACACACTCTGGCTAGGCTTATAAATGCCCTAGGGCAGATAGCCTAGTATGAACCTATGAACCTATGTTATATATTCCCTTCTAGGTCTCCTAGATACATCCTCACTGTTGCAAATCAACATACATTCCCCACCTATAAATAAAATTCACAGATGAAAGTTGATTATTTCTCCCAAAATATTCTTAAGGTCCATAATAGCAGTTTTTGGTGCTATATAAATAAATGACAGAGTAATCCTTTGCCCCTGTCAGTAGCCCCTCACTACCATAAATCTACTCCAGCAACTGCTATTCTCCTCTTACTTTGTTCCTGATGTTTGCCTGAAAATCCAATCCATTTCCTCTCTCCCCAAACCTACGTCTGCCACATCCCTCAAAACATCCAAAATCTTCTCTGATATATCTCCTACCTTATTTCCAGTAAATCAGCTACATTTTATAAAATTAAAAGTTCTTCCTCTACAGAACACTACCTATACCACCACAAGCTATTAAACTCACCTAAAACAGGCAAAGTATGTCTTTATCACTCACCCTTATTTTCAATTTTACTCTCATGTGGGGATATTCATCCTAATCCAGGACCCACCTAACTACTACAAATCCTTAAACATTGTCACTCTAAATTTCCAAAGTATTTGCAATAAAATAACTGATTTTCATACCTGGGTATCCCATAATAAACCAGATATTATGGCTGCCACCGAGACCTGGCTCAAATCTAGAATAAAAGACTCAAAATGTCTCCCCCCAGGGTTTAGTGCCATAAGGTTAGACAGGATTCACAAAAAAGGAGGTGGCATAGCACTTCTATTTCATAATGCTGACAACATAACCTCATACTCTATTCAACAGTTATTCAATGCAGAAATCCTCAGTTCTTTTCTAAAATCAAACAACTCCAAAACAATATGTATCATAGTAATATATATACCCCCTGCCAATAATGTAACTATACTTGAAGATATCCTTGCCTGGATCTGTAGTACATTCAAAAATGAGACCATCATTTTGGGAGCCATCAACATTAATTGGCTAAATTTCTAGTCTACTTTCCCTACCTTTAGAATCAACCTATTTCAATTCACTCAACTCATCACAACTCCAACAAGGTGCACATAAAGTAATGGTGAAGGTTCCATCCTAGGCTGGATACTAGTCACTGACTCAAGTAAGGTCTCTGTAGTAGGTACTTTGCCAAATGCACTCAGTTACTATCTTCCTGTCTTTATTCATAGAACTGCTCCTATCATACAAAAGGAACACCACTACAAATATGGAATCTGGCCAACTTCAAACCACAGTCATTTATCACTACATTAAAAATCTTAAACTGGAATATCATCAAAACTTTACCACTAGACCAGGCAATGAATTATTTTAATACAACATTCCTACAAAATCTAAACAGTCATGCACTGTTTGGGTAAAAAGAATTAAAACCTACCATGCCCCATGGTTAACTAAATCAACTAAGGAACTAATGCTAGCTAGAGATAAAATATGGAAATAATGGCTAAAAAATAAAGACCTATCAAATCTGATAAATTTCAAACAACTGCATAACCAGGTTAAGAAACAAATAACCAAAGAGAAAAAAGATTATTACATAAAACTCCAAGCCAATCACAAGCAAAAACCCCAGAAAATCTGGATATCACTTAACTCATTCCTAAACCCTGGCAACAAAAACAATCCAACTCCATACCCTGATAAAACTCCTGCACAAACAGCAAGTATCTTTAATTGTCACTTTATCAACAGTATATCAACTATTAAGCCTATCACTTAATATTTAAGTGCTTTAGGAATTATGATGAAACCAACAAAGCAAAACTAATTTAAGCAGCAATAAACTTTTAGATGGATTTTTTAAAAGACAATGGATGGACTTTTAAAATATAATATTCAACAAAAGCTATCAAAAGAACAAATACTTAAAACAGATAGGCTCTTATCATTTAAATAATGAAAAGAAAAAAACTAAAAACATGAAACTTAACAAAGCACCAGGACTAGATGGGATAATTCCAGAATTGTATGAACTAATGCCTGATAACACTCTAAAAATCTTGCTAAACACATTTGAAGAAGTTAAGAATATATCGAATCCACCTCCCTCTTGGAAATATTCCCTTATCTCCCCCGTATTGAAACCAAGCTATGATCCAGTTTCTTCTCCATCTTATTGTCCTATATCTCTTTTAAATGTAGATTTATAAGGTATGCATATCAATCTTAGTTAAATGATTAAACTCAATACTTGCTTGCTTAATAAATGAAGATCAAACTGGCTTTATAATTAATAAGAAATGACATGACAATTTGTTTAGGTTATTTTCTTTGATTGACATTGCAAATAAAAAAAGAATGAATTATCAATAATAAGCCTGGACAAAAACAAAGTAGTTGATTAAGTAAACTGGTCCTATCTGTTTAGAACATTAAGAGAATATACCTTTTCTAATGTAGTCAAAGAACTAATTAATAAGATGTATACTAACTCAATATCTTATGTAAAGATAGGCACTTTCATATCTAGGCCCTTTAAAATTTTAAAAGGAACAAAACAAGGATGTCCACTATACTCTTTATTATTTGCACTTGCAATATAACATTTTGTTAACTTCATAAGGCTTAATATAAATATAAAAGGTTATAAATTAAATGAAATGCTTTCCCCTAAAATCCAGTTGTTTGCTGATAATATTTTAATCTCTAGTGGGAATGCTGAAGCATCTTTAGAACATTTAATACAATGTATATACTTCTTTAAAAAACTATCAAGGCTAAAATTCCATCAAAATAAAACAAAGACATTGCTAATAAACAAGCAGAAAATTGATAGGTTGACTACATTTAAAAACTTCAAATGGGGAAATTCTCAAATAAAATATTTTGGAATAATCTTTGAATCAACCTATAAACAGTCAATAACAACTAATTATCAGAAAAAAAATCAATACTATAACAAAATGAACAGAAGCAATGAACAAAGTATTACTTACTTTTGAGGATAGGCTAACTCTAGTTAAAATGATAGTATTACCAAAGATTTTATACATCAGCCAATCATTAATACTCCCCCATCAAAACAAATTATAAAAAAATTAAACTCAATTTTAATAAAGGACTTATAACACCCCAAAATGCCAAGAACCTCCCAATATTGGCATACTTTAGGTTGGGAAGAGAGAGGTATTGCTTTTCCTAACATTGAACTTTATATCACATCTATGGTTTTAAAAACAGTTTACATGTGGCTAGATTCATCTTTTACCTCATGCTGGAAATCAATTCATGAAACATTGATAACACAAAATAAATAAAAATATAATTGAGCCATTTATAAATATTGATAGAAATCTATTCCTGTAGATTATAAAACGTCATTTATTGAATGAAAAACACCAATGTATCTTTTTTCCTTTTATGAATCAAATTATTATATTATTTTAAAAAAAACTCATTAACTCAAATTATTTATGTAAAGATCTATCATTAGTATTATTCCCAATAGCGTACACAAATGGAGGTCTAATATCTTTTAAAACCAAAAAATTATAGATTTGAAGGAGAATGGGCTTATACACTGGCATCAATTCTTGTCAGAAAAAATACATTCTGCAGATTATTTAATTGCAAAATATAGCATAGAAAATAATAGTTGGTTAGACTTGCAAACACAAAAAGAATTCATACAAGATAAAATCAAAGTAGCATTCAATACACAAAATACTCAAATTCCCAAAATTCTAAACCTTCTATCGAATATCAATAACAAATCATCTAATAATATTTCTTTATTAAAAGTAATTTACAAAATCCTAAGAACTGAATTTGCTTTATCTGGCAGCTTATTCTGGTCATATTCCACTACAACTAAAATTAACAAAGAATAATTTTCATATAATAATAAAAAAATAAATATTGAAATCAGCAGCAAAAATGACATCTTCCCCATACTGGAAAATATTTACATTGTACTTTAAGCATTTAAATGTTCTCACACCTCAAAAGATAGCAGCTATATATATAAATTAAATAACACAAAATGTAGATGTGAGATAGACCTTAATGCTGATTGGCAACATATGATAATTGGCTGTAAAATAGTTCTTCCATTTTAGACTGTCTTCAGAAACTTTTGTAGAGCACTGTGGTTGGATAAGTGTAACATCTCAGAATGTCTTATATTTTAATGTACCTCTTCTTTGGAGTGTTTTAGCAATAGCTTGAATAGCTAGCAACAGCTAGAAAAACCATTGCAAAAAACCGCAAAAAACTAGAAAATGAAGACTGCTATCTCATTCAATAATGGATTTATCTGTTTAACAAAATCAGTATGTAATGAAATACTTAATATAAGAATAAAAACTAAAAATGTGACACATTAATTATTAGCTTGGGAAAAATTACAAAGCTTACTAGAAAAGTATTAATTATATTAGAAATGTTTTGAATTTTGTTATGGACTTTGTAAATAGTATTTATTTAATTATTCATTTTACATTTGTTAACTGGGATAGTCTGACTGGATAGATATCCATTTTCAGCAGAGGCCTGGGGGAGAAATGCTCCATAAAACACATTCAACAAACTGTTACATTTTTACAGTTTAAAACACAAAATAAACAGAAATAAAAAGATTTGTACACAGATGTAAACAACCACAACAAACAGATATTATTACATGTTTACTCAGATGGAAAATTCTAGACAGTCTTTTTAAGAATGATAGGGTATTGAATGCCTAGTAGGCTAACGTGGTAGTAGATCCAAGGAGATCATAGGATATACAAGTTAAGAAACAAAGTGTAGGAAGAAGTCTTCCATGTGCACATGAGTGATGGTTAGAGTTAGTCTGGATTAGGACAAGGGCATAGCCATCATTTTTTAAAGTACTGAATCAGACTTTTCTTGAACTGAGGTAAATAAAGTTCAGATGTAAGATTAGCAGGAAGACAATTCCAAGTTTTTCCAACAGAGTTAGTAAATAGGGATTCTCAGGCTGTGTTGTTGGATTTGAGAGTTTGAACTAGTAGTCTTTCAAATGAATGAACTGCACTAAGGTTCCTGTAGGGGTTGATGAGGTTTTTAAGTATGGGTGTATTATCTGGTTGGTAGAGGATCTTGTGTGCAACTATTAGTTGGTTAACCTGAAGTAGGTTAGGCAGTTCAAGCCATCCTAGCAGATTTAGGTTATGACAGTGATGAGTTCTCTAGGCTGCATAATCTAGCAATCTGATTGCAGCTGCTAGAAAGTTTATTAAGGTCAGTTTTGCTGAGGTTTGTAAATAGAGGGGAAGCATAGAGGAGGGTGGAGAGTAGATGTGTACGAGCAATTACAGTTCTGGCTAATGGTATTAAGAAGGGCTTGATCCTATATAGTGAGCCAAGTTTTTTATTAACTGTTTTAATAGTTTTATTGATATGCAGATAAAACTTAAGGTTATTTTCTATTTTAACTCATAAGAGTTTGCTTGAGGAGTCTGGGGAAATAATGGTGCCGTTGATGGATTTTAATGAAGTGAGAGTGGGGAACAGGTGGAGGAGACCCTGGAGAGGTGGAGATATGCTCTAGATAGAAGAGGAATGAAGGTCAGCAGGACTAAGACAGAATATATGTGTGTGAATGAGAGGGAGGGTAGAAGAATGGTGAGAATGCACGGAGTAGAGGTGGCAAAGGTGGATGAGTTTAAATACTTGGGATCAACAGTTCAGAGTAATGATGAGTGTGGAAGAAAGGTGAAGAAGAGAGTACAGGCAGGATGGAGTGGGTGGAGAAGAGTGTCAGGAGTGATTTGTGATGGATGAGTACCAGTAGGAGTGAAAGGGAAGGTCTACAAGATGGTAGTGAGACCAGTTATGTTATATGGGTTGGCAACAGTGGTATTGACAAAAAGGCAGGAGTCAGAGCTGGACGTGGCAGAGTTAAAGGTGTTAAGATTTGCACTGGGTGTGACAAGGGTGGACAGGATTAGGAATAAGTATATTAGAGGGTTAGCCCAGGTTGGAAGGTTTGGAGACAAAGCCAGAGAGGCAAGATTACATTGGTTTGGACATGTGCTAAGGAGGAATGCAGAGTATATTGGGAAAAAGATGCTAAGGATGAAGCTGCTAGGTAACAGAAAAAAGAAGAAGGCCTAAGATAAGGTTTATGGGTGTGGTGAGAGAGGACATACAGGTGGTTGGTGTGACAGAGCAAGATGTAGAGGACAGGAAGAAATGGAAACAAATGATCCACTGTGGTGACCTCTAATGGGAGCAGCTGAAAGAAGAAGAAGATAGGGGTAGACCTGTGAGTGGGGGAGAAAAGCAGCAGTTTGGTTTATTAGGATTTAACATGATTTAATATGTAAATAGTTTCATGAGATTGTTAATTAATTATTGTGTAAATGATTATTGTTTGTTTTAAAATGAAATAAAAAAGTAAAAAAAAAAAAAAACAGTATATCAACTATCACTGCTAACTTTCCCCAACCTCACAACAACTTAGCCTCAAATACTTCTAATTATATTGCACTGTTATGTCAATTCTCTCCACTCACACTCATTTCACTGCAGCCTCACACCATTCCTGTTAACACCCTCTTTCACCTGTAAACTAGTGCTGATGAATACCATAAAAAGTTTACTCCTCATGCTTAAAACTACCTCTATCACAGTCGACAGCCTACCTGCTGAGTATTTAAAATTAGCAGCTGAAGCAATCACCTATCTCATTAGCATACTCATTAACAGATCCATCTTTGAATCTTATGTCTCAATACTCTGGAAAAAGGCATACAGTTTACCTCTTCATAAAGGTGGCAACTCTACTGATATCTCCAACTTTCATCCCATAGCCATCTTATCTCTAAGTTCCTTGAAAGGTGTATTCGCATACAACTTCTAAACTTTCTTCTTAATAATCAAATAGTTTCCTACACAGCATAGTTTCAGACCAGGTCACAGCACTATGACTGCCTTGATATCTTTCTTGGATACTGTAAACAAAGATAAAGACTCAGACAAACTTGTCTCCTCCCTATTCCTAGACCTATGTAAAGCTTTAGATATAGTCTCACATCCATTAATTCTACAACAGCTCTAAAAGATTGGTGTATCTTTTCTCACTACTAACTGCTTCTCAAGCTACCTATCAGATAGACAACAGGCAGTTAAATGGCAAAACACTCTTTCCCCATATCTTCATAACCCCATAGGTGTCCCCAGAGGCTCCATACTAGGCCCCTCATAGGATCATAGGAACTTACTAGACAATTGGCCCTGACAGCCATACCAGCCTAGGCAAGAATTTAGCCCATGTTCTGTCAAGCAGCACCCAATGCCCCTGTCCAGCAAGTACACAGGTGAAATTGCAGTAATGTATTTTCTGTTCCCCATCCAGTTATCCATGTTGTACTTAAAAAGGGTTAATGAGGTACTCTGCTTGACATGTAGAGGGATTCTATTCCATAAAAGGGGGAGTCTCTGTGACACAAATCTGTCTGCCAACAAGTCCTATTGATGTCAAACAGCAGGTTTGTCGTGGACCAAGTCATATTTATCATCTTTATTAACAACATTCAATCTTCATCCAGTTAGGCCTCTCATTCAATATATAGATGATTCTATGGTTAAATGATCCACTCATTCCATATCACTTCTACAACAAATCACTCAGCAGGCCCTTTCCTCTACTGAAACCTGGTTTGGTAGCAATGAACTGGCACTTTATCCAAACAATTCCAAGCTAGTCCTCTTTACCACTAAAAAAAGAAAGCTTCCTTAAACAAGTCACCGTTCACTATCCAGTCTCAAAACAACAATCAAAATCATTACTCACACTAAATTACTTAGAGTTCACTATCTCACTTATGTGCAGTTGACTACTGCACATAAAATAATCCACAAACCATTTCTCTGTTCTGCCCTTAGTTCACTACATCTGAACATCAGCAATGTTTGCTGGTCCATGTATTCAAACTACCAACCAGTGAGCTTCTATGCTCCCGTAGTGTAGCTAGAGCTCAGAATGTCCTTTCATTAGTAATAAGATCTATTCAAACCTTATCATCCTTCAAAACCTCTTTACATATGTACCTCTCTTCATCCCGGAACTCCACATACATTAAGCCCTTATCCCTTAAATCCTAACATCCTCTCTCATTTCACCTATACATCCTACTGCTTCATCTCATTTATTTAACATTTATTTACCAGGAAAGTCTGACTTGTAACAAGGAAATTTTCAGTGGAGGCCCAGGGAGAAACTCTCCAGATGCATGCCTTTGTAATGTGGGAGGAAACCAAAGCACCCAGATGAAATGCACATGAATGCAGGGGAGGACATACAAACTCTGCATAGAAGAACATCTTGCTGTGAGGTGACAATGCAACCTGCTGCCCCACTGTGCTGTCCCAGAATCTCAGAATAAAACCTTGTTATAGCAATGGCTTTTCTTTGGCAGTAGTTCATATAATACTAGCCTTGTCATCACCTTTTTAATCCATGCTGTAACCTAAGCCTGCAATAATTTTAACAATTAGCATTAAATCTATATCTGTTGAATTATTTGCTTTTTTGAATATGTGCTTTATGTAATTGATCATTTTTCTTTATATACTTGTTTACTGTGGAGCTGTTCTCCCCAGGCTCCCACCAGAAATGGGCTCATACTGGCCAGTGGACTATCCTGGTAATCAAATGTCAATAAATAAATCCTGTCTTTATCAAATCCACATGCTCAGGTCTATCCAACTTCTATTTGCACTCTGCATTTTTTAATATAATTCAATCCAGTTACCTTTTTTGTCTATACCTGTAAGACAATATACATTTCAAGATAATATGGATAGTGTAGACATTATCTAGCACTATTTTCAACTTTAATGTTGCATATGCACACCGCTTGGCAGGCGGATATTAGATACAGTTGTTTCTTCTCATCTACATTTCAATCTAGGTCACATTTTCAAGACTTTTTTAATGAACTCCTCCCCAACAAAAGCTAAATTAGGTTATACATGCTAAAGCACATGTTACAGTCTATGCTCCCAGCTATACAGATTGGCGTCTGCTCCATTCTTATCTCCATTCCCCTCCCAGATGTGAAAAACAGTTTGCACGCTTTCAGAAAATAATAAAGTTTTGCCTTAAGAAAAAAAGGCACTGTCTGTCTTTAAATAACACTAAACTAAACACTTAAAGGCATTAGAATATATTTTGTTCTCCTCCAATAATTTCAAACTTTTTTTTACTGAACTGATTGCCATTGTACCTTTAAATAATGCATTTCCTTCAACAAAGAATGTTCATGACTCTAAAGATGCCTTTGAAAAACAAGAATAAATATATCAACACACTCTGTCTGTCTGTCTCTCTCTCTTTATCTATATATATATATATATATATATATATATATATATATATATATATACACAAATATATATGTAATATTATCAGTGCACTTTTACACCCTTCTTACAGTTCAGAAACCCAAGATTATAGCACATTAACTTAAACCTTTCTCTAGCCTTTTTTGTCTTTTTACATTGTAAAGCCTATATTTCTTACAACTGAAAATACAACAATTACTGTAAAGATTCACTCCCACCCTGACTTTTAAAATACCCCTGGCTACATACTACACAGGACTGCTTTACTATATAGCATACCATTTGTATCATGAAGTTTTTATTCAAATACTACTAAGAACAAAAATAGATTTACTTATAGTCACTTTTTTTCTTTTAGTCTCCTTCTGAAAATTAATGACATAATTTAGGGTATGTGCTTTACTGTCCAACAAAGGTTCAGTCCTTCTCAGCCACATTTTCTTGCAAAACCATATTTCAGAAAAGTGAATGGTGCTTTATAATCTGACACTTATACTGTAATATCAGTGCTGCTGGTCTTCTTCCTCTTCATTTCCTTCTCCCAACACCAGACTCTCGTTCAAGTCTAAGGTACTCTTGATTCATCTAGTCAGTTCCTGTGTTTTTTTTAACCGTCTTTCAAGAATGTCCTTTATAACATTGGAAACAATTTCACTGGCAAAGTCTCTGTATGAACTTTATTGTCAGAAGAATGATAGCCATTGTCTTCTTCTGTTTGGTGGCTCACTTTTTGTTGGATAAACTTTTGTACTTCCTCCATAGCCTATTTTGCATAAACAATGTCTTTGATCCTCCATGAAAAATACTTGGAAGGCAGCTGGATACAGCAGGAATCTCCTGCCTGTCTCTCTACATTCCCTAATTGCTGGATAAATTATATTATGCCTAGTGTACAGTGAATAATAATTTTCCACAAACACTCTCCTGTCGCCAATGTTTAATACTTTTCTCTTCTACCACAGTTTTGTTAGAATCAATTCCTTCTGCTGGCATGATTGCATCTTTACTAATACAAGTCTTGGCTGTTTTCTCATGGCGAGGTTTGGACCATTCACTCTGTGCAGCTTTTCAATTAACAAATCCTGTTGTGGAATACCAATCCAGTAGCTTATATTTTTTATATAATTAATACAGTCTGTTCCTATTAGTTTTTTTTTTTCTGATACAGCAGAAAATCTCAGGTTTCCTTTGCACAATCTAATTCTATATTTAAAAAATATATATCTTTTGAGAAGTCTCACACTCAGACAGTCTTTTATTCATTTCCATCTCTGATATTTGCAATTTTTATTACTTCATCTGAATAACTAGTTAAATATTTTCCTATTTTTTCTATCCTTTTGTTATTTCACTTGATATACTCCTTCAGTATTTCATTTATTTCACTGTCCTCTTACATTTGATTTTTTTTTCCTTCTTTTTACAGGAAGTCAGTCTTGTAACAAAGCTGAAGCTTTAACTGCTTTTTGCTGAACAGCTCCAGGATTCTTCAGACAGTGTTTTATATTCAACTTTTTAAGTTGAATTTCTTTCAGGTTATTTAAATTTTGTCTTTGGTGGCATACAGGCAGTGTACTTACTAGCTAGTAACTGAATTTTATACAAGCTGGCAGAATTGCTAACTCTTATTACTCAGTTTCTTTTTTCACATTGGGAGAGCTAAAATTAAGCTTCTGCTCAGTGTGTAGCCATCTTGGAAGCCCAATATCAACATATTAGTCCACTAAGCCAGGGAGGCTGAGCCACATCTATCCTGAGGGCATATCTATACATTAACTACCAAATCACAGACAATATATCATACCTACTCATGAACAAATGCACTAGAGGTGGAGGCACTTCATGACAGTACATAAATTGCTCTGTCATTATAATATATGAAAGCTACTCTGTGCTAGTTGTTGAGGAAAAACAAAACATGTCCAATTGGATGAAGATAAATTAGGATCTCAGATTGGAAGTTGTGTTTTAACTGCCTTGTATGGGATATACTATGTGAATGTTTACTTGTGTATGAGACATCAACTGACTGTTGCTGTATTTCTGTACATATTAAACATATGGACATCTGCTGCTATGGGAGCCTTTATTGCTGCTGTCATTTTTGTGATGTCCTATGCCACCCCAGAGCTTTTTGCTCAGTCGCTAATGTGTCTGGATCACTCACTGTTCCCTTGACTGTTGCAAGAGGTCTAGGGTGTGCTGATTAGGGTTTGTTTGGAAAATCTGATGATATGCCCCAAATTATAGAACATAGTTAACATCTAGATGGGCTGGATGATATGCATTTATTTTGTGGACAGTGATGCTTGAAGGTATGGTTGTACCATCAAGCACCCATGACAACTGTGGTGAATCCAGGGATTCCACTACAGAGGACAGTATGGAGCCACAGTGGGAGTATACTGCAGGCCTTATTCCCACTGGTGGTGATATTGTGGAATGTGTTTGGCATGACAATGATAGACTTGTAACACTGTGTTCCAAAGTTTCAGGTTTACAAGTTTTTGCCCATCCTGACCATGATTTAGCTACTGTGAGCACATATGTATTTGCATAATGGTCGGCTGTCACATAGGCATTCTGACAGCAATGTACCAGTGGATATCACTACAGAGGTAGCTAATACTACACAGTTCATGGACCGCATGCTGTGTTATTAGGAAAGAAAAATCCTTGGATAACTAATCAATGGTTATTGTGCACTCATCCCATTTAATTCTGGAAAATTATATTTTGGCATCACTCATCAGGTCCATATTGGTCCATATCTTTACTGCATGGAACAGGTTGACAGTAGAAATGACAATGGCAGTGCCTTCACTATATTCAACAATGACAATGTCTTCACATAGGCTGTATACTTTTTAAAGTCTTAGCACAAGAAATCGGGACAAAACTTAAATTAATAGGGGACACAGGCCCAAAAATAAGAACTTCTTTTAAATACTGCTTGTATAAACTTAGAAAGCTGCTAGAATAACAGGAATTGCATAAGTATGCATTTTCTGAAGGATATAAATTATGAAACAAATGACTGTCATTATTTAGTGACTTCAGTCCTCAGTGATTTGTCAAAAGACCAAGCATTTTATGATGAACAGACCAAAAATCTAATGTATAAATCTGGACAGTTGAGAGGCTCCAAAATTGTTATAGCAACATTTGATTTCCTTGTAGCTATGGTTCTCCACAAGTTGCCCTTGACATTTTTCATGGGGTCCAGACATCCACTGGGATAGTAATGTGGACACAAGGTGATATCATGTTCTCTGTAGTAGGCCATGCCTATGATAACACCAGAAGTGGATCTGCCTTCACCTGTGTTGTCTTTGCAGGGAATGATATCCCTGCACTTCCAAAATTTTGGTGTGATTGTCTTATACTACTGCCATTTTTTGTCTAAACCTATACATATTCCTATACCTATACCAATACTTTACTTATACCTAATCCTATACCTATACTTATACCAATACCTAAACCTATTCCTATATTTATACTTTACTTATACCTAAACCTATACCTATTTATTTTATTTATTTTACATTTCTTTACCGGGATTGTCTGATTGAGCTGAAGAGCCCTTTTTCAGCAGAGGCCCAGGGAGAAAAGCTCCAACATATTATACAATTTTCATTATAAATTAGCATTAAACAGCAATGTTATAGGATTATTACAAGGCGTTAAGTAACAATACAATGTTATACAGTGTTAATAATCAGGAGTATACCAAAAGTATTTCAAGATGTATAAAAAGAATTATGTCAGTAAGATGAATATAGTTTTTGGGGTAAGTGGTTACAAAAACCCAATTTTATCATAATGTGGTTGCATGAAGGCACGACAATTACAATAGAATGTTTCTCTGAGCTGATTTGCTTAATAGATTTTAGAAGACAGTAGAAAGAGTATTCAAGGAAGGTTAGAGAGAGCTAGTGAGAAGAGTGAGTTAAGGGCAGAAAGTAGATTAAGGTATGAGAAGTAGAGGATATTTAAGGAGGGAAAGTTCAGTGGCAGGACCAGTGACTTTTAAAGTGCTCTTTGGTGGATGTCATATTGTTTAGGATGTGTAAGGGTCCTTATTTCTAATGGGAGCCTATTCCAGGCAGTTGTGGGCTGATAGCTGTACATGTTGCATCCAAATTTAGACTTGGGTTTTTAGATTTGTAGTAGGTCTTGGTTAGAGCTTCGGAGAGGTCTGGAGGGAGAATAATGGGAGATGAGAGGGGAGAGTGCTGGGCAGTAAGAAGGCTGTTATAGGCTAGAATGGATGATATGGAGCTGAGAGAGAAGAAGCTGGTGGGGTAATTCAAGCCAGTTTAGGTGTTTTAGAGAGAGAGGAAGGGATTTGTAGGTTTGTTGGGCAGCAAATCTAGCTACCTTGTTGGAGGTAGATTTGAGTTTGGTCAGGAGTGCTGCGTTTAGATTTGTGAGAATTGTATATTAGACTGGGTAGAAGGTGGGTAAGAGAGAGAGCAATCTTGGCTTCAGAGATAAGGAATTTCTTGTTATGATAAAGGAGTCCTAGTTTTTAATGAGTCTTTTTGATACAGTTATTAACGTGCAAGTCAAATTTAAGCTGATCGTCGATGGTTACGGCAAAGAGCTTATGCTGGATTCTACCTGAATGGGAGTGCTATTAAGGGACTGTATGGAGAAGGAGGGTTTAATATTGTTGAATGTTTTAGGTAGGAAGAGTAACAGCTTTTTTTTTTAGTGTTAAGGAAGAGCTGGTTGTTTGAGAGCCATGTTTCAACTAAGTTAAAAGATGCCTGAGTAGCTGAGAAGAGCTTAGAGGGAGAGTTGGCTGTGGTGATGACTGTAGAGTCATCTGCATATTGCGTTAAAGATGACTGAGGACAGGAGGTATGGAGCTGATTAGTAAAGATATTAAAAAATAAAGGCCCTAGGATAGAACCTTGAGTTACACCTATTTTTACAGGGAGAGGAGCGGAGAGTACAGAGTGCCATCTCACTGACTTGAGATCTATCAGTGAGGTAGCTGGAGAACCATGCAACAGTATCAGAGAAGAATTTGAGGTTATGCAGTTTGTGCAGCAGAAGAGAGTGTGAGACAGTATACCTAATCCTATATCTATAGGTATACCTACAGCTATACTTTACTCATACCTAAACTTATACCTATACCTATACATACACCTGCACCTATACCTATACCTATATTTTATTTGTACCTAAACCCATACCTATACCTGCACCTATACCTATACCTATACTTTATACCTAAACCTATACCTATACCTATACTTTACTTATACCTAAACCTATACCTATACCTATACCTACACCTATACCTATACTTTATTTGTACTTAAACCTATGCCTATACCTATACTTATACCTATACCTATACTTTACACCTAAACCTATACCTATACTTTACTTATACCTAAACGTATACCTATACCTATACCTACACCTATACTTTACTCATACCTAAACGTATACCTATACCTACCTATACCTACACCTAAAAATTTACCTATACCTATACTTTACTTATACCTAAACATGTAGCTATACCTACACCTATACCTATACCTGTACATACACTTTACTTATACTAAAACCTATATCTATACCTACACCTATATCTATATCTATACTTTACTTATACCTAAACCTATACCTAAACCAATACCAATACCTAAACCTACACTTACACCTATATATATATATATATATATATATATATATATATATATATATATATATACCTTTACTTTACTTATACCTAAACCTATACCTTTGCCTATATCTAAACCTATACTTCACTTATACCTAAACCTATACCTATACTTCACTTATACCTATACCTATACCTATTCCTGTACCTATTACTATACTTTACTTATACCTAAACCTATACCTATACCTATACATTGCTTATACCTAAACCTATACTTATATGTACACCCTTAACTATACCTATACCTATACCAATACCTATACCTATACTTTACCTAACTATACCTATATCTATACCTATACCTATACATTTACTTATACTGCCCCATCATGTGCAACATGCTGTTGACTGTCAACCAGAGCTTGTTGAAGGTTACCTGATTTAATTATGCTGATCTGTTATCAAGAGTACAGGATTTGATTCCTTTCATTTCAATTTGCCTACTATGGGACTCTCAGGAAGTCACTTAACCAGACAGTCATTGAAATGATGATTTTTGTGTCCAGTGAGATCTCCTGGTTAACAACAAAGTCCAGGACTCAAGCATCAACAGGTAGAATGAGCCATGCACCTCTCCACCCTATCATATGACCTCCATAGGTGTCTTAGCATGGAATAGATATATGTGACTATAGGTTCATCATTGGAGACTTAACGATACAGTGCTTGTGACAGGTTGGGAAACTGGCCAGGGCTTATTCATGGTCTATTGAACTGCATGCCTAGTAATTACTTAGAAACTTATGGACTACAGCATGGACTTCTCCGATATATCACACATGTTTACATTTTAAAAATAAGTTATCCAGTTTGTGTTAGACTTAACAGAACTGCATTATCTTTGATCAAAGACCAAAGATTATAGTGGTCAGAACAGACACTAGTAAGTCTGGACAGGTAATTCTATACAAAAATGGAATGAGTCAAGGTGCAGAAGAAAATTAAGACTGCTGGAAAGATTTCCTTCTTCTTTTTCCATAAGGCCAAATACTACTTGACCAATATGAGAGCACTTTGTATAAACTAGATGAATGAAGGCCTCATATGACTTTGCTAGGACAGTGTGATGCCACTAGCATCATGTATCTATTTATATTATCAAATGTTCTGATAAATGTTTATTACATATCACATTACATCTTGGCTTTGGACAGATACTTTGTAAGCTTTTTTTTTTTATCTTAGCAAAGTTGAATCATATTGCCAGTTTATATTATACAGCTGTACAGGATTTTGTTTGTCTTTTCAGCTTTTCCCAGTTAGGGGTCGCCACAGCAGAACTCCTGTCTGCTAATGATTGGCAGCAGATTTTTATGGTGCTGAGCTGCCAGCCCGACGCCGTAACTTCAGCGAAAACATGCCCATTCACGCTTGTCTTTCAGTGGCCACTCAACAGTGGGGAGGACAAGCAGACTCCACACAGAAGGCACTTCAGCCGAGAATCGAACAGGAAAACCTCTTGCTGTGAGGTAACAACACTACCGCTGAACCACTGCGGCTATACAGCTGTACAGGATGATGTTCTTTATTACCCTTTGGATAACTTTAAGGCTTGAAATGAAGGAAATCCTCATCTCCCCCAGACTTTGCTTTGTTAGATCTATTCAATGTAGTAAGCACCCCATGAACCATGGTATTTAGAAAAAATGAAAACAAATATAAGGGATCTTTCAGCCCTACAAATAGTGTGGGCATTATGCTCTGAAAACTCAAACATCCTCTGTGCTATTATCCATCAAACTGCATATTTGTACTAGGTATATACACATCAGAACTTTATGTGTACTATGTTATTATTACTTTATAACTTGTATTACTGTATTTCTTATAACGTTTATTGTATCTTTCTGTGCTTATATTATTTCATTGTTTGTCTGTTATTATTATCTCCACATCTCATTTCTATAAAATGTGTTTCCTATATGGTATATTTTTAAAATACAGTGTTAGTGTTAATCACTTAATAAAAATTAAGCTGAAGTACTCATATTCTCATAAGATTCTTATGGTTAATTAAAGTACTAGGGCATTTAGGTACATTGATCTGAAAGGAAACAAAACTAGATGCTTGTATTAAGCATGGGAACTCAGTGGTGTTCCATACTTCTTTGCTTGTTCCATTATGATGAAAATTCAAAGTTTGCACAACTGCATCTCATAAAGATATATGAAAAAATAGTTAAAAAGTGTTACATTAACATATATACAGTTTATAGCACTAAAGTTGCAGGTTTTATTTGGTGGTAACAACTCTGCAATCTGAAAACAGTCAGTTAGCACAAATAAAAAAGAGTAAGGATTCTGTATAGGTATATAACAAATTGACTGTCAAAACAAGTGTTGTAGGTTGGCTTTCTGCATTATAATTACAGTTTATCAGGACAGACTCCCCGTGACCATGATCAGTATAAACCAAATTAATACATTTAAACTAATGAATACAAAAAAATTGACAATGAGTTATTACTATTTATAATATTACTAGAGTTTGTAAGTATAATAAATGGGAGATAATTTGCACATAGCTTTGATTTTTTCAAGTTACATGACATTTCTGTTGTATATTGAACTTGAAAGGAAAAAAAACAGGAATGGGCTCAACATTTAGAGGACAAGTGACCCTGGTTCCATGGTGCAGAAGGATAAAGCCCTAACTCAGCCCCAGATGACTCATGTTCACTAGGGAGAGGAGCACTGGTAGGACTGGGGAAGGGAGGATGGGAGTTAATAGCTAACAGCAGT
Source organism: Protopterus annectens (assembly GCF_019279795.1). Taxonomy (NCBI): domain Eukaryota; kingdom Metazoa; phylum Chordata; order Ceratodontiformes; family Protopteridae; genus Protopterus; species Protopterus annectens. The sequence continues at coordinate 897,461,169 of NC_056729.1, forward strand.
TAACCTGTCCTAGGGCAGAGAAGCAGCCTTGAATGGCTGCAATACCATTATTAAGAGCTTGGCAATCTCTGCACTATGAGCACCATTTCAGAATATCTGGTCTGACTGCTGCTGCAACAACCAAAACATACAAATAAATAACTAAAAACAGCAGCATACAGTCAATAATTCACTGATTATATTGCTTCTAATGTTATATGATGATATTTTGTACATCTTAGGACTAAAAGATGTACTGTGTTTTGCTTAGTACTGATATTCAATTAATGAGGAAATTATGAAAGTGCCTTTTTCATTACATTAAAGCCTGACATTTGTACACATTACTGTCACTGTTATTTTATAAGCCTCTCCATAAGACCAATCCATGACTGAGGTAAACTAATTATTTCAAGTGAATAATTTTTAACATCTGTTAGAGGGAAATTTAATCAACTATGAAATGATACTGGTAAGGTAAATGAGTTGATAGAATATACATGTTGACTGCTATAATTATTTTATTGAGACAGTGACTTTGTCAGTCTGAATGGAAAGACTTCAGGTCATTACTTGCATTTAGTGGAAGAGGCAGTTCAACCGATTAATTTCTAAAACAAACCGTAATGGCACACTGTTCAGTAATTAAAGCGTGATTTTTATTGAGCTTCTGCCTATGCGTCAGGATTTCTGTAAAGTGTAATATGAACAAGAAACAGAGAAATACAGTCTGCTGAATTATTCTCTAACATATTAATAGCCTATGACAGATTTCTGACACTGTACATCTAAATTAGAAGTGGACAAAAAGAATTGCTGGCTTATCGCACTGAAAATGCACTTTCATTATAGGTTTTCCATCTCCTTGTTTCAGATTTTCAAAAACATGCAAAAAAGTATTTGTTATGTACAAGAGGAAATTATAATAGTCAGCAATTAAATAATGGCTGGCACTAGGAAAGAGACAACAGATGACAAATAATACATAAATCCTACCGAGGAAAATGTATATGTGAGGCTTCACCTATGTCTCACTGAGTAAATAATACTCAATGGTTCAGAAGCATCTAAACACCATTTAAACCTTTAGCATGATAAAACAATCTTCCTAAACCATTTTTGCAAGAGGCTAATATACTTATTTTCCAAAATATACTAACTCCATGGTTAAACAAAACTGGAGAAAAGAGAAACATTAAAAATATAAGAGTTCATTGCTGGGGTATACACCGATCCACTCCAGCATTAATTTGTTATGAAAAGCAATGGCTGAAAAGTTCAGCTTCAGGAGCTGTGCTCCACATCTTATAACTGTATTGACTTTACACTTAGCATGAAGCAATGCAGCTGTACAGTCTGTGTGTTGTGTATATACATGTGTTGTATGCATATTACACACACACACACACACACACACACACACACACACACACACACACACACACGCACACACACACGCGCGCACTCACACCCATGCAAACACACCCATGCACACACACACACACACACACACACACACACACACACACACACACACACACACACACACACACACACACATGTCAGCAAATAATTTTATTTCGCGGAGAAAGAAAAGTCACCCACACAAGTTCTAATCACCACCAGAACATTATATTTTACAGGCCTGGTTCCAAAAGACTTACTCTTGGTATAGCTAATTTACACTGGTGTAAACCTGTCCCAATTTCAAAAGACAGTGTAATTGACATATTGCAATGTAAGCCTGTATTATAGGTAGACTTTATGCTGGAGTAAGTCACATACACTGAGAGAAAAACCATCTTTTCATTTTTTCACTACCTTAGTGTAAAGCCACAGACCAGAAGAATCCCTTAAAATTAATAAAATACAAAAGTCGAAGTATTTCTGCAGGCTTTTTCCTGCAAAAATGAGCTGAACAGCACAAATGTCATCTTGATTAGCTTGTTTGTTTTGAAGCAAAACTTTGGTTTCCAGCTCCATTAATAAGTACATGCAGTAGCACTGTCTGTGACTGTTTAAAACTACAATCACTGCATGCAGCAGGAAAAAAATCTGCAAGAATACAATGTGCTACAGGGTGCTGTCTGTGTAGATAATCTAATCAGAGACCATCATTTTAAACACATCACACTTATGGACTTATAACTCAGAATAGTGAAAATTACTAAGAGTTTAAAAAGTAAAATAAGAACAAATGAAATGCTTGATACAGACCATATTCATTTTTTAATTAGCAAATATGCAAGAAGGTAAGATGACGCATTGCATTCAATGACTAGGACTCCAAAGCATCAGTTTTGTTATCTTCTTGTTTCCGTGCATGTTTGACACACTTACTGGTCATGTAATCTATTCAATTCCCAAGTAAATGAACTACGACCGTAGTTCAGTACATTATTAATTAACTGACTTTAGAAAGAAGTCCTTTCTGAATTTCATAATTTCATGTTCATTTCTACAGCTATGTCTATAACCTCAAGGCAAGGTACGCAACAGTGCAAAGAACATCACCAACATCTGACCGTAGCCATGCCAACCTTTTCGCTGATAGGTTCTGCTTAAATTTCTTCCTCCACCCCTTTCTGAGAGTCAACAGGTAATACCACATACCATAATCCCCCCACCTTCCCATTACTAGGGAACAGGTCTTCAATGCACTTTCCAAGGCAAAAAACACTGCATTGCTGGGTCCTGATAACATCCTGGGATGCTTACTAAACAGCATGAAACATGACCTCTGGTCACATGAATTACTTTTCAACTAGAGCCTATAGTCAGGTTTTGTGCCTAAGGAATAGAAGATGATACAGTCATTCCCCTGCACAAAGGAGGTCCATCAATTGATCCAGGTAACTACAGGCCCATACGTTTGAACAATCTCATTTATAAAGTTATGGAAAGAATCATTGTGGACATGATAAATGAGGATAACAAACAATACCAGAATGCAAAGTCTAAGGAGCTAAATTGTGTCTGTGACTTAAACAGAACATGCTGGAGAGACAGTTCTATGTCCCAGAGACTGTCCATCCTATGAAATAGGCTTCCCATCCATGCGAAGCTAAGTTTGTCTATTACCCAATTTAAGTGCTACCTAGACCAGTGGATGGGGAATGGGTAACTTATACTGGGCCTGGTACCCATGTCCCATATGGACAGAGGTAGCTTATAAATGTCTGGCCTTTAATGTCTTGTTTGGATACAGGATGTCATTATTTTCTTGGGAAAACTTAGCCAGGCTTAGAAAGCCCCCCTTCGGGGTCATTGGCCTACTAACAATCTATGATTATGTAGTTTATACAGCAAAGCAGAAATATATCATTATAAACACAGAAAACTGTAAATGAAATAACTTACAGAGAAAACACCTGTGGTCAGGTATCACCTTTACTGTAGCTGTAGCTGTATTAAGTTGGTTTTGAAAACCCTTTAAGAGTATTGAGTTCCTTTCATGTAACTGTGTTTTTGGACTATTACAGACATTGCTGCCATATGTAGTTATATAATTTGCAAACTGTTAACAATGCATTATATATATATATGTATATATATATATATATATATATATATATATATATATATAAGTTGTTAATGCAGTTCTCTCTCTCTCTCTCTCTCTCTCTATATATATATATATATATATATATATATATATATGCAAACTGTTAACAATGCATGTATATATATATATATATATATATATATATATATATATATATATAAAGAGAGAGAGAGCAGCATTGTCTGTGATTGTTTAAAACTGCAGGCTACATATTAATGCTGTATTGCAGTTTTCTTTCAATTAATCCATGATGACAACTCTTGATTAGCCTACCCACCCATTTAGCTAACAGACCTTTTTCTCTTTTAACTTGAAGAGGGTTATGATGGTTTCTTCTATCTTTTTAAGATGTTATAATGTTTTGGATGCATGAAGTGTGTCATTTTTTGACACGCGTAATATTTCATGATGGCTTATTCTCTCATCCCACCCAATTGGTATTCCAGCTTTTCAACATCCTCCAGCTGTCTCAAGTAGTAAGACAAAGTGACTTTCAAAGCATTACATCATAGCAATGTAGAAGTCTTTATCCAGTCCAAGCAGTGCATGTATATTTTTCTTTGTCAAGGTCTATTTAAATCAAGTCTTGGCTGCTTGCTTGCCAGTATTCATTTTAAAACTGCAAGATAACAGTCCATATGGCCGTCTCCAGTTGTTCATTAGGCTGTGGATAATGTGGACTAGACCACACATTATATGCCTTTCCTCAGAAATTTACTGAATTCCTGATCTTACTGTGTACTCCTGTCAAATGCAACAACATCATATCCACTGTCCTGACTGTAGAATCCAAAAATATTAATCACTATGATTATGAGCCCCCTCATATGCTCTATCTCTGAGTGAGATTAGATTCTTATAGATTCCCTAGGTTAAATGACATATTAAAATTAAATGTATACTAAAAGTAAGGAACTTAAGCATCGCGTGTTTAAATGGATTTTTATTATTAATTGAACATGTTGAGTTATAGTTATTTGTTACTGATATGTCTAATCATATGATGCTGTGGTAATTGCTTTCAGTGATGTGTGCAAGTTGTTTACTTTGTTTTGACAAAGTCTTTGCTGTTCATAAAAACAAAAAATGTTTACAAACTAAAGAAAGAAAGAGGAACAGAAAAAGTTAAACGTGTCATATAATTCCAAAGTAACAGGAAGTTTGTTTTGTTGGTGCAAATATGTCTGTAAGGTTTAGCAGTGACTTCAGAAAATAAAATATCTTATTTACATTTGATTCATATCACGTGACCTGATTTGCTGAACTGATTGAAAAATAGGTGAAAACTTGGCTTCTTCCACTTTGAATGTAATCAGTGTTATTTGTCAAATTCCACTGGGATGAAAAGCTAAATAAATAATAGCATTTTCCATGCCAGGTAGATTCATCCTCTACAGAGTCATATATATTGGTCTTCATTAAGCACCTACAACAATCCAGAGGATAATACACAAAAAAAACTTTGACTCCTTAAGTAGGTATGGTACAGCCTAGCCGGATGGATAAAATATCTCTGTAAAGTTCAAGCTGTTTTAGATTGCCTATTGCCTTCATCAACTGGTTTGACTCTTAGCCCAGCAAAGTGGAAGGTAGGCATGGCAGAGGCCTGCTATGTGGGCAGTGTAGTAAGCCAAAGGAAAGTATACTCTTAAGGAAAGGAAACTGAATTAGTGCAAAAGTGCCCTACAACAGCTGCTAAGAAATGAGTTAAGACTTTTTTATTCTTGATTAACAGTTACCTATTTTTTTTCTGACATCACTATGATTATGAGACCCCTCATTGACTTCACATGACCTTAAGGGTAATGCTTTCTTTAGGGTTAAGATGACAGTCAACAGCATATCACAGCACTAAACAACTAAAATAAATGCTGTGTTCAGAACTAATTCTAATAGCTTCAGACTTTGGAAGCTGCTCCTAGTGCAGGCAAATGCTTTTGAGGTAGGTGTGGATGCTCTCTTGTCTTAGGGTATAGATAAGGATGAGCATCTGATGTTTTATATAAGTATAAAACTCATCAGTGCTGAGTGACATTATTAGCTATACAGAGGAAATTTCTTTGGCATGTATTGTACATGCACCACTCTAAGCATAATTGTTTGGGGTAGGAAATTAGTGTTAATCACTGTGCATGTCTCTCTACAATAATTATACCACCACCAAAATAAACCAGATAGGCTTTCACCCTCCATCCTTACAGTTTAAAGTTCAGCATTGTCCAGGATGCAGTCAAATAAATGTGCATGAGTGGTCCTCCTGCTTATGCTGCATTAGAATGTGCAATATCTAATGGTAAGCTTAGGGGGTGCTGATGGTCATGATTCCTTGGTAAGTATTAGAGAACTAGTCTATAGACCAAGCTTCACCTAGCAACAGTCTCTGTGATGTCATGTGGTGTTTATTTACTTCTTATTTTGTTTGTCTGTTAATGGGGTAAACCCACTAAAGTCTCTGTTTGCAAGGCTAGCTGAGGAGCACTGTCTGACTGAGTGATTTGCTTAGTGTAATACGGTACAGAAAGGAACAATGATACCTATCAGACAAGGGATACGCGGCATGGAAGTGTAAATGAAACATGCATTATACTCACTAAGTCAGTTATTGGAAATCTTTATCAGGGTATGTAAAAACTAACACAACTCACATATCTCCTGCACAGTAGAGGCATTAGGCTTTTACCAGGAAAGCAACTGTTGGCTGCCTGGATGACAGCTCCTGCAGGTGGCTCTCACCTATACCTCTCAACTGTCCAGATTTCCACAAAATGTCCTGATTTTTGCCCCAAAGTTTTGATCTGTCCCTCATAATGTTTGCAGTTTTTATGGCGAATCATTGGAGTTTGAAATCATTAAATAATGACAGACATTTGAGTTTCAGACTTTATATCTTTCAGAGAATCCATGATAAGGCAAAACCTGTCATTCAACAATTTTTTATACGTTTGTGGAAGTAGAACTTGCCAACCAAAAGACAACAAAAAAGAAATAACTGGCTTAAGATTCATGGAGAACTATTTTATTAAATAAATACATGTAGTTATATTCCATTAATGAGTAGTTCATCATTCTTGAGACATTTTTTAACTTTCTAAGGGTGTAAGAGTAACATTTAAAACATGTCCTTGGTGCTGGGCCTTTGCCACCCCCCTTATTTCTGGCATAGTTCAGATCCAGATATCTTATGCTAAGAGTCTGAGAGGCATGTTCTCACCAAAAATGAAACAAATGGAATGGTCTGTTATTGTTTATATTAACATGTGAATTTACACAGTTCTCTGAAAAAATTTTTACAAACTAAAGAAAGAAAGAGGAACAGAAAAAGTTAAACGTGTCATATAATTCCAAAGTAACAGGAAGTTTGTTTTGTTGGTGCAAATATGTCTGTAAGGTTTAGCAGTGACTTCAGAAAATAAAATATCTTATTTATATTTGATTCATATCACGTGACCTGATTTGCTGAACTGATTGAAAAATAGGTGAAAACTTGGCTTCTTCCACTTTGAATGTAATCAGTGTTATTTGTCAAATTCCACTTGGATGAAAAGCTAAATAAATAATAGCATTTTCCATGCCAGGTAGATTCATCCTCTACAGAGTCATATATATTGGTCTTCATTAAGCACCTACAACAATCCAGAGGATAATACACAAAAAAAACTTTGACTCCTTAAGTAGGTATGGTACAGCCTAGCCGGATGGATAAAATATCTCTGTAAAGTTCAAGCTGTTTTAGATTGCCTATTGCCTTCATCAACTGGTTTGACTCTTAGCCCAGCAAAGTGGAAGGTAGGCATGGCAGAGGCCTGCTATGTGGGCAGTGTAGTAAGCCAAAGGAAAGTATACTCTTAAGGAAAGGAAACTGAATTAGTGCAAAAGTGCCCTACAACAGCTGCTAAGAAATGAGTTAAGACTTTTTTATTCTTGATTAACAGTTACCTATTTTTTTCTGACATCACTATGATTATGAGACCCCTCATTGACTTCACATGACCTAAAGGGTAATGCTTTCTTTAGGGTTAAGATGACAGTCAACAGCATATCACAGCACTAAACAACTAAAATAAATGCTGTGTTCAGAACTAATTCTAATAGCTTCAGACTTTGGAAGCTGCTCCTAGTGCAGGCAAATGCTTTTGAGGTAGGTGTGGATGCTCTCTTGTCTTAGGGTATAGATAAGGATGAGCATCTGATGTTTTATATAAGTATAAAACTCATCAGTGCTGAGAGACATTATTAGCTATACAGAGGAAATTTCTTTGGCATATATTGTACATGCACCACTCTAAGCATAATTGTTTGGGGTAGGAAATTAGTGTTAATCACTGTGCATGTCTCTCTACAATAGTTATACCACCACCAAAATAAACCAGATAGGCTTTCACCCTCCATCCTTACAGTTTAAAGTTCAGCATTGTCCAGGATGCAGTCAAATAAATGTGCATGAGTGGTCCTCCTGCTTATGCTGCATTAGAATGTGCAATATCTAATGGTAAGCTTAGGGGGTGCTGATGGTCATGATTCCTTGGTAAGTATTAGAGAACCAGTCTATAGACCAAGCTTCACCTAGCAACAGTCTCTGTGATGTCATGTGGTGTTTATTTACTTCTTATTTTGTTTGTCTGTTAATGGGGTAAACCCACTAAAGTCTCTGTTTGCAAGGCTAGCTGAGGAGCACTATCTGACTGAGTGATTTGCTTAGTGTAATACGGTACAGAAAGGAACAATGATACCTATCAGACAAGGGATACGCGGCATGGAAGTGTAAATGAAACATGCATTATACTCACTAAGTCAGTTATTGGAAATCTTTATCAGGGTATGTAAAAACAAACACAACTCACATATCTCCTGCACAGTAGAGGCATTAGGCTTTTACCAGGAAAGCAACTGTTGGCTGCCTGGATGACAGCTCCTGCAGGTGGCTCTCACCTATACCTCTCAACTGTCCAGATTTCCACAAAATGTCCTGATTTTTGCCCCAAAGTTTTGATCTGTCCCTCATAATGTTTGCAGTTTTTATGGTGAATCATTGGAGTTTGAAATCATTAAATAATGACAGACATTTGAGTTTCAGACTTTATATCTTTCAGAGAATCCATGATAAGGCAAAACCTGTCATTCAACAATTTTTTATACGTTTGTGGAAGTAGAACTTGCCAACCAAAAGACAACAAAAAAGAAATAACTGGCTTAAGATTCATGGAGAACTATTTTATTAAATAAATACATGTAGTTATATTCCATTAATGAGTAGTTCATCATTCTTGAGATATTTTTTAACTTTCTAAGGGTGTAAGAGTAACATTTAAAACATGTCCTTGGTGCTGGGCCTTTGCCACCCCCCTTATTTCTGGCATAGTTCAGATCCAGATATCTTATGCTAAGAGTCTGAGAGGCATGTTCTCACCAAAAATGAAACAAATGGAATGGTCTGTTAATGTTTATATTAACATGTGAATTTACACAGTTCTCTGAAAAAAAAAAAACAGCAGTTTCACCTCACAGAAAAAAAAATAATCATAGCTGCAAGGCAGGTATATACAGTAAAGTATTTATATCAATAAAATGATGCAAGTATAATATAAGAGAATACCGTTCTGCTAGTTGTAAATTCTTGCAGGAAATAAATGAATGTATACTTTAGAAGGGAAAACACTGTTGTAACAAAGGGTGTAAAAAGGTAAGTATTGCCAGGAGGTGCAGACATTTTAAAAGTATAGTTAGAGTTTAGAGTGTGGTAGAGGAGGTAAGAAGTTGGAAAAGACAGTTGAAGTGAGAATAGGGAGAGAGAAAGAGGTGTGTATTATTGGAGATGGAGCAGATTAAGAAGGGGTAGAGAGATGGAGGAAAATGCTGGGATATTGGCCTGGTGTTGAACATGAGCATGACAGGGATTTATTCAAATATAGTTTGAGCAGGTTTTTAAAGTGTGGCACTTTGTCAGTGATTTTGCTGTGTTCTGGGATGGTGTTCCATGAGTACAATGCATCTCTGGCTAAGTTATTAGACTTAGTTGTTTTTAAAAAGAATTTATTGTCAGAGCAGAGTTCACTTGAGACGGAGAGTAAGGCATTAATGTATTTTTAGTGTGGGGCATTTATCTGGGGTAGAAAATATGTTTATATGCATATACTAATTGTAAATGTTTTTTTTTTTTTTTTTATGATGATGCTTAGTTCAAGCCAATTACATTGTCATGGTTTGACAGAGTTAGTTTCTATGTATAAATTCTCTTTAAACCTTCCTTCATTTGAGTTTAACCACAATAATACATTTTGCGACTTCCCTATCTCTAGACAGTTAATGATATATTGCTTATTTTATTTGTATTTACCAGGATAGTCCAACTAGGCTAGTGGCCACTTTTAAGGGGAGAACCAAGGTGATATTTATACTTCTAGTGGGAATTTGGCCAAGGTATCAGGGAATTTCTTATGCCCTTTTTGAGATGTGCCATGGGATCTTCTTTTACATCCACCATAGCCACCATCAACTCAAGCAAAGAGTACTTCAGTTTAATATCTCATGCAAAGTGCAATATATCAGGAGTGCAGCACCCCCCCTCCATGCTTCACAGTAGAGTAAGCCATTCATCTGCCTGATATGGAAATGGAACCAACACACTAAGATTATTGTATTGCTTGTTATATTATTGACAATGATAGTCCTGAACTGTTGTTAATTCTGTGTGTTGTACACACTAGAAATAAATCCTGATTGTCTCCACCTCATATCATAATTCATACTAGCTGGAAAAAATCTGTCTTCCTTTTTAGTTTTCATCTTTGTTCTGTGAAACAGACAGTAGCCCTTTCTGTTTAATCTTTCTTGACAAGGTTAATCCTATTTGGCTAATAACCTGTTTTCAATATCAGTAATCAATCTACCTGATGTAGGAATAGAACCCAGAGTTTTCTGTACCAAAGGTGGAGGTGCTACCTGTTGTTCCACTGACACAGACTTTTGGCTATTTCTTCCAGCATAAAGACAAAAACCTCATCACATAACTGTAATACAAGAAAGATTCAGTTTGCTTGTTTTCTCTTGTTTAAGCTTGACAAATAAACCCTGTCACTACTAATAAGTGATAATAGCTGCTCACTGAATTTAACTTTGTATGAAAACTCTCCATGTCATTCTTCGGATTTATGCTAGCTTTTTTGATAGTTCAGTAACAGATGTTCATGACTCTTGGATTTCGTGTGGTTTCCAGGTACAACTCTTTTAGCAAAGAAAGTATTCTGTACACAATTTAATGCCTTTATATCTGGGAGGGTGGCATAATGGTTAAGGTGTTTGCCTTACAAATACAAGGTACAAGGTTTAAATCTCACAGGAGATAATTGGCTAGGCTTAAAATGGCTCACAAGGGCAGTTAGCCTAGTACTACTCTATGAATCTATCAAGATTAGAAAGCACATAGATCCCTAAACTATGGACATTCTCACACATCATCCACCTGCATAAAGGTGCAACATCAGTATAGACCAATTGCTATTCTCTCCTCCTGTGCAAAAATTCTGGAAAAATGCATACATTCACAACTGTTCTTTTGGTCAAGATAAGTGTTTCCTTTTTTGTGAGGAGTAAGATCATCTGACACATACTAAACACAGATGCAAAGTACATGGACTGTGTGGGCATAGTATGTGATTTATTTTTTTCATGGGATCATATCTAGTTACTTGGCTATTGATCTTTGAGGATCTTTATAAGCTTAGCCATACATCCCCATGACATTTTTAGCCCTAAAATTTTAATAACACTGAAATGAGCAGAACATTTACATGTTTCTATCCATGAGGGACAAATGTGCTAAAGCAGGGGTAAATCTGTGGATACCCAGCCAGTTGTCCAGATTACATTTGAATAGTACACCTAGCTTTATGTGGACAGGAAGATGGCTCCAAAAAAGTAGCATTCTCTGTGATACATAGCTATCCCTCCAACATGTTCTACTTATGTTGCAAAAGAGATTGAGATATTTTGAGAGGGTGTTTATGCCCACATAGGATTTGCAAATGTGCAGTAGTTTTGACAGCATAGTAATTGTTGAGACTCTTTATGGGAGACAGTGATTGCCCCTCAGTAGACTGTGTGACACCAAGAAAAGGTACAAGGCTTATAGATGGCCTGCATCATTTTTATAAATTATAATTTGATTATTTATTTATTTATTTTTGTAATAAGATAGAATTGTGAGGATTCCAGTTGTATCAAATGTCTGGAGAGGTGCATATGAAAGTAGACATTATACTCAATGATTGGCTTGATGTATGTAAAATACAGTGAATGATCACATCCCTAGACATACAGATTGCATTTCGGTGAACTGTTGAACAGCTGATAGACTTGCTGTGCAGAGATGGAATCTATTTCAAACTGATAAATACACATTTTGCCACTTTAACTTGCACTGTGTTGTATTTATACACTTGCCTATTATTTATAGTGGTGCTGTATTGTTTCTGTTTCTGTCTCTTGTGTCTCCACTGTTTCTTCCACCCACCCTCCCTGTTCTTGTCTTGGTGTTAATCTTGGTGGCTTTGAAACTGCCTTCCCCTCTTGTAAGTTTGTATTTGGATACTCCTTCTGGGCCCATCTCAATTGCTCAGTCAACTGAGTGCAGTGAGATCATATTTTGATTTCAGGCACTCCTACTGTGTACAAAGAGAGCATTTGAGAAGAACAATCCCTGTAGCCTCTTAATCCTGCTGTATCCCCTCCCTCAAAAAAAAAAAAAAAAAATATATATATATATATATATATATATATATATATATATATATATATATATATATATTCAGCTGCTCTTACTGTAACTGTCTTATTTGCTGTTCTGCAGGCTATCTCTTCAGTTGTTCTTACTCTGCACTTATTACTGCTTGTTAGTAGCCTTCTAATTTAATGCCTTCTGCACTTGTTTTTTAGTCATTTGTTAATTTAATTGCATTTAATTAAATGGTATTTGCCGTAATATTGATATACGTGTGCTAGCCTGCACTGCATTTGAATTGTATTTACTGCTGTTTTAGCTGCTTTTCTGTAAAAAAAAAAAACAAAAAAACAAAAAAACAAAACAAAAAAAACCCACTAGCTTGTTTCCTGCCTTTCCTGTAACTTATCTAGTCCAGATACAGACTTGCTGTATCCAGGACTGTTTGTAAGCTCCTGAGCCCCCCCAAGCCTTTCTGTGTTGTAGGGAAGCCTTCTAGCTTATCAGTGGGAGTGGTAAGCACTAGGTAGCCTATCTACCACAGGAGAAGAGGTTTTTGGCCCAGAAATCATAGTTTATTGGCCGTTTGGGAAGCTCTTCCATCTCTTTCAACCTTCTGATTTAAAAGCCTGTGTTTGTGCTTGTTTCCTGCCTTTCCTGTTACTAGTCTAGTCCAGGTACAGATTTGCTGTATCCAGGACTCTTTGTAAGCTTCTGAGCCCCCCCAAGCCTTTCTGTGTTGGAGGGAAGTGTTCTAGCTTATCAGTGGGAGTGGTAAGCATCAGGTAGCCTATCTACCATGGGAAGAGTGGGTTTTGGCCCATAAATTGTACTTCATTGGCCGTTTAGGCAGTTTTCCATCTCTTTCAACTTGCTGGCTTAAAAGCCGCACTTGCGCTTGTTTCCCACCTTTCCTGTTACTAGCCTAGTCCAGATACAGAGTTGCTGTATCCAGGACTGTTGGTAAGCTTCTGAGCCCCGCAAGCCTTTCTGTGTTGGAGGGAAGCCTTCTAGCTTATCAGTGGGAGTGGTAAGCACTAGGTAGCCTATCTACCACAAGAGGAGTGTTTCTGGCCCAGAAATTGTAGTTTATTGGCCATTTGGACAGTGTTTTTCCATCTCTCTCAACTTTCTGGTTTTAAAGACCGTGTTTGTGCTTGATCCCCCACCTTCTCGTAACTAGTATAGTCCAGGTACAGATTTGCTGTATCCAGGACTCTTTGTAAGCTTCTCAGCCCCCCAAGCCTTTCTGTGTTAGAGGGAAGCCTTCTAGCTTATCAGTGGGAGTGGTAATAATTAGGTAGCCTATCTACCACAAGAGGAGTGGTTCTTGGCCCAGAAATTGTAGTTTATTGACCATTCGAGACGTTGTCCATCTCTTTCAACTTTCTGGTTTAAAAGACCACATCTGTGCTTGTTTCCCATCTTTCCTGTAACTAACCTACTGGAAAGCACTAGAAAGCCTTAAACTGATATAAGCCTTCTAGTTTAAAAGAGAGACTTTGGAGTGATTGAGTATCAGTTTTCTGTATTTCCTTGCTGTGCTTATCTGTTTTCTGCCTAAACGCTGATTTTCCAGCACTTATTGTGATTTAAAAGCTTGTTTTCTTCACATATTGTACTTATTTTACTGCCTGCACTTTTAAAAAGTTGTTTTTTGTTTAAATAAATAGTTTAACTGTTGTACGCTACACACTAAAGTGTGATAGCCTTTTCTGATCGCTTGTAGTTGTTTAAAGCTGTTTTAAATGTACTTTTTACTGTTTTTGCCTTATCTTTTCAAAAAAATAAATAAATAAATTTCTTGTATCCCGCCTTTCTAATCTTGTATAGTCCAGTTTTCAGGCTAGTGCTGAATTCAGGGCTGTGTTACAAGTTTATGAGCTGCCCATACCTAATTTGGATAGAGGGAAGTTTCTCTGTTCACCTGTGAGATAGGGGAACTTTGAGCAGCCATCTGTCCCTGGAGGAGTGGTTCCAGCCCAGAAGTTAGTAGTTTAAAAAACACGTTGCATGGTTTTGTGCGCCGGGAAGCACCGGATAGCTAGGGTTAAATTATTCCCGGCTCAACTAAGTCTCCTTTTCAGTTTATCACTTGAAACTAGTCTAACTCTCAACCTAAGCACTCAAAAAGCATCCTACAGTCCAGCACTTGCTCAGACCTATTAGCAAGCACTAATATACCCCGACACTTGACTGCCCAGCAGGGCAAGGCTCTTTATCCACCCCTCACCAACCAAACAGCTAAGCAGTTCACCCTACTATTCAGGCATGACCAAAGGGCAGCTTCAGGTGTACTCTCCAGTCCAGCTGGTGAATCTGGGTATCCTGAGGCAATGTTACAACTGCCTCATGTACACAGACAGCTCTCTCCTCCTACCACAAAACACTAACATATGTGAGAGATGCAGTTATACAGCCAAACTGGAGGCTAAGGTATCTCCACCCAAGACTGGAACAGACAGTCATGAGGAGAAGGTAAACACTTGCACCACACCTCCAGCCTCACATAGACATACTAAACCAGCACTGGCAAAAAATACACATAAATACACAAAATCATACTTGGAGGCACTAAATAAAAACCTGCAAAAGCCTCAGAGAGCTCCAAGCAGACACCCACAAAACCTACACCTCCCATCACAAACCAGACAACACATAAAACACAAAATCAATGTGCCACACAATCACAGCCCTTAAGGTGAAATAACATACCTAACACACTAGTAATAGGTGACTCAATAGTCAGGCACACTGATGCCCTACTCACTAGGCTGGACAAGGAGAAGGTTACTGTTAGCTGCCTGTCGGGAGCCATAATCTGCCACATAACACAAGCACTCATGTCACTCCAGAACAAGTACAAATATGACTCTGTCATTGTTCATGTTGGTGTGAATGACCTGAGCCGTACCTCCCTGGACTACATGAAAAGAGACATCAAAGAGCTCTCTGATCATGTAGCCCAGGCAGGTATGACCCTGACCCTAAGTAGCATCCCGCCCTCACCAAGAATGATACCTCAGTATAAAGAAAAAAATGATCAATTTCAACAATTGGCTAAGCTTCTGGTGTCATTCAAAGGGGATCCAGTGTCTGTTAGCCTGAGATGACATGCTCAACAAGCCGTGTTGCTTTGCAAGAGACGGCTTGCACCTGTCACCCCTTGGCTTTCGAATACTGGCCAAGGCTCTTGCTGTCCCGATAGTGCCTTTTTTAGGCAAGGCTCAAAATTCAAACCCACCTCCGTAATCAGCACAAATAAAAAATTGAGGGTTATGCTACTCAACGCCAGGAGTTTAAATCTCAAAATGCATGCACTCAAAGCACTGCCAAGTATGGAGAACGTCGACATCTGTGCAGTAACGGAAACCTGGTTCAAGGCTCCAGAGAGCACTCCAGCACTACTGGGCTACAACTCATACCACACATATTGGCCACAGAACATGTACCGAAACATAAAAGGAGGGGGTGTATCCATATTCATCAAGGATACCCACACCTCCAGGTTAGTGGTGCAGCATGATACCTCTGAGATCATCCATGTGCAACTAACATCGGGCAAATCTGCAATGCAAATTGTGGCCTGTTACAGATCACCCTCCATGACCCAGGACCACCACTCCGCCTTTCTGGAGACACTGGAAAACATGAAGGTCCTACCAAACACCCTGATCTTGGGAGATTTCAATTACCCTACCATTAACTGGGAAAACTACTTGAGTACAAACTCCCAGGCTCAGCGCTTCCTGGAATTTATTGACTCAAATGCCCTGGATCAGCTGGTAAACTCCCCTACCAGAGGCCACAACATATTGGACCTGGTCATCACCAACATGGGTGACAGGTGCTCTGTACCGGAGGTCAACCCATCACTGGTTAGATCAGACCATAAACTAATTACCCTTGATGTCCACACCCCACCACCAACCCCAACCAAGGAAACCACAGTAAAAAACTTTTCTAAAGCAAACTTCACCTTACTAATGGCAGAGGTGGTAAGTTTCACAGCCCCCACACTAAAGGATAACACTGCCCAAGATGCAGAATCCTTTACAATTGCACTCTATGAGTACCTACAAGGATGCATGGCTCATGCCATCCCTATCAAAACCAAGACTCACTCCCCTAAGAGAAGGAAACCAGTCTGGTGGACCCCTGTCATAAACAGTTTATACAACAAAAAAAGGAAATAGTTCAGAAAAAAAGCAAATCCCAAGAAGGAAAGACATCCTTGATCAGTATCAGTAAGACACTAAGGTTCCTCATAAAATCATCCAAGGCTAACTTTGAAAGAAAAATAGCCAAGGATTCGAAAGATAACCACAAAGCCTTCTTTAGCTATGTCAAGAATCTAAGTGGCAACTCTCATATATGCTCTGAGGTAGTGCAAAATAGCATGAAATATACTGACCCTACTGATATTGTGAACATACTGGCAGAAAGATTCAGTGCAAACTTCACCTCCCTCTCACCTTCAAAAGGGCCCACAACAATACTGGAAAAGTGTAGTGTCCCGGAAATCACAGAAGCACAGGTGAAAACAGCCCTTTCAAAAGCCAAAAACACAGCCTCAATGGGGCCAGATGGTGTCCCAGGCTGTGTCTTGCACGAACTACAGAACAAACTAACCCCCCACCTAAACATGATGTTCACCCTCAGCCTCTATACAGGCTACATGCCCATAGAATGGCGCACAACAATGGTTATTCCACTCAACAAAGGAGGGGCCACAACTGAACCTGGTAACTATCGCCCCATAAGCCTGACTAGCCTGGTCTGCAAGGCTATGGAGCCCATCATCATGGAACTCATTAACAAAGACATTTGGAACCTCCAAACACTTGACCCGACCCAGTTTGGCTTTGTTAAAGGCAGATCATGCCTACTAAACCTGTTTGACTTCTTTGAGACTGTTACCAAGGCCATAGATGAGGGAAAGGTGGGTCACACAGCCTACCTTGATCTCGCCAAGGCATTCAACACCATTCCTCACTTGGGTATTATAGAAAACCTCACCAGCCTGAACATAAACCCCTACATCACAAGATGGGTTGCCAACTGGCTTACAGACAGAACTCACACGGTAAGAATAGCGGGCTCCAGGTCTGACTCTAAACCAGTCACAAGTGATGTCCCGCAAGGCTCAGTTCTGGGACCCCTACTGTTCGGCATATATTTCTCAGAAGTACAGGCAAACACAGGAGGACTATGGCTAACCAAGTTCACCAATGACTGCAAACTGGGAGCCATAATTGACTTTCCGGCTGACATGGACATCCTCCAAAAAGGCCTTACTGAGACAGACACCTGGTGTCAAAGTCATGGCCTCAAGCTAAATGCCAAAAAATGCATAGTCATCCCATTTAGGAAAAACAAAACACCCACAAATTATCAAATAGTCAGCAGCCCCCTTAATACAGAAGAGGTAATAAGAGATCTGGGGACCCAGGTAGATAGTAATCTCTCCTTTGACAATCATATTGCCAAAGCAGTTAGGAAATCCTTCTATGTGGCCCATCTAATTACTAAGGGGTTTGCATCTAGAAATAAAGACATTATAGTGCCCCTCTACTCATCACTCATCAGACCCATCATAGAGTACAATGCCTCATTTGGGATTTACCTCACAAGACACTTCCAACAGCTTGAAAGACCACCAAAGCACCTCACCAAGAGGATTACTGGCCTCAAACATATGTCTTATGCAGCCCTACTGAAAAAGCTCTGGCTGCACTCAGTGGCATATCGCTTACTCAGAGGTGATCTCTGCCTGACTTACAAAGCCATGTCCAACTCAGAATTGATGGACATGCTCCACCTAAAGAAATCCAAGTCACTGTGAGCCACGCGCTCTAGTGAACTAAACCTCGCCACAACAATAAATAGAACATGCTGTAGGGATAGATTCCTATCACAGAGACTCCCCATGCTTTGGAACAAAATTCCTAACTACATTAGGTAGAGCCCCTCACTAACACTCTTCAAGAGAAGCCTTGACGAGTGGATGGGTAACAGAAAGTACACCCCTGGGATTACTTCATTGGCTCTGCTTGACAGAGGCTCAGTTAAGCCGACACACTCTGACTAGGCTTATAAATGCCCTCAGGCAGATAGCCTTGTACCTACCTATGAACCTATGAACCTGGACAGCATACCTCTAGTAATAAGCAGTGAAAGGAAAAAGGGCTTTCATACAATGGTTGACAGATGCTGATCACAGGACAGTTCATTGTCTACATAGGTTTCCAGATCAATAACTATTGAGTACTTTTTCATAAATGTGTTGTCAATTTGATAGTTACAATGGGCATTATCCTTATCAAAAGATGCTGTTATAGATTACTTGGCATCTGGTTTTAGTCCATGCTTTTGATAACATCGATTGGTTTGGAAAAGGCAATCTGGGAAGATCTTTGTTTCCTCTAGGAAGTTTACGATGGCAGCAAATTTATAGTCATGTGCAGAGTTGGCCATCCATAAATCCTTAACAGTAGCTTTGAAGTCTTATAAATAAATGTCAAAGAAGAGTGGCGCAAAAACAGAACCCTGGGGTACACTAGTAGTCAAGGATATTTTGGAGGAGGTACAGCCCACTCTAATTTCATTGGTTCAGTTTATGAGATGGTATCCAGTGAGTTACATAGAGATTAACATTTAGTTGGGATAGTGCATTTATGATACCTATGTTTGGGATGCTGTGGATTGCTTTTGTGAGGTCTAGATTTGTGGCATGTACTGATCTGCTGTCATCCATTTTTTTTCATTTACCATTTCAAAGTAGTCAACAAAGTTAAATATTCAGGATCTACCCTTGACGAATCTGAACTGGCTTGATCAAGAGTTTGTAAATTACCTATGTCCTTATTTATTAATTCCATAATTGTATTTTCTATAGTCTTACAAATTATGTTGATCAGATATATGGGTCTATAATTTCTCAGGTCCATTTATATCTCACCTTTCTGGATGAGGATAACAGTTGCTCTCTTTTATTTGTCCAACACAAAGCCTGTTTAGAGGCTGACATAGAATAACCTCTGTAGGAGGTCTGGCAGGCCCTTATGTAGGCTGGACAGTATGAAGTCTGTTGTTATCTGATGGCCATATAAACAGTGATCTTGCCCTTGGATAGTGTCTTGAGGACTTATTCATGGAAGGTTTGAGGGGGTGTAGATGCAGGTATGATATTTGGGAATGGATGGGGGTGACGTTATAGCTAAATGTATCTGCTAGTAGATTGGCTATGTCTTCCAGGTCTGTGAATATGAAATTATTTACTATAAGTTGTACATAGTACTGGGGGTTCTTTCTAAGGTTTCTAACATAGTTAAAGAAGGTATTGTGGTTTTCCTTCACCTGAGTGACTATTGTTACCTCATATCATTCTTTTATTATAGAGCACATTTATATTTGGTACCATATAGCATTGCATTTGCTTTGGAAGGGAAAAGAGGCATCTTAGCAAATATTCACATGTGCATAAACTTTGGCAGTAAAGGATTCTGCATGAGCAGTGGGGTCATCAAGTTGGAAAAGGATGTTGAACTGAGACATGTCATTAGTCAGTTTGATTAGATTAGCAGTGGCATAATCACTAAATACATACATATAAAAAGCATATATTGATGTTTTGCAGAGTAAAGACTGTGTGTAGGAAATGGAGTGTTTTATTATGACCCCTAGCACTGACCAGCAGTACCTTTATGTTACCTGGATTCTGTTTTGTTATATTGGAAGCTTTTGAAGACTGATGCTTAAAAAATTGCTATGGGGTTGGACAAGGTTTTAGTCAACATATGAAAACCTTGTGGGGATAGTTGAAGAACGTCCATGGTAAAGCAGATAAGATTGTCTTCCATCTCTATTGCACCCCCTCTGAAAAAGACCAGAAGCTAGCCCAGTTTTTTGAAGTAAATAATCTTTTGTTTGTATTGTGGCATCATTCCTTGTGATGACAAAATGCTGCTGAAGGCTAAGTTCATACCCTCTCTTGGATATATACTCCAAAAGTCATTATGTCTATCTTCATGTGGTCCAGAGAGGTACATCCCAAGTCATTTATACCCACATGTACTATGACAGTGTCATATATGTACTTGTAGTTCATGGATTTGAGTGCCTGCATGATGTAACAAATCCTAGCACTTGAGAGGTAACTAGTCATGACCCTTTCCTTGCACAACATGATCAGAGGTATATCAGTGTATCTCACAATAGAGTCACCTATAACTACTATGTTGGATTTTATGAACGGTTGTATCATGGGCTTTTGAAATGAGACACCGTATCTCTTAGCTGCATGTTTTAATGTGGGCGCTGTCTGCGTTGTGTGTTTTTGAGATTGCTGAGGGTGCTTCTTTCATGGGTTACATATAGAATGCCTTTGCAGTTTAGTTAGGATATTTTTAAAAGTGTATGTGTAAATCTGTGTGTTTGGTCTGATCTGTATGTGACTGATTTAGTGTGGTGTTATGAGGTATTGATAACCCGCTTACTATTTATAGTGTCATCATATGATAGTATTGCACAAGAAATCTATCATACCTTCTGTCAAGTTTGTTTAAGTATTAGGTGGTTTCACAGATTTATAGACTGTTATTAGATTAACAACCTTGGGGGGGGGGGGGCTTTCTAAGCCTAGACAAGTTTTTCCAAAAGAATAATGATGCCCTGCATCCAAATAGGACATTGAGGGCCAGGCATTTATAAGCTACCTGTGTAAATTTCCTATTCTCAATCCACTTGTCTAGGTTGTACTTAAACTGGGTAATAGATGAACTCTGCTTTACATTGATGGAAAGCTTGTTGTATAGGAGGGGCAGTCTCTGGGACACATATGTGTCTCTCTCGCATGTTCTGTGTAAGTTACAGAGAATATTCATGCCCCTTGATCTTGTATTTTTGGTACTCTTTGACTTGCAAACATGTAAGAGATTCATAAGTGTGAGATTTGTGGATGGCTTGTAAGCCAGGCATAGATCAACCCTCAGAAATCCATAGGAGACTGAGTAGAGGGAAAGGGTTTTAATGTAATCTACATAAGGCAGGTTTGTTATGCCTTGTATTCTTTTTGTACGGAACCTCTGAGGTTGCTTTAGTTGCTGCATATTCCTGGTCAGGTACATATCAAAGGGAGCATTGTACTCTATGATTGGTCTGATAAGGGCAGATCACAGTGTGAAAATGACCTCTTTGGACCTAGATGATATGCCCTTACTTTTAAGTTGCACAACATAAAAGGATTTCCTCACCACTGTGGCCACATTGTAGTTGAAGGTAAGGCTACTGTCTATGTGTGTACCCAGATCTCTGACCACGGGGTCGATTCTTAGAAGCATATTATCAACATGGTAATTAGCCAGGATGGTTTACTTCCCAAAGGATACGATTATGCATTTCTTAGCATCGAGTTTAAGACCATGGCCTTGGCACCATTTATTAGTCAAAGATAGACCTTCTTGAAGAATGTTAGTATCTGCAGGGGTGTCGATGATAACCCCCAGTTTGCAATCATCTGCAAACTTCATCAGCCATAAACCTTCAGCATTTGCTTCCATTTCAAAGAAATAGATGCCAAAAAGGAGCAGGCCAGTACTAAGCCCTGGAGGACTCCATTAGTGACTGGCCTCTTGGTGGAGGTAGTATCACCTATTTTGACCTCCTGTGTTGTCAATGAGTATGAGACAACTGTCTGAGGATGCTGAATTCAACCAAGGTGGCTACAGGGATTGTTGGAAAGTACACATCCATGTTTCCAGGTGCTTATTAATGTGGGGTGAAGAGGGAGTAGTGCCTATGAGGCTTCTAGTTGATTACTGGAGGTGCTGTCTGACTGTCTGATAGTGCAGTTAGTGGTGGACTCAAAGCAGCTGTATGCAGCTAGGCATCGATGGTCTTAACGTCTTATCTCACAAGAAGCAAAAGAGTAGCATTAATCCCAAATTATTTTCTGATGAATTATACTCACCCAGATGTTACTGTGTTCTGTAAACTTGCTATAGTTTTCTCTTGGTAGATATCATGGGTCGAACCTACAGCAGATGGATGAAACAGGCAGCATACATCTCAACCTGGAAACATCAAAAATCTGGACAAGGCCCATGAAAAATAGGTACAAATCTGCACACTGATTAGCATATAATTTGCATGCATAGTTACATAACCCCACCCGCTCTGATGGAATTGTGGGATACCAGCTTTCAAACGCAAACTGAAGAACATACAGCCAAAATAGCACACCACAGTCCCCTGCAGCCATTCCAATCTCCCATTACCTGTTTATTTTGCCCCATTTACCATAAACACTTTATGCTGAAAAGGGCATTATACTCCATAATGGGTCTTAAAAGGAAAGAATACAGGGATATTATGACCTCCTTGCCCCTGGATGAGATATCCTTACTAATGAGGTGGGCCATGTAGAAAGCAACATGATAAGCTGCCTCTGTATTGAAGAGAGGCTTCCACTCACTCCATGATGTCAGTAACTGTCCAGAATGAGAACTGTATATCTGATTTTAATCTGATAATGTAGGCACCAACAATCTTCTCTGTGTATTAACCTGTTTTTATTGAAGCTTTGTGGATCATGGCATCTACATTTAAAGCTGTGCATTATGTTTTGTTTGTTCCAGCAAAGTATGTTAAATTAAAAGAAAAAAATATTGATTTGTTTTTAGCTATAAAGCTGCGATCTGCATTGTGGGCTTCAAATTACATAGATATATGTTGATATACTGGCTAAATTTTCAACATGAGATAGTCTTTGCAAATAAAACTTATTTAAAACACATTACGGTTCATTACAAATGATAAAAAAATGGGATTTTTTCTACATTGTGCTTCAATTTATTTAAATCACTAAAATATAGAACACATCCTTCATTGCAATTATCTGACATCATATACCATCTCTCTTCTTATTCAGAGATGCTCACAGATAGAAAGCACATCGCAACAGCATTGCTACTCTTAACAGAACTTTCCCTCTTCACTGCTGTGATTATATGGCTGAAGAACATGGAAGTCATGTTAAGAGCAGGTTAGAGGCTTGTTGCATTACAGTAGCAGCATTCTAGTGTTGTACGTTACGGGGGAGGTGGTGCTTTAACTGAAAAAAGGAAAATAATTTTATTATTCATGGATTATACAATGACCCTGTAAAACTTCTATGTGAAAGGCTTAGCAGAAATCTTTTAAATAGTGATAAAATGTAATTATCACCATAAAAATGATCTGTTTAGTTTAGCTAAATAGGCTGTCAAGCTACACATTTCAAAATCAGTGGCAAATTTGTAGAACAAATTTATTTTAAAATTGAATATTTCTACACCAGACTAGTTTTATTATGCAAGTGTATATAAAATAACAACATTTAATAAATGTACATTGAGTCCACTCTTTTAAAGCCACACTGTTGAGGAACATATTGCAGTTCTGTACATGTAGGCATTGGAACATTCAAAAATATGTGCACATGAGGAACGTTGCCCAGACATTTCCAGAAGTTAATCCTGACAAATTGCAAGAGAAGTATTAAACTACAGTGGAATTATTTTATTAAGACTTGTCCATTTCTGATGATATTTATGGTCTCACTCTTCAATCTCAAAGGTTATGGGTAAATCAAGTAATGGCCATCATTTCCATAGTTATAATAAAGACTCATTTATGCATATGTGATGTATCAAAATTTATTCTAATGAAAGAGACTTTAGTATATATTTTATATCCTTTTAGCTCTTAGTTCCCTCTTACCAATTGGCAATGCAATATTTGACCCAAACAGAAACAGTAACCTGCCGTGGGAGGGAGTAAAATCAGTTTTCCTGGGGAGGTGGTGAAATCAGTGTTCCTGATACTAGCAGGATATCATAGTCTAAGGCTGTTGTTTTTTTTTTTAGTTTGATGGTCTAAACGTGCCAATGTCCCTAATGATTTTCCAAATCTGCTGTGGTTCAAGTGGATAGCTTGACATGCTCCATTATATGTCTGTGTTCTGCAGGCAGTGCATGTAGACACAACTGTTGGATTACTTCAGTGTGCGATGCCTTGTAAGCTTAACATAAGCCATTCCCATTGTCATGTTACTGAATAGATTCAGTTTGGGGGTGC
>NC_056729.1:897486045-897557144 GCF_019279795.1 Protopterus annectens
TTGTTCATGAAAGTGAAGTATGACCTCACAGTGTCCCACTGGTGGTAAGTATCAGGATAAGCACATTACCATAACCTCTCTTGCCTGGAAAAGCCAGATTCTGACCCTAAACCTGAACCTGAACCTGCACATTGGCCTTGGATAAAGAAAGCCTGCCAGTCACTAATATGACACTCTATTCACACTCAACATAATCTCAACACTAGTGGCTAAAGGGGGATGAAAGGAACAATTGTCTGGCCAGAGAAAAGAAGCTCCTGGTCAGATGGAGTAGATGGCAGATGAAAAATATTTTCATCTCACAGTCACCATGTAGAATGCTTGATCTCCCACTGTTCCCTAATGAACATATACTAACTATATGGATGTACCATAATGATGCAGTGTGATAAACCCTAAGCTGCACAGGCACCATATTCTTGTATGTTGACTGCACTTTGAATTAGACAAGCCTGTGATAAAAAAAAAAAAAACAGGAAATCCCCATGTGATGAATTTCAACTTTAGTAAACACATGTATGTGTGTGTGTGTGTGTGTGTGTGTGTGTGTGTGTGTGTGTGTGTGTGTGTGTGTGTGTGTGTGTGTGTGTGTGTGTGTGTTTGTGTGGGTGTGTGTGTGTGTGTGTGTGTGTGCGTGTGTGTGTGTGTGTGTGTGTGTGTGTGTGTGTGTGTGTGTGTGTGTGTGTGTGTGTGTGTGTGTGTGTGTGTGTGTGTGTGTGTGTAGACAGGTTAAAAAGACAGCTGCAGATATAGATACAAGTGTGAGTGGGTATATGTGTGCACCTCTATCTGTGTCTATATCTGCATATATAAATGTGTATGTTATATATGTATGTATATACACACACAGACACACTCACACACATATACTGATATTGATATATATAGATATGAGAGTGTGTGTGTGTGTGTGTGTGTGTGTGTGTGTGTGTGTGTGTGTGTGTGCTTGTGTGTATGTGTGTGTGTGTGTGTGTGTGTGTGTGTGTGTGTGTGTGTGTGTGTGTGTGTGTGTGTGTGTGTGTGTGTGTGTGTGTGCAGTGTAATATATCTGTATATAAAATTATTGAAGGTTTTCCATTAGTTGAACACATCAAATGGATTTATGGAATTATAATACTGTTTTTGATTATCTTTAGTGTGTGATTTAATTATTCTGATTTTTTCATTGACAAACACAAACAACCAAACCAAAAACAACCTCCAGAGGAATCCTTAATAGGCAAAAATAGTGAAATAAAAAAAAAGGCTTTCACCACAATGAAAAGTTTGTAGAAACAAGAGTAAGAGGTGCCAACACGATACCGGAAATCTTCACAATGAACAAAGTCCAACCATTAGACACGATAGAAATCCAAAAACACTTTAATGTATGAAAAAATAAGCGCTTTCGCGTAGTGCAAGGCTACGCTTCATCAGATACATTCTAAAAAATACTGCAAGTTTAAATACAAAACATTTTGGCGGGATCATTAACCAATATATTCATTATCGAATCAATAAAATGTATATTAATCATTATATCTTTCAATTAGTGATTTTTACTAAAATTGTCAGCCCTTTAACTTAACGGTAGAAAGTGTTTATGTAATATAATATACTGAAAATAACAATAAGATTTTTTCATACACAATAGCATGGCTCACTACCAAAATACCATATATCATTTCACATAATGATATTAATGCAATCAGATGTCTACATGTTTCAACCGCAAGGGCTGATAGATCAGCGAGTACAAATCAAACAAAAGGATCTCACAAGACAAAGAATATATATAAAAATATATCTAACAGGCATATACAAAATGCATGTCTTATGTAGTCCCCTGCTAAAGCAATTCAGATGTATGCCTAAAGAAAAAATAGAGACCGGAAAAGCCAAACGGTCATTGCCCAAATACGCGGCTCAGTAAAATTGTTTATATGATTAAATACAGGCAGCTCTTAGTCGTCAAAAGGTTGCAGCGAAAAACAATGCGACCATTACCTTATATATCCATGGTGCGATGACAACATAAATGCACACATACCATCCTCAGTAAACATAGAATAATATTAAAATCTCATTGGCAGTCAAACATGTAAAGAAACAGAAAAACAAAAAAATCGGATGCAAACATACTTTATAATGAGTGTCAAACTTGATACTCAATCCTGATCACCCCATCACAATCCACTCTATCCAACGTCAAATTCCTAAATGAATACGACCAAGCAATAAAAAACAACACAGAATCCTATATCAGATCAAACTAGCATAGAGCGGAATGCTTAACTACATGTAGTAGCGTGAGTAAATATATAAAATGGCAGACATAATGTTTCCAAAAAGTCACATAACTACAAGAAGCAAAAAAGTGTAAAAACATCTAACCAGAAAGAACAACACTAACATCATGTCTGAATATTACAACACTATGTTGCGTTGTGCATCTCCTAGTTGAACAGCAAGATGCACCCACAAAAAACTCCTAAATGGAACTACACTAAACATAGGAGAATAAAAAATGTTCTATTGACATAGAACTATTAAAAAGATATATGTATATATAAAAAAGGAAGATATCTAAAAAAGGAGATAAACCTGTAGATGTGTACACAAATAAAAATAAACAATATAACCAAATCAACCAAAATATATATTAACAACATAGGTCTAAGATGTTGATTGACACAAATTACTCATGCTCATTATCAAGACTATGTTGGAGCTATAAATGCAGACAGTAACATTATGTTAAAACAATATGAATAGAAGTAGCAATCATTCTAATGATATATAGAGTGCATATGGATCCATATATATTGCATCACTTCCTCTCTGACAACACTGGCTTAATAGAGATGGAATTGTTTAAGCCTGGGGGTAGGTGGGCTGCTAGCCTTAGAATCCAATGCAACTCATCCCTAGCTAGGGCATTATCATTATCTCCTCCTCTCTTACTCACTGCCAACACTTGCAATACCCTAAAAGTAAAAGAATGTGTATCGTACTCCTTCACATGTCTGGCCAAGGCATTGGTATCATCTTGCCTACGAATACCATATAGGTGGTCGTAAATACGGTCTCTCAGCCTCCTCTTTGTCAACCCTACATAGAAGGCTGTACATAGAGAACATGTGGCTAAATACACCACATTTCTAGTGTTACAACTAGCATATTGGTTGGGTTGGAAACTAATATCCATAACAGGATGTTGGTATACTTGTGTCCTGGAGATATTATTGGACCTATTACAATGGTAGCACGGGTACGTACCTTTACTCACGACCTCCCCTAGCATCAGTTTCCCATAACCTCTGGTATTAGTCACGTGTTGATCATTACACAACAAAAGTTTGAGGTTATCACTGTTCTTGTAGCAGAACCTGGGCTTAACACCTATAATATCTCTAATCTGCTTATGTATAACAAGAACATTCCAATTTTTCCTTATCACTTGTCTTATTCTTTCAATATCACTAGTGTATTTAATGGTATAGTTCACCATAGTCCCATAATTTCTGGGTTCATAAAACCTCTTATATTTATTCTTATCAGAGACCACAATGCCATGTAGATCCATGGGTTCAGTGTCTCCTAGAACTTTGTGTCTTATCTTCCTGACCATTCCTAAGTCATATCCCCTGTCACTGAAGAGGAGCTCCATCATATCGGCCTCTCTCAACAAATCTTGTTCATCAGGACATAATCTAGATATTCTAGTGAACTGACTTCTCACAATACCCTGAAAGGTATGCCTAGGATGCATACTATCGTAGGCTAGAATTGCGTTCTTCCATACTGATTTCCTGTACAGGGTTGGTATGTTACCTTTGTTGGTCAACCTAAGTGTAACATCTAAAAAATGAATCTGTTCAGGGGAATATTCTTTAGTAAACCTCAGGAAATTTGTTGTAGATTCCAGATATCCCAAGAATATATCAAAATCTTCGATGGTACCTTCCCATACAATAAGTATGTCATCCGCAAATCGTTTATAAAACTTTATAAACTTGGATGACTCATGCTGGAATAGGAATAGTTGTTACCACCAAAAGACAACTAAATTGGCGTAGGTATTTGCACAGGGGGTGCCCATGGCCACACCCCATGTCTGTAAAAAATACCTATCACCAAACATAAAGACATTATTATTCAAAATTATGTCTAATAGTTGGCAAACAAGTATGACTCTGTCATTAGAAAAAGTAGTTAATTTGTGAAGTAGTTCTCTGACGTACTGTATCCCAACATCATTCGGGACTGAGGTAAACAACTTCTCCACATCCATGGTTATAAGAAAATACTGTTTATTATCCAAATCTAGGTGTAAACTCTTGATACTTTCCAACAGTTGGTACGTATCTTTCAAAATAGTGGGACAACTATCAACAACAGGTCGTAGAACATTTTCCAAGAAGACCGATACTCGGGAGGTTATCCAACCTTGACCTGACACTATCGGTCTCATTGGTATGGGCCAGGCTTGTTTATGGATCTTGGGTAGCCCTTTGAGAACTGGTATGACTGGGTGAGGTCTGGAAAAATACTCATGTAGTTCAACACTGATCTGTCTACATAATAGAAGATCGTAAAGAGTGTCCTTTACTGTCTGTATAATATTTGACACTTAATTACTAGACAAACTCTTGTAAGTCATCTCATCTGATAACATATTCATCATACATTTCACATATTCATCAGTGTCCAAAACAACAACACCCCCCCCCCTTTGTCCGCAGGTTTCACTATCAACATGTTATTAGTTCTCAATTCAGCTAATGCTTGATTCTCATAGCTACTAAGATTACAATATCTCCCTTTCTTACGGTGAGTTTCTGAGAATAGTTCATAAAAGTCATTCTCACATAGGTCCAGAAAGCATTCTACCATTGGAGGCATCGGTGGAACAAAAGCACTCTTATTCCTAAACGGTATTGGCGGCTCAGTCACTGTTGTAGACTCACCATTATTGCAGAAAAACAATTTTAAACAAAGACACCGACAAAAGAGCCTTAAATCTATTAGAGACTCTACCAAAGATGATGTAGCCGCTGGGATAAAGTTTAGCCCTCTGTCCAGGAGACTTAGCGTATGAACATTCAAACAAATACTAGAATGATTGAAAACCAAAGAAGTCAATACCTCATCTTTCTGTTGGACACATTCTTTTCTTCCGAAAACTTGCGCTTTCTTGGCCCTCTGCTGTTGGAACGCCCCCTTTGTTGTGGTGTATATTTTCTCTGATATGGTAAAAAAAGGGGAGGAGCAGTTTCAGATGCAGTAATGATCTTAGGTATGGCTCCTAAACTACGGTGCCCAAAAAGTGCTTCCTGATTCGGGGGGGGTGTGTCCGTGTGGAGCAACTCAATAGGATCCAGACTACTGATTCTCGTCGAAGATACATCAGCCTGGTTGGAGAAGTGAGCGCTAGTAGAAGCCAATGTGGAACTAGGTGCTGCATTCATAACATCTGTAACACCAACCTGAGCTGGTTGATTAGTGGATAACACCTGTGTTGTTTGTCGGTTATCCTGAGACCTCGGCCAAACGAAGACATGGCCATTCTGGAAATCATGGAAATCCCTTTTCAATTTCCGTTGCTTCGTTCTGCCTAGTCTATCACTAAACAATTTTACTTGTGTCAAGACAGAGCACAATTTTTCTTTACAATAGTCAGAGTTAAATCGTTCAGTTAGCTTCTGATACAGCGCATCAGTTCTGCTGCGAAGATCTGTCTCTAACGGTGAAAAATATCTTAGTAGTAGTTTCACATTTTCACAATGAAAAGTTCACTGAGAAATTCTGTTAAAATGTAGGCTTTAATAAAACGAAGAAATAAAAAGCACAAATTGTGCTGTTCAAGTTGCAGGTCAAACAGGATAAGCGCTTTCAGTTAAAAAACCTTCTTCTGATCCTAGTGTGTAGACCTGACTTACTGCTGTTAAATAAAGATCCTTAATTGCTTTTTTCATTGGTAGGGTATATGTAGTAGGGCATTTTTTTAACCAGGTGATTTTTTTCTGTGCATCAGCAGTGCCTGAAGAATGCAGAGAGAGAGAAAGAGAAAGATCTTTCATTTTTGAGTTGGTGCAATGGTGGAGTTAGTATATGTCTATCTAGGGGACAGGGGCTTTCCCATACATGGCAGGGTATGGGGGTAGCTCCCCCCCCTACTTAAAACCTGTGTTTCATATTTAGGGCTCTCTAGGGGTGTACTTTTTGGCATTTTTTCTGCTAGTATTTTATGCTTTTTAATGCAGCTTTCAAGTTTCTTTGTTTTATTTTACAGCTGTTTATTTCTGTCAATATTAGATTGCATAAGAGAGCATGTGCGTGTGTTCATGCAAAACTAATGGAGGTCTGTAAATTAGCACTGATCCCAGTCCAGACTCAAGATAACCATCACTATAGCCTGTCTACATTTGATTTTATAAGCAACATCCATAAATTAAGAACTCACTGATTCTAGGAGGCAAGCCATTAGTTCCCTCTTTTTCAATTCATAAAAAAGTTCATAAACATCCATCTAGCCATCTCAAATGCTGTGGTCAATTGACTGCAACTTTCAGTTACATGAGTGTATTTTCCAGCAAGACGACAGCTGACTTTAGTACAATCCTGTGTAGTAGCCCTCCAGTTGTTGCTGTTGTATTTTTCAGCTTTTCCCAGTTAGGGGTCGCCACAGCAGAACTCTGGTTCGCTAATGATTGGCAGTAGATTTTTATGTACCGAGTTGCCAGCCCTGATGCACAACCTTCAACGAAAGTACGCCCATTCACACATGTCTCCACACAGAAGACGCTTTAGCTGAGAATCGAACAGGACAACGTCTTACTGTGAGGCGACAACGCTACCGCAGCACCACCACCGCAGTATCATACTGTATTAGGTCAACAGGTTCATTATCAATGAAAATTAAAATTCTAAACAATAAATATTATAAAACTTCACATTTGAATGATGCGATACATTAACTTTGCAGGAAGTAAATTAAGTCGTGTGTGCGTGTGTATCTGTGTGTATCTTTTAAGCTTTACTAGCTTCTCTCAGGGGAATAAAAGAATAGAATTACTGTACAACATCTGTACATTTCACATTTTGCTACAACTTTACAGTAAAGCAATCGAATCTTTGCTAGTTGGATACCTTGGAATGAGTCAACACTGAGATTCAGTTTTAACACATCCCTCTTTATCATTTCCCCATTGTCCTTAGAAATGCACACAATATCCCAAATGGATAGAAACAACTGTACAGAGTTATAACTTATTGATTTCATCTTATGATGTCCCTCCTGTACATTCATCTATTATACTACCCCTCCCTGCTGCCCTGTCACAGTATACAGCACCAATAAATGTAACATTCATTATGGATTCTAGTTTAATGTCTGAGTGATCACAATGTGGAATAGGATACATTTATTATCCTGAAATGCAAGGCGCTACCATGGTAGAACACTTTGAAGGTGGCAGTCATGGTATGAGAGGGCCCATAGGACTCCTGCTGGAGTTAAATCTGCATCCACCTGCAGATTGTCTCTGACATGGGAGAAGGATTTAAACATGTCATGGTCATCTCTCTCCTGAAACATAGTTAGTTTGAGATGTTATGCTACCTAGATAATCATCTTCTTATTTATGTATTTATTTAATCCACACTTTATTTATAACAAAAATAGTAAACGTCTCAATGAAATCAAAATCCCAGAGTCAAAAATACTGACCGAAAGAAACTTGTCCTGATACCTCCCAGCTGTTACCACCAACTTACCCTACTCATGGGTTCAGTTTACTTTATGCAGCCCTGTTTACATTCCCTCTGGTGAACACAATTAACAATATTCAGTTCCTGTCAAAGCTTTCAGTCCCCGATCCCTGGGAAACAATAAGGTCATTACATTTTTGTGTGCGCTTGTAGTGGGGGTGGTTAGGCAAGACTTTATGTTTACTTTTTATGATCTTGTCAAAAAGCTTATCTTAATTGTGAAGCTCTTTATTTCCTTTATATATTCTGCATAGCATAACTGCAGGCAGTATAGTCAAAAGAGTACAGTTTAATGACTTCATACCGAATCTTATCAGCCTACTGTCCCCTTACTCCATAGTAAAGCAGTCTCAGAATTAATATGTAGAACTGTTAAGGATGCCGTACTGTACAGCCCCCTTTGTGACAGTAAGTTCTGGACTTAATTGCTTAAAATGAATCTATTGGTTGCATCACACATTTGCTGTTTTTTTTTTTTTTTTTTTACAGCAGGTCAAAAAAAATTACACTTGGCTAGTATTCATAGACAAAAGAAATATGAAAAAAAAGAAGACAGCTTCTACTACTGCTCAAAACTTGCAGCATTCTGATGCTTTCTGCAGAACTAGTGTTAGTCATACATATTATCACAGCATTAAGAAATCTGCACAAAATAAAATATGAAATTAACAGAAAACTCTGTTTACTAACATTTTAACTTTGCACTGCTCATATGCTTTCCTGCAAGGTCATAAATTTTCCTGAAATGTTACATTTCTGGCTCTGTATTAGTGTAGTATCTCACAGGATGTGCAGTAGCAAGTCCTGTCTAATCTCTGTCCACCGTCCAACAATTGGTGAAGTCTTAGTAAACTTAACTAATGTTCATACCAATGGTGGCATGAATATTCATTGTCTATTCATAGTTTACCATTTTCTTCAATGTAGTCCAATCTCGGAGTTGGTATATTTAATTAATGGTGGGTGTGGGTGCACAGCCCCTGACAGAGGGATGCAGGGGAGCTTGCTCCCTGCAAAAATAAAGGGAAAAAAGTAATAGCACTATAACTGCAAAAATAATTTTTTCCTCCTTTCCACCCCCTATGTGGGGGTTGCACTCTCCACACCCCATGCAAATTAAATATACCAACTCCAAGATCACATTACATTGAGGAAAAGGGTAATATACAAATAAACAATTAATATTCATGCCACATCTGCATGGCTGTCAATCATGCATGTTTCCCATAAAATGACATGATCCTTATGACCCTTTCACCTGTCAGTCACTAATATCAAACCCACATCTGTGCAGAATGGCCTGTGAGGTACTACACTAATACAAAGCCACATTTCTCTGTGGATAAAAGCACAGGTGAAACTAATGAATGACTCAGTGAGAGCTATTGTGAGTACAACTGCAATTTGAGATGGAATCTGACTAAGACCATTGAAACTTCCTGTAAACACCTTTCCCTGACCCCCTGCAAGCAAAGCTGGAACATGCTCAGATTGACAATGTAAACAAAGTCTAGAAAAAAAACAAAAACATCTGTAGGGCTGTCCCTTTACGCTATTCCATGTTTCAACAGTCATGGCATTTACATTAGCTGTGGTTTATTTAATAATTAATTTAAGTTCTAATAGAGACAGGACTTTTTAACCACACTAGCCCTTCATTCTGATGTAATCTTCCCACATTTACAAAGCTGACTTTCATTTCTCTTTCTCTTAATTCAAAGCCTCAGGTATCCATAGAGATTTCAAGTTTCTAGTAATGACTTTTTTGCAACTGAAATGATCAGTGACAGAAGAACCCTATAATAACTGAGATATTCGTACAATGTATCTCAGCTTAACAAGAATGCCACTTTCTCCAGTGTAATCTCAGTCCCAACTATTTTCTTCGCTATGTCTTGAAAACTCCCCTTGGATTTATTCAGCTGTGCAAAACTCCAGAATGTATGTTCACAAGTGCTAACTTTTCCTGTCTGACATCTCCTACAACTCTCTGTTGACTGCTGAAACACTTTGGGATACATACTGAAGGTACAAACATATGTGTGGAAATGTTTCTATCTATGGAAAATTTTTAAATTTAAGTGATGTGGTAGCATACCTGGGAGGCAGACAGCTTTGCTTCCATTGCTCAACTGTAACTTGAATCCCCAGTCCTTTATTCCATCCCTCCTCTACATGTTTAACCTTTTCCATTCTCCTTTCTGTTATGGCCATGTATGTTCTAATTAACTCATTTGATCTTATTGGCTATTTCAGGTCTTGTTTCAAGATGGAGGTTAATTAGCTTTGGTTACTTTTCTGTTGTGCTATCTTTTTGCTGCATTAACTTACTTGCATCCTATGCTAGCATACTAAATTCCAAAAGCAACCTATTAGCTACTCCAAATTTCTCACTAGATTCATCCGTGTCCATAACTGTATACCTCTTCATGATCTGATCCACTATAATAAGTTCCTTTCCAGCTAACACCAATTTTCAGCCACTTTCACTTTATCACATAATTTCACCCAATATTTATTAATGCATCTTTCTTGTTTACATTCCATAATACTTCACATACAACAAATGTCACAGCAGTGCCGAACAACCACATGCCCCTTCAAATTCATCTTTTGCCAGTAGTATTGGGTATTGTGGCTTTTTGGTGATCGTATCTACCAGATAGAAGCTTAGTAAGGACCTTTTCCCTTCCTAAGCCATACCACCAAATAATTTATTCTTTCATGTTCCCACAAAAGTGAAAAGTTCTAAATCGTATTAAATGCAGGGATAAAATTTATTCATAGAAGTTTAATTTTACTTTCATTAATTGTATACCCTGCCACTATCTGAAATCTCTTGAACAACTGAAGCAATACAGGCACATTTGCATTGGTCATGAAAGATAAAGAATGACATTGCCAGCAGAAAGCAATATGTTCTCTTCTTCTACATATCACTGATACCCTGTAATGCTAGAATGCCTTAGTCAAATTCCCTGTCTTTTATTTCATTTTATTAATGTATCTTTTGCTGACCATGTTAATCCCATTTAAACTAGAGGTACCTTTTCAGGTGAAATCCAAAGTGGTATTTATACTATAAGGGGAAATGTAGGCAATGTCTCAGAGACTTTCCCCTACACTCCTCCATAGGTGCTGTTGGATCATTTTACATATACTTGAGCTACCACCAATTCATGCAGATGGAACATAGCTGTAATGTCTCAGCCAAACGATTATTCTAGGTATATAATTAAAAGCAACAGGGAGAAAACATGTCCCTGCAACATTTATTTAATAAAAATACAGTCTGCAATTAAATGCAAAGTGTGCCTTCATAAATTTTAAAAATAATATTTGGTCTGGTATGCCAAATCTGGCTAAAATCATCCTTCAGGACTCACGCCACATTATCAAAAGCCTTTTCAGCATCAAGACCTATTAGCATAAGTAATTTTTTTTCTGAGGTTTACATCTTTCTGTATCATCATTATTTTATTGGTCTTGTTGATTATTAGACTACTGTGAATAAAGATGGCCACAAGTCATGAGGGTGTCATTTTGCTTTTTTAGGGGGAAAAGGATAGTTAGGGACAAACATCTTAATATCAGGTTAGTCATAAAAATGTTAATCATTATCATCTACAGACATTAATCTGTAATAACTTGAAATTGCACGGCGCTGTCCTTCCTTCTTTTCCGAATAACTAATATTATTATTTTACTGATCCTTAGGTAACCCCTTCAAAAGATGATTAAACAATCTTACCAGTTGTTCAACTGACATCTTACATCATGGCTTCCATATTTCAATCAAAATCCCATCAGTACCTGCAGCTTTTCT
The DNA here is from genome assembly GCF_019279795.1 of Protopterus annectens. Taxonomy (NCBI): domain Eukaryota; kingdom Metazoa; phylum Chordata; order Ceratodontiformes; family Protopteridae; genus Protopterus; species Protopterus annectens. The sequence continues at coordinate 897,497,624 of NC_056729.1, forward strand.
AGCTGGCAAGTGTTTTGTAGCTTCTTGTATCTGTACACATGTTGTCTGTTGCATTAACTGTCTTGCCCATTAGTAACTGAGCTATTCAGGAGCTCATTCACTACCAGTAGTAATGGACTATGTTTGTCAAATGTACTGAACAAGGGATGGAGGAGCTTAGCATATCGATAAAAGGATTATACATTTAGCCAGTAAGCAAGTATGGTATGTTCAGGTGGATCCAAATTACATATAAATGCATAAGACATCTAGTATACTTGTTAGCACAGTTTAAAACTGAGAAATTAGATAATTAATGAATCTTCTGTATGATTATTGCACTTAAAGTTAAGTGATGCTCAGTTTAGCAGCAGATGTCAAAGCCATTTAAAAGACTTTTGACAGTGAAAATTATGCCTGAAACACTAAAAGGAAAGAATATGTACACCGATGCCTGAAACACTAAAAGGAAAGTGTATGTACACCGATGCCTGAAACACTAAAAGGAAAGAGTATGTACACTGATGCCTGAAACACTAAAAGGAAAGAGTATGTACACCGATGCCTGAAACACTAAAAGGAAAGTGTATGTACACCGATGCCTGAAACACTAAAAGGAAAGAGTATGTACACCGATGCCTGAAACACTAAAAGGAAAGAGTATGTACACCAATGCCTGAAACACTAAAAGGAAAGAGTATGTACACCGATGCCTGAAACATTAAAAGGAAAGAGTATGTACACCGATGCCTGAAACACTAAAAGGAAAGTGTATGTACACCGATGCCTGAAACACTGAAAGGAAAGAGTATGTACACCGATGCCTGAAACATTAAAAGGAAAGAGTATGTACACCGATGCCTGAAACACTAAAAGGAAAGTGTATGTACACCGATGCCTGAAACACTAAAAGGAAAGAGTATGTACACCGATGCCTGAAACATTAAAAGGAAAGAATATATACACCGATGCCTGAAACACTAAAAGGAAAGTGTATGTACAATCGATGCCTGAAACACTAAAAGGAAAGAGTATGTACACCGATGCCTGAAACATTAAAAGGAAAGAGTATGTACACCGATGCCTGAAACACTAAAAGGAAAGAGTATGTACACCGATGCCTGAAACACTAAAAGGAAAGAGTATGTACACCGATGCCTGAAACATTAAAAGGAAAGAGTATGTACACCGATGCCTGAAACACTAAAAGGAAAGTGTATATACACTGATGCCTGAAACACTAAAAGGAAAGTGTATGTACACCGATGCCTGAAACATTAAAAGGAAAGAGTATGTACACTGATGCCTGAAACATTAAAAGGAAAGAGTATGTACACCGATGCCTGAAACATTAAAAGGAAAGAGTATGTACACCGATGCCTGAAACACTAAAAGGAAAGTGTATGTACACTGATGCCTGAAACACTAAAAGGAAAGTGTATGTACACTGATGCCTGAAACACTAAAAGGAAAGTGTATGTACACCGATGCCTGAAACACTAAAAGGAAAGTGTATGTACACTGATGCCTGAAACATTAAAAGGAAAGAGTATGTACACCGATGCCTGAAACATTAAAAGGAAAGCGTATGTACACCGATGCCTGAAACACTAAAAGGAAAGTGGATGTACACTGATGCCTGAAACACTAAAAGGAAAGAGTATGTACACTGATGCCTGAAACACTAAAAGGAAAGTGTATGTACACTGATGCCTGAAACACTAAAAGGAAAGAGTATGTACACCGATGCCTGAAACATTAAAAGGAAAGAGTATGTACACCGATGCCTGAAACACTAAAAGGAAAGAGTATGTACACCGATGCCTGAAACACTAAAAGGAAAGAGTATGTACACTGATGCCTGAAACATTAAAAGGAAAGTGTATGTACACCGATGCCTGAAACATTAAAAGGAAAGTGTATGTACACCGATGCCTGAAACATTAAAAGGAAAGAGTATGTACACCGATGCCTGAAACATTAAAAGGAAAGAGTATGTACACCGATGCCTGAAACACTAAAAGGAAAGTGTATGTACACCGATGCCTGAAACACTAAAAGGAAAGAGTATGTACACCGATGCCTGAAACATTAAAAGGAAAGAGTATGTACACCGATGCCTGAAACACTAAAAGGAAATAGTATGTACACTGATGCCTGAAACATTAAAAGGAAAGAATATGTACACCGATGCCTGAAACACTAAAAGGAAAGTGTATGTACACCGATGCCTGAAACACTAAAAGGAAAGAGTATGTACACCGATGCCTGAAACACTAAAAGGAAAGAGTATGTACACTGATGCCTGAAACACTAAAAGGAAAGAGTATGTACACCGATGCCTGAAACACTAAAAGGAAAGAGTATGTACACCGATGCCTGAAACACTAAAAGGAAAGAGTATGTACACCGATGCCTGAAACACTAAAAGGAAAGAGTATGTACACCAATGCCTGAAACACTAAAAGGAAAGTGTATGTACACTGATGCCTGAAACACTAAAAGGAAAGAGTATGTACACCGATGCCTGAAACACTAAAAGGAAAGAGTATGTACACCGATGCCTGAAACACTAAAAGGAAAGAGTATGTACACCGATGCCTGAAACATTAAAAGGAAAGAGTATGTACACCGATGCCTGAAACACTAAAAGGAAAGAGTATGTACACCGATGCTTGAAACATTAAAAGGAAAGAGTATGTACACCGATGCCTGAAACATTAAAAGGAAAGAGTATGTACACCGATGCCTGAAACACTAAAAGGAAAGAGTATGTACACCGATGCCTGAAACACTAAAAGGAAAGAGTATGTACACCAGGTTAAACTAGATTAGAAATAAGGAGTCTTTTGCACATGGCTTGATCATTGTTTGAGTTTGTTAAGTACATTTGCTATGCTGTAGCAACAGGGCCAAATAGAAGCCTGGAAAGTATAGTATATTCATAATTGCTCTGAATATCTGTTCCGTCAGTTTATGATAAAACAATGACACATATGCAAAGAACTTAGGGATGTTAGAGCAGAAAAATATCAAACAGACTGGCAGTCAAAGCAGAAGATAAGAATCTGAGCTGTTACTAAACTGCTTCCTATAGAAAAGGGTACAGGGTTTGACTCGTTCTACCTCCTTGTATAGTATGTGACACTGAGGAAGTCTGTGGTCTCGTGCAATCCTTGAAAAGGTATAGATCTGTGCAAGTGGCTTACCTGATGAATACATCAGTAAAAGAGGACTACATGGAAGTTACTGACAGATAACAAATGCTACACAAAAAAGCATTGAGAAATGAAAGATTTTGGTACTAGTAATGTAGACCAGGATCTATTGCATTAGAAATTTCAACATAAATGTCAATCGGCATTAACAATACTGGAGAAAATATAGCTATGTTATGCAGTGCTTTAAATGAAGTATTACAATCACAGAAAAAAACATGGATAGTTATTCGAGTTGTAAACTAGGTGCAACTTTAGCTCATGAAATACAACATAGGTATAAACCGTTCATTACATTCTGATGAAAATGTTCCTGGACAAGAGCAAAAATCAATTTAAAAGCATTGCAAGGCATAAAAATTACATGAGTTTAAACAAATGACTAATATAAGAGAGGCCATTTTAACTAAAAAAAGAAATTACAGAGACAAAGAATCATAAGAAACTTTATTTTACTGATTGTATCTCCATGGAAATCTCATACTTGATTTCACTTTGCATAAAACACTATACCAACATTTATCATTCCAACTGGCTATAAAGAATAGTCTATGAACATATAATCAGAAAGCACAGCTAAGATGGATTTATTTTGGTCCCTTTAGTAGCTGAGAAATAAACTGCAAAGTAGAAACTCTAGTAATGCTTGTCTTACAGCTGTACACACCCTAGCTGGATATACATTCTGCTAGTAGATGTTTGGGCATGGAACTAATTTACCGACTTGGATTTGTATCTGAATTGTGAAACTTGAGCCATGAACCTATTGAACCAAGTGGCAGTGATAAGATGTCTGTATATGGGCCCAAGCTGCCAGGGTAGCCCAGTTTCTGTCTATGAAAGGCTGGACGCTAGATGTTGTGCTGATCTACAAGGTCAAAGCTTTGCCGTGAGTTGTGAGACACAGCCTAGTAGAGGATTTCTTGGATCCTGAGTGCAGATAAGATAATAAGATACAAAAGAAGCATTTTGGAACTGGAATGTATTATGATGGTATCCTTTTAACTGTCTCAAGCATTTGTTGGACTTGTCATTGTGAGTGAACATGTTTTGTGAAGTAATAAAGGTAAGCAATATTGCCTTAAAATTTACTAGCCTGGTAGTTAATATACTGAGAATCAATAATATAATCGAATACCTGTGAAGAAATCCAGCATTTACTCCCTAAGAATAAAGATTGCTGGAAAGAAACAATGGTATTGTTATGCAAGACTGGGAGAAAAAAAGGTTTTAGTAGGGGAGTATTCTTGCATTTCCATAATTGTAACTTGTGGAATTACAGGAAGGCAACTTACAAAAGTCAACTTACATTAATAAAATGTTTTATTTATGGAATAGTTTTATAATCACTAGAAGAGTCTATGTGGCATCTAAGCAAACAGATGGAATTATGTTCAACTTGACAAAAATATGAAGAAAATATTTTAGCAAAATGTGAGTCTCACTTCCACCTGGCGCAGAATAATATTTTAAAAATGTCTGCATTCATTTACAATATATAACAACACTATACTAAAATGCTTGGCTTTTCACTGCACTCATAATGCAGTTTGTTTGTGTCTTTCGGCTTTTCCCGCTTAGGGGTCCCCACAGTGGAACTCCGGTCTGCTAATGATTGGCAGTTGATTTTTACATGCCGGCTTACCAGGCCTGATGCACAACCTTCAACGAAGGTACACCCATTCACGCATGTCTCCATGCAGAAGACACTCTAGCTGAGAATCGAACCGGACAGTGTCTTACTGTGAGGCGACAACGCTACCGCAGCACCACACTCATAATGCAGTATTTCTGTAAAATGCTCATGCTGTCTATAAAGTGGCTTGAAAAATAAAACACTGAATTTGCATATGTATACATCAGTAGTTTTTCTGTTACTTTTTTTATTTTATTTATTGCATTTGTTTTCTGGGAAAGTCCACTGACCTAAAAGAGTCCCTTTTCAGTGGAGGGCCAGGACAAGAACATAGATGCAGATAATATTAAATATTAATTGGTACAAAAGTAGATACAGTGTTACAGATAATCGAATCTCACCAATATGTGTCTTTTTCAGACATGATCTAAGAGGATATTTGTGGTTAGATGACATCGCAACAGAAACAGTACTGTAAATGGAAAATGAAGGACTCGAATTCTGCACTAAATGATAAAACACTTTAGTAGGTCATACTCTTGACCCCACGGGCTACTCAAGCAGAACAAATAATGCATTTACCCCTAAAAATTGAGCTGAACTGACTAAAAGCTGGAGTCATGCACATTTAGTGAGTGCTACAGACTGATCCATTCACCCACACTTTTTCCAATCCCTGCAAATGGTGCTCAGCCTTTTTAATCCAACCCATCCTTTCTCAAATTTGAGTAGCAAGGTAGTTTTCTACACACAAGTCCAACAACAGTAAAAATAAATAAAATTATAGAAACTCAGTCAGGCATCATGATGACATATAGATACAAAGAAACATGCAATTACATTATTTTATGTAAGACTGTGATGTAAGATTGTTTTGGCATAGTGAAGCTGCAAGCTATTTCAACATGGTAACATAAAATAATAAAACATCTCTCCATATAAACTATGCATCTGGAAGCAATAGTCATAAACAATAAATTGCACTTGGCTTTCGTAAATAATGTATCCAGATGTAAAATAGCATGTTGTTTCTCTATTCTGCTGAAGTATATCCTACTAAAAAAAATGTATCCCTCACAGATGTATACTCATTTGGTAAAATAATCAGTCGTTCACTTTTATACAATTCATTTACTGCAAAAATGTAACAACAAAACTCACTGGCTGACTTCTCATACTTGGCCTGGCATCACAGATTTCTGATTATTTCTACTTACAAGTTTAAATTACATATGTACATACATGTTAACATAGGAACGTACAACCATATGATGCTACTACAAGGAAAAGCCTCAGCAAAACCATGATACTAGTCACTGCGTAGCACACCTTCCATTCTTCCCATGATACTAGTCACTGCGTAGCACACCTTCCCTTTCTGCTGCTCACCCATTCAGTCCATGACACTAGTCACTGCGTAGCACACCTTCCATTCTTCCCATGATACTAGTCACTGTGTAGCACACCTTCCCTTTCTGCTGCTCACCCATTCAGTTCATGACACTAGTCACTGCGTAGCACACCTTCCATTCTTCCCATGATACTAGTCACTGCGTAGCACACCTTCCCTTTCTGCTGCTCACACATTTAGTCCATGATACTAGTCACTGCGTAGCACACCTTCCATTCTTCCCATGATACTAGACACTGCGTAGCACACCTTCCCATTCTGCTGCTCACACATTCAGTCCATGATACTAGTCACTGCGTAGCACACCTTCCATTCTTCCCATGATACTAGTCACTGCGTAGCATACCTTCCCATTCTGCTGCTCACACATTCAGTCCATGATACTAGTCACTGCGTAGCACACCTTCCATTCTTCCCATGATACTGGTCACTGCATAGCACACCTTCCAATTCTGCTGCTCACACATTCAGTCCATGATACTAGTCACTGCGTAGCACACCTTATATTCTTCCCATGATACTAGTCACTGCGTAGCACACTTTCCTTTCTGCTGCTCACCCATTCTGTCCTCTGTCCCCTGTCACAAACAGCCTATAACCATCAGCTGAGATTGACTTTGTGTTTTTTTGCAGATTTCTGGGCCCCGCCAAAAAAGCTGCCTTGAAATAACCTTCTCCCTTCAAGAAAGCGTTATGACCTTTTACTTTTATCTCTTGCTTACCTTTATATATATATATATATATATATATATATATATATATATATATATATCTATAGGATCATAGGAAGTTACTAGGCTAATGGCCCTGAGACCCTTACAAGCCTAGCCAAGAATATAGCCCATGCAGGGACATCGTTGGAATCCCAGTGGTGTATTTTCTGTTCCCCATCCAGTTACCCCTCCGTGTGCTTAAAAAGGGTTAATGAGGTACTCTGCTTATATAGATAGGGAGTCTATTCCATAGAAGGGGAAGTCTCTGGGACACAAATCTGTCCCGCCAACATGTCCTATTAATGTCACAGACTAGATTGAGGTTGCACATGAGGGCTACTTGATTGGAGCTTCACTTTCAGATGTGCAGCAGCCCCATCAAGGCAGGGCCTGAAATTGCTTTGTGTGCCAAACAGATGTCACCTCTGAGGAGTCTGTATGAGACTGAGTAGAATGACATGGCTTTTAGCTTATCTGTGTAGGGTAGATGTTTGAGGCCCTGGATTCTCCTGGTGAGGAACCTCCGTGATCTCTGAAGCTGCTGTATGTGCTTTGTGAGGTACATGCTGAAAGGGGCATTGTACTTAATAATGGGTCTTATAAGGGAACAGTACAGGGATGTTATGACCTCCTTGTCCCTGGATGAGATACCCTTATTAATGTGGTGGGCCATGTAGAATGCTTTCCATACAGTGGAGACAATATGGTGGTCAAAAGTCAGTTTGCTATCAACCTCCGTGCCCAAGTTACTCATGACTGAATGCGTGCTTAGGACCTTGTTATTTTATGGCAATGTATATCTCCCCAATTGGGATCGTGATGCATTTTTTGGCATTCAGTCTGATGCCATGTTTCTATCACTAGTCATTTTTTTGGGCAAGACCCTCTTGGAGGATGTCCACATTACTAGGGGAATTGATGAGAGTACCCAGCTTTCAGTCACCTGCAAACTTTGGCCTGCACCTCAGAAAAGTATATCCCAAATAACAGAGGCCCCGAGACCGATCCCTGTGTTACATCACTCTTTACAGCTCTACTGTTTGAGGTGGCTTCCCCTATTTTGACTAGGTGAGTTCTATCAATGAGCCAATATGGTACCCATCTGGTAACATATGGATTGATGCCTAGTTGAGAGAGTTTGTCTATTATACTCGAGTGGGGAATAGTATCGAAGACTTTGGTCAGGTGAAGGTAGGTGGTGTGCACTGTCTTCCCCTCATCTATGGCTTTGGTGACTGTCTCAAAGAAGTCAAATAAATTTAACAGGCATGACCTTCACTTGACTAAGCTACACTGTGTGGGATTGAATGTTTGGTGGTTGGCAATGTCCTTGTTAATGAGGTCCATGATAATCCATTCCATGGCCTTGCTGATGGGTCTATAATTTCCTGGATTGGTGGAAACTCCACCTTTATGCAAAGGGATGACCGCGGCTGTTCTCCACTCAGCTGGAATGAAGCCATTACTCAGGCTTTGGTTGAATAGGGTGCCTAATGGTGCTGCAAGTTCCTGCCTGAGTTCATATCTTTACTTTCCCTCTTCTACCACTGAGTACATTTCAATGATTTGAATAATGTCACATTATATCAGTATCTTTATTTTCTTGCTGTTGTGTCACTTGTCCGTTGAATGTTTTCTATAATGAATGTTAATCAATACTTAATTACACTTCTTTCAGAACTAGAGGCAATACTCCATTTTCCATTAATTAGTGCATTATACAACACAAATGGTGACTGGCATCAATCACATCTATACGTATTCTCTGTAACATTTTGGCTCTTTCACTGCTATTTGTATGAAGTCAGGCTATTCTCAGAGACTAATATATATTTGTTTCTTTTCTGCATTTAAACTATGACCTTGAAAAATATACCTAGTGCACAAAAACTTAAAAATTGTTGCCACAGTAACCAATAATAACAATTACTAGCAAATGTTTAGTTAGAAATTTACTGTATTATGCATCATTAATGAGACACTAGTACGCATGAAAATGCACATATAAACATTTTCTTGAAGAAGAAAACTTCTACATGAAGCAATTCAACATAGTTTTTCTATACTGGCAAAACAAAACAAAAAAATGAGTGTAAGACAATGTAGGCTTTTTTCTGTATTCTGAACTACATGGCATAGTTAATGACAAGACATCAATTCCAGAAAAAGAGCAAATGATGAAAGAAAGCAAATAAAAGTCAGCTCAACAATGAATTAATGTAAGAAACTGCATGTTTTTTTTTTTTCAGACAAGATGGTAATTCTGAAGGAGGGGTAAGTAAGCAGATTAGTAATTATCCGCATTCCTGGAGGTAAAATGCAAAATAATTGGAACAATTCTGCCATATAATAATGGAGTCACAAGGTGGGAAACAGCAGATAAACAAGATAATAGGTGGTACAACAGCCATCAACAGAAGAGGATAAATTCCATGCTACATTGCCAACTGGATCTCTGAGAGAAAGAAATTAACAATAAGTATTATATTTCCAAGGCAATAATCCCAGCTAAGTAAGGCGGATCCAGAATCTGAAGGCTGTATAGGCTGTGGGTGTGACTATGGATAGTGAAGTAAATATAACTTTCATGTTATGTAGAACAGTGGGACTGCTCATCAAAATAAAAGGAAAAAAGTACTGCAGAAGATAAATAAAGAGAGTGTATGTTGGTATTATTGCAAGAAAGTGACATAAAAGAGTGAAAAACGTAGCACATAATGGATTTTCTAATGACTGAAAGGAACTACGATACAGGACAGGGGAAGGAGCAGCAGTTGTTCTTTTAGCAGAAAATTCAGAGTTATTGTGAATGAAATAACAATAAAGTGATGAGAGTTTTATAATATAGATTAGTAACAGTCATGGCCAAGAATGGAAATGGGGAAAACAAATGCCCCAAATAAGGAGATTTTGGATATTTCCAGCATTTTTAAAGAGTACAACAGAGGTAAGATCTGGAAGGTGAAGGAAGGAAGGAAGGAAGACTTCTGCTTGGCATTAATACCAGAACTGGACAGGATGCTTTGAAACAGCAACATTATGAAAGGCCTATAAGAAGGTTTGTGGAACTTATATCAGAAGGGGATTGGTTAGTCATATGTATGGAGAGAAAAAACAGTTTATTAAATTCAAGTTTTCTAGAAATTTGGCAAGAGAATCAAAATGGCTGAACTTACTGGTAATTCTGCAAACTTGTAATGTAGAGCAGGAAAGTAATTATGAAGTATAGTAGTATTTCTGACTGTGCTCTAATCAACATTGTAATTAACAATGTGCAGGAAGGTCATAAGCAGAAAGGATGGCGATAAGCCTGAATGTAGTGCAAAAGGCACAAATGAGAGCAAATATTAGAATAAAATTCAGCTGGTAAAAATCAGGAAAGTATATCTGAAAATAATATATGCAATGGTTAGATCATTTATGGGATAATGCAAAATTGGCTTTTATGGTTAGGGTAATGCAGCAGAAGTCAAAATATAAACAGTAAGAAGTAGCAATGTAATAAATCTGGAAGATAAGCTATGCAGATTACAATGTTTCATGGTACACGTGTGAATACATTGTTAGAAGAAAGAAACCTGCTATGTAAGATGGAAGTTCCAGTATTGAGCTAAAAAGAAATAAAGAGTATCTGCAGGGGAGAATTTTTGTAGTTTCAGGTAGAGAGCATAACAGCATACATTAAGAAAATGAAAAGAGAAGAAAGGAGGTCATCGTTTTTTTAAAGTCTGCTAAAAAGAGGTATTCCTAAATCAGAGGCAAGAGAAGAGAAAAGGTAATCTATAAAAAATTTGCTTCTTAACACAGTCTCAAGAAAATTCTCCAAATACCAGTAGCTCAAAGAAAAAAAAGATGAAGTGCATAAGGCCAAATGTGTTTCTCCATAGGATATCATTGTCAGCGTAATTTCTAATTGTTCACCAGCAATGATTCACTTTTTATGGAGATTACTCTCTTCTTCAAGTAAGTGTGATCATGGAGTTTGCAAATATAGATATATATATATATATATATATATATATATATGGGTCCACGACAGAAGAAGGAAACCCCAGATCACCGATGACCACATCGCCAAGACGACATTGCCAACAGCAGACATCCCCAACAACGGTAAGTCAAGGTATTACGGAATGGAACACATTTATTTTCCCATAATACACACAAAAAACACATTAAAATGTGTGCACCTCCCAAATCCCCCTACTTAAATATACGAACTCCGAGATCGTATTAAGTTGAAGGAGTGGGACTAACTCCCATTCTGCACTACTCACCGTTGTCGGTGATGTCTGCTGTCAGTTATGTCATCTCAGTGATGTGGTCGTTGGTGATCCGGTATTTAGTTCTTCTGTCGTGGACGCATATATATATATATATATATATATATATATATATATATATATATATATATATATAGCTTCACTTCATAAACACTGAATTGCTGAAATATTGAATGTCAGAAATTCTTGTCCATGAAGTCGAAACTTCAAAATAACGAAAGTGCATAAGCGCGAATAGAACTATGTACGTTATGTTGCAGAAGTGTTTGGCTGGGATGGTGTCTGCAATTTAAGGTGAGTGAGTGTACATGAATGTTTTTCTAACTTGTATGAGTGGGTTAGGGTAGGGAGGTAGAGGTATAATTGTGTGTGTTGGCTGTGTGATTACTTTTTTCTTTACTGTTTGTGCATTCTCAGAGTTAGTATATATAAGTAGAGGGGTATGGTGGTGCAGGGGGGCTTGCCTCCCCCCATTTGTGAAGTGTAGGTGTGTGTCTGTGTGGTGTTTTGTTGTATTTCATTGTTTTGTAGTGTGGGTGTTATGGTTTGTGTGTTGTGTGCTGTATTGTGTATGTTCAATGTTTTGGTTACGTGATTGTGTCAGTGTTGTGATGGTTTCGGCTTTATACTCTCGAAATGCTGAAATTCAATATTTCAGCATTTTGATAATATGAAGTGAAACTATATATATATATATATATATATATATATATATATATATATATATATATATATATATATATATATATATATATATATATATATATACACACATACATATATATGTAAGTTCATAAGTGAAGGTGGCTTCCCACTGCAAAAAAAAAAGTGAAAAAAGGTGTTTTCTGCCTTTTGGTTTTCAGACTTTTTTTCTTTTTGTTGTTTTAATGCATCACCTTCTAGAAAGTGAACATTTCATAGCAGAACCATGAGAAATACTTTACAGGTATGTGTATTAACTAAGAAAGGTAGCATGACAGTCTACCTAGGAGACCCATAAACAAAAGGAAAAGGAAAAGCTGGATGCAGATGAAGCCTAAGTAAAGGTTAAAAAAGCCATAGTTAAGACAAAAGGAAAAAAAAACTCTGTAAGCCACAATGCAAAATGTTACAATTGTGATGAAAGTTTGGGGCATCACAAGAAGAAATGGTAGAAAGAGACAGAAATGAGCTATGGGGTAAAAAAGCAAACATAGTGGTACTCATAAAAGAAAAAAGGACCTGAAGGGTATAGGGATTTATACAGCTATATCACCAATAAACATAAATATCAAAATGCTGCTCAAAATACTTGCTGCAAGACTGAATGACACATTGCCAAAAAAAATAAAATCCAGCTTTGTGGGTGTGGTTATGAGTTGAAGGTAAAGTTAGGCAAATTAGACATTTCTCAGGCTTCTTAAAATAGAAAGAGTAAAAGCTAAAATGGTAGCATACTTTCTAACAATAAAAATTATTTTTACAAGGAGCTGTGGTTTTCTAAGTAGATTATGATATATGAAAATACATAAGCATTGAAACACTGGTGATCAATACAGGTACTTTGAAAATCAACATATCAAAAAATCCACAAAATGAACATACATACATACATACATACATACATAGCTAATAACTAAATAATAACAAACAGACTAACAAACTTGCTTGTTTGCGTCTTTTGGCTTTTCCTGGTTAGGGGTTGCCACAGCGGAACTCCGGTCCACTAATGATTGGTAGTGGATTTTTACGTACCAGGTTACCAGCCCTGACACACTACCTTCAATGAAGGCATGCCCCATTCAAGTATGCCTCAACACAGAAGACACTCTAGCTGGGAATCGAACGGGACAGCGTCTTGCTGTGAGACGACGATGCTACCGCAGCACCACCACCGCTGTAACAGACTAACAAACTAACTAACTAAATAAATACATTGCAAAAGGAAAGTTTTTTGGAAGGAGAAAATCTTAAAACTGAATACTGTTAGTAGTGCTACAGTGAAGGGAGATAAAGCTAATGGACTGAATGTCTTCAATAGCTGCTTCCTCTTACATGGGTCATGATTCTTATTTTATTAAAATACTTATTTTACTTTATTTTCTTAACCAAACAAACAAGAGTTCACTTGGCAGCAAGACGAAAAAAAGGTGTGAGTTCTTGTAGGAAGGGAGAATATTTAATTAAATTTATCTTAAGGATTATAGTAGAAATGTAATTGCAGACTAATATTTTGCTAACGTTAGAGACTTTGTATCAGTTTTATAAGTGTGTGCAGTTTTAAAGTCTGATTTACAATAGATTCATTAAAGATATATATATATATATATATATATATATATATATATATATATATATATATATATTGGAAGATCTAGCAAATATTAATTATTAAAATGAATGCCAAAAAATGTGGCATATACACCAAATCTATACCACTATGTTCACATCTTTGTACCAAACCTGATGAAATTCTTTGTAATATTAAGACAGCTAGTAATACTTTTAATTCAAATAGCACTAGCAGACTCTCAATTATGGCTGTAACTGAGTTATAGTTGGTCTGAAGATATTCAGTGTCAGATAACAAAGATTCAAAAATAACAGAAAAAACATTGTGCTGAACAAAAAAGTACACTTTGGTGAAGTGGTTAAAATTTCTAAATTTCCTCCTTATTTATATTCCCAGCAAAAGCTAAAATAATACTACCAGATATGGAAACAATTGCAACCCTTACAAACAACTTTTAAAATGTTGCAAGACATAAAAATAAAAGTTTAAAACATCTCTTATAAAAAGGCCAAGGGTATTAATATAACTGCAACTGTTTCATCTTATACCTCTTATGTTAAAAGTAAAAGTCAAGCCAGCAGGTCTGACATGAATTAGCACCTCTATCAGTCAGTATTTCTCTTGGGTAACCTACCCTGCTGAAAATCTCTAGCAAAGCATTTGCCTCCTTCTCTGCCTAGATGGAGGAAAGAGCCACCGTCTCAGGGTATCTAGTAGCATAATCTACTACCATTAGATATACTTCTGGGGTACTCAGAGGCCCCACAATATTCAAAGTTACACTGTGAAATGGCTTGTCTATCACAGGCAAAGGCATCAAAGGTGCTTTGACCTTGTCTCCTGCCTTACGTAATTTTGGGCACTGCTCAAAGGTTCTGCAATATCTTGTTACATCCCTGGCAATCCCAGACCAGTAACAGTTTTGCATAATACATCTCTTGGTATGCTTTATGCACATATGACTTGCAAAGAGAATGTGATAGGCTATGGCTAGAAGTGCCAGACAGTAGGCTCTGGGCACTACCAACTCCTGTATTGCCTTAGCATCTAGCCCTCCCTCGGGGGTTCACTCTCTATACAGTAACCCTTTGTTCCAGTATACAGAAAACCCTTTTCCTTGAGAATCAGGTGCCTCCCTAGCTACTTCCTTCAAGCCTTGTAATGTAGGATCTGAGAGCTGAACCTGTATTAACTCTCTCTTTGTTACTCTTCCCAGCTCCCATTCCATAGGAAGTCTGGTCCCTTCTGACATGGTGCCTCGCTGTCAGCCTGGGTACTACTACTCACCTATGCCCTTGCAGTCACACTGTCCAAGGGAACATCAGTACCCACCAGCAGCTGTGGCTCACCTTCAGTCTCACTGCTACAGGTTAGCTCCCTCTCTGAAATAGCTGCATCACCAGTCCTGGCTTCAGGTGTGCGGTCTGTCTGGGTCTCCTGCAGACTACCAGACCAACATGCCTGTCCCCAATCCTGATTGTGTGTCTCTGCATGGACGCGAGGAACTACATTATCAAAATCATTCCCTGTCAAGACATCTGCAGGGATATCCTCAAACACTGGAACTGAAACTGGAAATTAGATAGCAGCACGACACAGAAACAGCAAACCAGGATCCAAAAAACAGGTTTATTCTCTTAACACTCTAGCGCCTCGGCCACTGCAAGCCTTGAAGGCTTACAGTGGCCGAGGCGCTGGAGTGTTAAGAGAATAAACCTGTTTTTTGGATCCTGGTTTGCTGTTTCTGTGTCGTGCTGATATCCTCAAACACACCTACTTGCGTCCTTTTCCACCCTCCCAGTCAAGGTGAACAGTGGCCAGAGGTATCTGGAATGGGATCCCTCCTAAAACTCTCACTGGAGTGGACTGCCCAAGCAAGTACTACTCCTCTTTAACCACTGCTGGCTTCCCAATGGTTATATTAGAGGCTGTGTCTCTCTTAGCAGTGGCCTGTTTCCTATCCAGCAAGATCAGATATAAACTCTGTAGTTTAGTACCCCCTGTTTTCTCCAAACAACTTGCCACTGGCATTCTATTATTCTCACTTGCTGTCTCTCCCACATTATGTCCCCCACCTTTCCTCCATGGACATCTATATGCTGCATGGTCCCACTGGTTATATTTAAAACATTTAACCCTTGATCCTGGCCATATACCTGAACTACTGGCTTCCCCTGTTAGCGGTGGTCTCTGTTGGGGCAGCTTAGTCTGCCCACTATGGGTTCTCTTATATCCATGTGCAGCACCTTTTAAGTAAGGTCTCCCTTTTCCCCAACTCATCTGCAGAGTTGCATTCCCTGTCTGTCAGCCAGATTCTCATGTCCTCAGGCAAAGTGCTAAGGGCTCATTCCCTCACCAAAGTGTCTGCCAGCCCATGAAAAGTAGTGACCAGACACCCACTCACCCACCTATGAAAATAAGTCCTTAGTTCAGCAATATAATCACATACACTTTCATCTGCCTTGCGCCTCTCATAAAACTTTTTTCTGTAAGCCTCAAGTGTTAACTTAAAACATTATAATAAACAGTGCTTAATTTTCTCATAATCTAAACAATCAGTATCATACAATTTAGAAATAACAGTTACAGCTTTACCATGGAGTAAGGGGGTGAGGAACTGTACCCAGAGCCCTCGGTCAACATTATACTGTTTGCATACTCTTTGAAATATATGAAAAAAAAAAACTATAAATTTATCACCTTCTTGGTACTGAGGAAGACATTTACTGACCTTTATTGCTTCTGGACTATGGTTACTCCCTTCCCCATTACCTCCATGACCCTGGTGAATAGTCAGCATTTCCTTTTCATGTTGCCTCTGCCAATCATTTTCTTCGGCTTTCAAGTGTTGCAGTCTCTCTGTTGATTCTGCTATCAACTGTTTGGCCTCCAGTTCAAGTCATTTTAAATCTAGATGGATTTCTAAGTCCTCTGAGGACTTAGTCAGGTTGCCATGCCCAGTTCTTTGGCTTAGCACATCTCAGCCAACTGGTTCCTTGTCAGCTTGCCATAATCCTCTACTGACATCCTTGCTGGCTCTCCCTGACTATCTAAGCTAAAAAAAATAAACAGATAAATCTATTGTGATATGAAACTCTGAAAGTCTACTTTGTGGTTGCTTGAGAGTACAAACAACTTCTTTAGTGATCACTACTTACAGGCTACAGGAATTCAGTATCCACACCACTGCTCAACAATGTCTGAGCATGTGATAGTCCCACCACTTCCAACCAATTAAAGGTGATGCTGACCACTGCTGCCAATATATGATGGGCACCACTATGTGTCACCCCCACGTTAGGCCAGGAATCAAGGTCCCGGAATTCTCACCACTGAGCAATGGAGAAGGACATGCACTTGGAATACAAATGGATTCACTCAGTATTTCCAGATACAGACCTCTCTGCATCAAGTACAATTTCTCTTAAGAGCACAGGGAACACACTCAGGCAGGTGTCTGAGTATCTCTATATCTATCTCCCTCCAGGCCCTCAATAAGACCCCCCACTGGTACAGCTTTAAGGTTAGGTTCTTCCTCCAGCTCCTTCTCCATAAACCCAGTACATGTTTTGTGTCACTGCCCCAAGTAGCTGACAGACTTTGAGAAATTTGATTTGCACACACACACACACACACACACACACACACACACACACACACACACACACACACACACACACACACACACACACACACTCCTAGGAAAGGTTGGAACAGGTCTACTAGCTATGCCCCCTTCTGCCTAGACTATAAGGTAGTTATCACTACCATCAGACATTCCACAATCAGCTGCTCGAAGGACTTTAACAAAGGGTGTCCAATTATACTGTGCAATATTAATGCTAATACAATTGGTAATAATTCACCAAGATGTCTAGGCTTCTGGACAGACCCACACAGTGTCACCAAATAAATATAGGTATTCTGAAAGGTTAGATACTCTCTACAAGAACCAACAACAATAAAAGTTTTAAATATATTTAATAATAAATAATAAAAGAACATGGAAATATTGAATATATATTTATAGTAAACCACAGAGTTCAGATCACAGAAAATATTGAAAAGAACTTTCATGGACAGACTCAGACAAATAAATAAAACAATTTATAAACTAAGCTAGACTATATTTCTGACTGAATCTAAGAGACTTTTACTGCTCCCTAGTAACTTATTTGGGCAAGACAAGATGAAATATGTGAGCAGTCTTTCTAGTCAGACTTCCAGACAGAATACTCTATATTCTGAGATTACTCTCTGTAAAATATAACATCCAAGATGACTTGTAGAATGATCTCATCTGGTCACCTGACTCTAGGTTCCCACAATATCTCATTTTGAAGTTTGAGATAGGACTTCAGCAGAATACTACAATACACATTTAGAGCATTTCGGGCAATGCCTAGGAGCCAGAAACATTTACGACACCTCCCGTTTTTTTACAAAAGCTAACAGATAATGGCTGCTCCCAGATCTATTGCATCCAGGCCTACTCAGCACTGTGTGGTGCCTTTCAATGATTTAACGGCTCCTTTACATTTCCCTTATTTTTCTTAAAATAAGCCAGCTGGTTAACCTTTGCTTTGCCAGTGCCTTCTATTAAAACATACATTTAATTCAGTTACCATAATACATGGACATTTCTTTTCATTTCAGCAGGGGCAAGTGTTGATACATTCAACACAATTAACACAAGCAAAGCTCACAAACACATTTTCAGGACAAACATCTGTACAGATCAGTTTGATATACTAATGGCATGCAATTATTTACAAAATTCCAGCTAGCTGTGCTGGCACAAGTCATACATCCACTACCCTACTTCTCCCTGGCATGACTGGCAGTACCTCCTATAGTCACTCGGATTTGTTACTATTACTAAAGAGTTCACTAAATTTCAAACACAATGCCATAATTAATGGTTACTAACATCTAGCGATGAGTATACAGATGTTTTATCACCAAAGTCCTTATGGGCTAGGTAAGCATATAAATCACTCACAGTCTTCAAGCAAGTAGCCTAGATATGACAGTGTCCTGGTCCTGTAATGAAACAGGAAAACAGTCTAAGACAAAGTAATTAAAGGGAACAAAGTCTATTTAATCGCCACATACATACACACACACACACACACACACACACACACACACACACACACACACACACACACACACACACACACACACACACACACACACACACACACACACACACACACACACACACACACACACACACACACACACACAGACACACACACACACACAGACTTTCAACTAGCACAATAGTTAACAAATCTCAGTATTCAGATACATTTCACAGACAAGGGGGACAGTAAAGAGATCAGGTATGCAAATACCAGGAAGGGACACTACAGTAGCATCTGTTATCACATTGTCTCTTATATGTGCACAGGTCAAAAGGTGTTTCATGATTCCAAGCAACCAGCAAACTGTCCCACACATACAAGTCACATCATGATTATTCAAAGTCGTTGAATGCACTTTAAGCATTTTAGTGAAACATCACTTTTTGCAACTTCTAGTATGAAGATGATATCAAACCATCGAAGTACAACATCAGCGTAAAATAAAACCAAGTGTTTTAGAGCACCAGACCATTCTTAATTTACATTTCAAGACCAACGTTGCATGCATTACGATAACAGGTGGAGTAGCTTCTAAAGTCTCCCAAACATAAATAATGGTTTATTCATTAATTTGCAAACTGTGGACCAAGAGTGTTGGTAACTCACATCTATCCTTCTTAAAATGTACAATAATATACTTTTTTCCTCTAATATTTTAAAACATGACAAGCACTATTTATACTGTAGGCTCAATCATGGAATGTAAACAAGTATAACATTTATTTTATAGGTTTCAGTTATCTGACATTGCCTCACATTAATGTTTCACTTTATAGCTGTCAACATAAATATAATGTGCAACACAGGGTCTTAACAATCACCAAATATGTCTCCACTGATGGAGAGATGCTCATGTTCTATTACACCTGCATCCATTTAACCAGTATTCAGCAGTCCAAACTTGTCTAGCAGCTCCTGGCTATGCTTACCAAAAGCATTTGACCGGCGATCACTTAGTTTCAATAAACTAGTGATGTCCTGTTGTAACAGGGCTCTCTGATGTCCTAGTGTCAAACATTTTCTTCACAGTTCTATGCTTGAGAAAGATTGTATGACTGAGTTTTACTTCTACACTCTTCATATTGATGACTGAACTCATACCTGTCAAGTGTACCTTATTACGAAGGACTTTCCTCATTTTAAGTTCATGTTTCTCTCAGTTCCACATTGAAAAGCTTACGCATTCAGTGTTAGGACTTTTTTAAACTGAGTTCCGTGATAAATAATACTGAATTGTATTAATTAATAAAAACACTTTTTATAAGGATAACGTAATGCCTTTTCTCTGCATGTGAGTTTCATAGCTGAAGTTGTTAGAAAGCTGTTGGTAAGAGTTCCACATTCATTCTACCCATTTGTTTACATTATGAGAGGTAGCATACTTACTTATCTGACATTTGAACAAGTAACCCTTGTAAAAATCCTCAAAACTGTATACTGTAGGACTGTCTTTCCTGCTAAACATAAGTAAAATTAAAGTGCTGAGTGCAAGTAACATTACAGTGCTGAGTGCAGATTTTAGGCCCCTACATTCAACTTACCTCTGATGTGGTGTTCATAAGGTAAACACCTTAACCATTATTTTTTTCAGCCTTCCTCCCTTGAGTCAATCCAAGGTATTCCTCTAACTACCCCTACTGCCTTCTCTTTTCCCCCACCCCCTCTTTCCTCATACAGGTTAAACTGCAACAACTTAGTACAGGCATTGGTTCATCCCTGTTCCGCTTGCCCTCGCTTCGCTCGGGTTTGCTTTGCACCCCACCCTGCTGCCAAATCCCTCCCGCCCTTGGTGCTGCTACATTTATTGGTACTAGACCACACCCCACTTTTATAAACCAATCGGTAACAACTTGTCACTCAACAGCACTACTCTCAACCTGATACCACCACTCCTCGAACTCTACTATTCATTTTGCCTAAGTTTCAAGTCTCATTCAGTAGGTATGCTAGCACCCAAAATAGTCTTATTAACTCTACTTGTACCCCTTTTACTCATCCCATATCTCCTAGCTGCCTACGAATATCAGGATCATCCAAGTTTCCACTACCCTAAATTCCAAACATCCATCCCTTCTACAGCAAATAATAATGCACCCTTACTCACTTCCCTCATGCTTACCTCCTTAACCTCTAAATACTACCATCTTACTAGACCTAGTTACATTAGTCTTAAAACTAGACACTATTACAAAACTTTATTCAAAATCTTAAAACTCCTACTCAGGATACACTACAACCTCACAAAGGATGGCGACATCCACCCAAACCCTGGTCCATACCCACCTGTTGGCTAATCCCCCTACTATGTCCCCTACCGCCATAGCTCCAACAAATAGACCTCCTAACTCACTGCTGGCCTGCCAGCTAAACATTAGGGGCATAAATAACAAAACTCAGCACCTGCATGCCCTCTTAGCTGTTATTTCCCCAGACATATTATGCCTAACAGAAACGTGGCTAAAGCCTGCCACCAAGGACCATGAGATTCTGCCACCAGGGTATAGTATGTTTCGACTAGACCGTACCACCAGAAGTCTACCCTATCTGTCAGCATAGACACCCAACAACCACCCTAGTTCAATAATGATGAAATTCTTATCTCAAAACTACAAATTAACAAAAATAAAAATGTAAACATTGCCTGTGCCTTCATTACCCCAGGGAGGAACACAGAAACCTTAGAAGACTTCTTATATTGATTATCCAATAACTACCCTCAAGAAACAATTGTTCTTGGGGATTTCAACATTGACTGGAACACTTGCTCTTGTGAAACCCCCACAACCCACATAAACCTCTATGGATTTACTCAAATCATAACCTCCCCCACCAGGTCAGGAAAACCCAATAACAGGGAAAGTACCCTAGACTGGATACTCATCAATACCTATCTTCAATCTTATAAATCAGGCACTTTGCCTGATGACCTAAGTGACCACTGTCTCACCTATGTAATCAAGCTAAAAGTAGACTGCTCCTACCAATCCACCTATAGAACATTAAGAAACAGCAAGCATTTTATTCTCACCAAGTTTCAAAATGAACTTAAGGCATGCAACTGGTCAGTACTAAAAAGTCTCCCCCTAGATGAAGCAGTAGCATACTTTAACACCAAATTCCTTGCTATTCTTTACTCCATGCTCCCAGCCGCTCTATTAGAACCAAAGTTAATATTGCACCATGGCTTTCTAAAGATACCTAAACCAACATTTTACTCAGAAACAAAGCATGGGCCACCTACCGAAAAACAAAAGCCCTACTTGATCAACTAAGATTCAGACAGCAAGGAATGACACCAAAAAATCCTAAACCTTAGACAAAAGAACCACTACTACCATCTACTGCAAAGACGCCAAAACAAACCTCAAAAGTTCTGGGCAGGAATAAACAAACTACTCCACCCAGGCCAAACCGCCTCTCCACCCCCCTCAGCTTCCCAACAAAAATCCCCAGTAGACATTGCTAATAACTTCAACAGCATCTTCACAGAGAGCATCCAGTCTCTAGCCAGCCAACTCTCTCCCAATGGCTCTAATTCTAATGTAGCCAAACCCAGTACCCAAACATACTTTACCTTCCAACCTGTTCCTACTCAACTTATTCATGCCCTACTTAAGAAACTAAGACCCACCACCCTGGCTGCCGACCTCCTCCCAGCAGACTATATGCAAAAGGCTGCTGACACCATAGCATACTCTATCTCAATCTTCATCAACAGGGGTATATCTAAAGCTACTGTACCCACTATATGGAAAATCTCCCGTGTCATACCTCTCCTTAAAGGAGGCAGTTCCACTGAACTGTCAGACTTTAGACCCATAGCTATTCTGTCACCTCTAGCTAAAATTATGGAGAAGTGTGTACACATACAGCTCATGCACTACCTCACACAGAACAAGCTGTTGTCCAAATTTCAGCATGGCTTTAAGCCACACCACAGTACTATGTCTGCCCTCTTCTCTTTCTCTAACATCATTAACCACAACCGCAATAATAACAAACTATCCTCAGCACTCTTTCTAGATCTATCCAAGGCTTTTGACATGGTTGACCACAAAATGCTTATAAATACCTTGAAGGCCTTCTCCTTAAACAACCATGCACTCCAATGGTTTCAATCCTACCTGCAGGGCAGGCAACAGGCAGTCCTATGGCAGGACAAGATATCATCTCGCCTACCCATCAAATTAGGAGTTCCCCAGGGCTCAATACTAGGACCCCTTCTTTTCTTCATCTTTATCAACGACCTTCATTCAGTCATCCCAAATGCTACCTGCATTCAGTATGCAGCTGACTCCACCTTGATTTGTTCTGATACCTCACTAGCTACTTTATTGACATTAACCCAAAATACCTTCAATACAGTAGAAAAATGGCTCTCCAATCAACATCTAATCCTAAACCCAAACAAAACTAAGTTGCTCCTCTTCTCCCCCACATGCAGGACCCCCCCCACACCATCCTTCACCATAACTGATAATAATGGCACTATCATCTCCCCAGAAGCTCAAACTAAACTACTCGGTGTCGTAGTTGATAACAACCTGAAGTTTGATGTGCATATCAATCAAACTATCAAAACGATTAATAAAAAAAATTGGCTCTCTTTACAGAATCAAACCCTTCCATACCCCACTTGCTAGAACTGCAATTGCCCATTCCCATCTGCTATCAACTCTTCTCTACACCTCACCTCTCTTCTCCAACTTAAACAAAACAGATCTTAATAAACTATCATCCTGCTATAACCACATTGCCAGATTTGCTACTGGCACAGCCTACCGGACACACCACTGTCACAACCTAAATCTCCTAGGATGGCTTAAACTGCCAAGCCTACTGCAGTTCAACCAGTTAATAGTGGCACATAAAGTCCTTTACCAACCAGAAAATACACCTGCACTAAAAAATATTATCAGCCCCTACACCAGCACCCGGCCACTGCAATCATCCACTAGACTCCTAGTTCAAAATCCAGCTACTCAGCTGGGGACTCTCTGTTTGCCAACTCCCAGCTGAATTGACCCTAGAACCCTCACTAACTCAATTCAAAAACAAACAATAAATACTTCAAAACTCATTGGTTATGTCCTTGCACTAACCCCGACTAGTGACCTCTCTATTTCTTAGGTGCCTTACCTTCAACTACTTCTAACTTTTTTCTACAACTCCATTTTAGAAAGGGTCAAATGTATAACTGCTGCTCAATGTGTCTTAAATCTGAATGTAATGTTATATATGTTTAACTTTGAAAATAATGTTATGTTTTGTAAAGTGTTTTATAATAAGGTAGTACTATATGTGCTAAATGCTGGTATTCCTTATGATTGTAATCTGCTTGAAACTAGCATTTTGCTAAATGTTCAATGTGAATTATTATCTTGAAGTTTTTCTCCCTGGGCCTTCACTGAAAATGGACATGTATCCAGTCGGGCTATCCCGGTCAACAAATGTAAAATAAAATTAAATAAATAAACAAACAGCTCATTTTTGAGAGGGAAGGTTGGTAACTTTGCACTGCCAACCTATACCCTCAAAAGATTATACATAGACATTACTGGCCAACCATCGCCAGTACGATAACATTAATTATGGCAAGATAGGGCCAAATTCTAGGACAAATCTCATCCCAACCTGGGCACTGGATGGCAATTGTCAATTTGTGGACTATCCAGATGAATTCTGGACAGTTGTCAACCCATCTCAAGGGTATGACTATGCTATAAGAAATACTACTGTTCTACAGACCAGTCTGCTACTGCTGTTATATGGTTCAGACTCCTTCAGCTGTGACATTGAACAGTCTGCAGGAAAAACCTGACTGCATAGAAGAAACACTAAGAGCTGCCTTGCAAAAAGGACTCTGGGCTTTGGCTGATGATTGTAGCTTTTTTATTTAGTGGTCTAAGACAGAATGAGCAATGCTTTAATTCATATAGTGGGGAAAATGATCCTTGAGTTCTAGAGTAAATGGAGCAAAAAGAACTTTGATGCCACCAAAAATGAAAACTAAAAGGATGAAAAATGGTGCTGAAAATGTAGTGATAAGGATGTATAATTACAAAAGGCAGTTAGGGAATGATGTTTATAAAGAGAAGGGATACATATCATACCTTGAGCAAATGGTTTCTGAAGCTAGAGATGAAATGGCTAAATGGGAAAAACTTTGCAATGGTGAAATTAAAGAAATGGAAATCACTCTGCTTGGGTTACATGTCTGACACAAAAGGATATGAGATAGCTTTGAGAAAGAGAAATTATACAATAATGGCTAACTGCCATTCAAAACTGTATGGACTGATTGGACAGCCCAACCAGTGTGCTCATTGTAAATCGAGTATTTACCAATAGAAAAAATCCATCTGCTGAAATACTGTTGAGTGATCAGACTTTTGTATTGGCATATGTTAAGATGACAGAACAAAGAAGCACAAAGCATGCAGGTAGAACAAACAGTTGAATGTGCCAATAATCCAAAGTACAACAAACAAAAATAAATCAAGGAGCAAACCTCCACATGATGAAGATTTATTGTAAAGTTTTGAGTCAACACTCTTTTTCAATACACATAACCTCAGCAAGTCATTCATTATATATTCACTGCCAGCCAATCATATCAAAAATCGAATCAAATAATTACCCGATTAATTATATCTTACATACACTTAAAGTTAAAATATTTCACCTATAAAAATACATTCAGAAAACATTATTAAACATAAGACTGTTTGAACTTTAAAATAGATTTAATACTGTTAACCTTATTAAGACCAGGGAACATGCCTGCTCTGAAAAAATTAATTCATTTATACTCAACCATTTCAGTTATATTAACAAGATCAGCTTCTTTAGTTCACATAGATTCTCTGAAGTACCCTAAACTTAAATATATTGCCATTGCCACTTGCTATAATATGGTTACATACTGTAGGGCGTTAGTTTCTATTCCCCTATGAATTTCTGATATATGCAAATCTATTCTTTCATTCAATTTACAATAAGTTTTGCCTATATAGAAACATGAACATTTTTCAAAGTTTGCTAGATACACAAGATTCTCACTTGTAAATGTGGTGAATGTTTTGAAATAAAAATGTTGTCTTAAGAATAGAGTGTACACATTCCATATCTGTGTTAATGTGTTTACAATACACACAGATAAAACAGGGAACTGTATTCTTAGTGTGTACCTGAGCTCCTTGTCTTTCTGATCTCACATCCTTATAACATAGTTTTAAATTATTTTCCTTCTTAAAGACAAAAGAAGGTTTTACTCCGGCTATCCTTTTCATGTCACCATCAGAATGTAAGATAGTCCAGTTTCTTTGAATAATGCTCTGTATTTGGTGTGAATGCCTATTATACTTCATAACATAATCCAAATCATGTTTCTTAGTTGTCTTTGCTATATTATTATTATTATTATTATTATTATTATTATTATTATTATTATAAGTTAGGGTATTCACTCTATCTAAATAAGGTCTAGCTGAGTTACAATGTTCCGATATGACATGATCAGCATTATTCCCTAATAATCTCCTATCATACCCTCTCTGGATGAAATCATTAGACATACTCTTAAGTTCAGATTTAAAACCATCCTCTGTAGTGTTGAGCCAACCTGCTCGTAAAAAATGACTTTTTACAACACCATTATAGATGTGTCTGGGGTGAATACTGGTATTATGTACATACCTGGTAGTCTGTACATCTTTTCTATGTAGAACAAAATACAAGAAAAACTAGATGCATTCTACAAAATTAAAGAAATAGAACTATCTATTTTCCATGTATTTCTGCACTGTCCCTTCGAAAATCTTGGAAGACTCTCATATTCAGACTTTTGCAGAATATCCAGATTTTGCCTCGTGGTTTTAGTCTGCTTCCCATTAAAAAAAATATATATTATTATCAGGCAAGCCACTGGAGATTGAAGCTATTAAATAATGACAGACATTTCAGGTCCAAGCCTCATATCCATTAACATGAAACTTATTGAAGGAACTTTATAAGTTTATAAGAGCAATATTTAAAATATGTCACGATTTTTGGACATATGTTCCCCCATTATGTTGGGCTTTGTCCAGGTATCTTGTATTTTGGGGAAAAAACAGCAGCATAGATTTACTGCAAAGTACTGATGTATTGTGGAAGCATAGGAAAGGAAGTCTAATGTGCATGTACAGTACATAGGCAAAAAAGGAAGAATGTGGAGGTGCGCAGATAGGACACAGATAATCAAAATAGGGGCAGCTGCCCACATAAAGAGACCAGTGCAGTTCCCCCATTGTTCTTTGATGAGACCTCTGCTATTTGGCATCTATTTTTCTGAAGAAAAAGCCAATACTAAAGGGCCCCAGATTACTAAATTTGCAGATGACTGTAAACTAGGAGTAGTCATTGAATCCTCAAATAATTTAGCAATACTGCAGGAAGTTTAGTCTCAAATAAGTAACTGGTGCAAAGTATGGACTAAAATTAAATGACAAAAAATGTAGGAAACTATCACATTAACAGTATGCACCTAACAGTGTTTGGAATTTGGAAACTTATGTGGACAGTGACCTAGCTTTCAACCAACATCTGTCTTTTGATCTATATTGCACAGCTTATACAAAAGCATTTTGTCTAGATCTGGGGATGTCATTCTCTCCCTTTAGTCAGCCCCCATTAGGCCAATCATTGAATATAATGCCCCTCTTGGCATGTATCTGCCCAGACACATGCAACAATTGGAATTCCCACAGGAATACTGTACTAAATGTATATAAGGCCTAAACAACATGTCCTATGTGGACTGAGTCAAAGCCCTGTTACTATAATCAGCATCCCACAGACTGCTAAGAAGTAACCTGTGTCTGGCATACAAGACATCCTCCAACCCATTGATGTACTTACTGCACATCAACAAGTTAAATGGCATCAGAACACTCAGCATAAGACTCTAAACATCTTCTGCAAAACTGTCAGAATGGTTTGGAGGGAAGGGTATACCTCTCAGAGGATAACTTTGTTATGGATCAAACCTCCCAGCTACATAAATCAAGGTTCATCCCTGTCCATATTCAAGCACAACTTAGATTTATGGATGGGAGATGCAAAATTTAACCCAGGACTGCTCCTTGTACTACTAATGGAAAAATACAACACCTAACTGCTTTAGCCCATGCACAGGTTCCCCTCAAATTATACATGGCATGATCCCAATTATTCTCATTAGGGGTAATATACAATTAATGGCCATGGGATTGGTAAAGCCAATCTATAACCAAATGGGATTGGCTGTTCTGAGCACAAAAAGGGAAGTAGGCTAGGCTTAAAATGCCCCACAAATGTGGCAGGCCTAGTACTTACATATAAACCTATAATTCTGGGTAAGTTACACAAAGAGTACTCCTCACTGCATAATCCTTAGTAACATACAAAGACTAATGTGCACTGAATAATCTTGGGTAATTTACATAAGGAGTAATGTATATTCTATTAACCTGGGAAATGTACACATGGAGTAACTTACATTGCATGAAACTCAGTAATCTATGCAAGGAGCAATGTGCATTGCATAACGCTGAGTAACTTTCACAAGGAGTTATCTATATTGTATAACCCTAGGTAAACTGCACAAGAGGTAGTGCACATTGAATAGCTCTGGGTAACTTACACAAGGAGCAGCATTATTGAATAATCCTGGGTAACTTACATAAGGAGTAATGTACATTGCATTAAGATGGGGAATTTATACAAGTAGTAAAACGCATTGCATGACCCTGATTAATCTACTCAAGGAGTAATGTGGATTGCATAATCCTGGGCTACTTACATAAGGAGTAATGTGCATTGTATAACCCTGGGTAATTTAAAAAAAAGTTACTGTGCATCACTATTTGTACTGTTTCTGTACTGGTTGCTTGTATATTAATAGCTGTCTCATATTTTATAACTGAGGAGCTTTTGTACTGTTTCTGTTCTTTTTTTTGTATATTAATAACTGTCTAGTATTTTATAACTGTGGAGCTTTTCACCCCGGGCCTCCACTGAAAATGGGTTCCTGACCCAGTGGACTTTCCAGTCAATAAATAAATACCTTGGGTATCATGCACAAGGAGTGATGTGCATTGAACAACCCTGAGTAAGTTACAGAAGAAGGGATGTCCATTATTTCTCAGTCGTATACAGCAAATGGGTTGCAGAAGGTACAGTAAGTACATTTAGTGCAAATCAAAGCTTGGAGATATGTATAGTGATTTCTGCCTTCATTGCCATTTGTTGTAATTTGAAAGCCCAAATTCTTTAAATATTTTACCACAGAATTAAGTGCATAAACAGCATTACTGTTTTAGTCCTGTATAGAAGATATTTTTCTTCCTCTAGAATTTAGGCAAGGTACAACACAGAAAGAATAGTTGTATAAAATCTTACCAACACCATTGATGTCCTTCTCTTCCATGTTGCAGTATTCTTGACTCTTGGGTTTCCTTGTCTTGTTACCCAAACATCTGGCCAGTATACAAAAGTTTCTTGTCATTGGTAGGTGATGTGTGATGTGGCTAGGGAAATGTGGGCCTCAAAAGTGACATCCAGACCACTCAACCATACCAAATTCCTCAGTATTTACCGGTTTTGAGGTGAAAATAATAGGGTGCTACAAATTCTCGTGTGGCCACATTAATTTCCGAATTTCCCATTTTTTTTTTTTTTTTTCAAATTTTGGTTTGGGGTGAATTTTTGCTGATGTCATCATGCACAGGGGGTACACGTGATGATGTCATCTTCGTGAGCAGACTGCCAGCCTGTCGGAATTTGGCTGAGGGCTGGAGGGGGTGTGTACTGTCTGAATGACTGTTTTATTCCGTACAGCAATGTGAAGGGGGGAGGTTGAGTGGGGCAGCACTTTAATATAAAATAAAACTTTCAAGTCATTGTTCCTGTTCTTCCTGCCCACCCATTTCCGTAAGTTGGTTTCATATTGCTGCTGGTTTCTTATGTTCTTCTGCATAGTGGAGCCATACTGACGTATAGTTCAGAGTGCATGTAAGTATTGCTGCTGGTTCCTGTTCTGAAGTGCATAGTATTGATTGCTGAAGTACCATAGTTTAGAGCTCATTCATTTGTATGCTGAAGTGTCGCTGTTGTAATTTTATTGCTGTGTATTCATTTATGCTGAAGTGCCGCTGCTGTAAGGAGACTGATGTGTGTGTGTGTGTGTGTGTGTGTGTGTGTGTGTGTGTGTGTGTGTGTGTGTGTGTGTGTGTGTGTGTGTGTGTGTGTGTGTGTGTGTCATAGTGAATAAGGAAGATAGTTCTGTCATTGCTGCAGGAGATACTCGCTCTGCATAGTGGATCCATTCTGCCATTGCTGCAGGATATACTCATTCTGCATAGGGGATCGGTTCTAAAGTGTAGTTCAGAGTGCATGTAAGGAACTGCTGCTGCTCATAGTTTAATTTTTTTATTGCTGCTGGTTCCCATTCTGAAGTGCCACAGTGTGTATGTGTGTGTGTGTGGGTGTGTGTTTGCTGTGTATTCATGCTGCTGTAAGGAGATTGGTGTGTGTGTGTGTGTGTGTGTGTGTGTGTGTGTGTGTGTGTGTGTGTTTTCTGTGTATTCAAGCTGCTGTAAGGAGATTGGTGTGTGTGTGCGTGTGTGTGCGTGTGTGTGCGTGTGTGTGTGTGTGTGTGTGTGTGTGTGTGTGTGTGTGTGTGTGTGTGTGTGTGTGTGTGTTTGCTGTGTATTCATGCTGCTGTAAGGAGATCGGTGTGTTTGTGTGTGTGTGTGCGCATGCGTGTGTGTATGTGTGTGTGTGTGTGTGTGTGTGTGTGTGTGTGTGTGTGTGTGTGTGTGTGTGTGTGTGTGTGTGTGTGTCTTAAAGGAGTTGAGTCCAAAGTTTTACAGAATGTCTGTAATGTTTGCCTCATACTTGTGGTCTGTTAAATTTGTATTTCAGGAAACACATGGTAACACAAACCATTTTATACTAGCAACTTTTCTAAGATTATACAAGCAATGTTTAAAATGTGTCCCTGGTTTTGGGCCTTTGTCATACCTCCAAATAAATTTTGACTTTTTCCAGATTTCTTGTGCTGCATAGTTCTTCAGAGGATAGTAGTTTAGTGCTGTTTATGCCAAATATGTCTGGGTTTGTTGTTAGTAACAAAACAAGTAAGAATACTTGATTTTGATGCAGAAGGCTGTCAGTTCTACTCCCACAATATGTAGATGGATTGCTGATACTGTACTGTGTTATACTTTTAAAAGGGGTGGATGCTACAGTCCTGAGAATGCCCTCTTTGGTGGAGATACCTAGTAACTATGAACCTGTTATCAGTTTGCTTTCCATTCCCTATTGCAATATAATAATTTTTTAATGTAACATAGGCAATTTATTCATCAAGGACAACATGCACTTGATTTGTAGAGGAAAAGTACAGTTGTGTACCTACCATAAATGTAGATGTTCAAGTGTATTCACTGTTGCAGTCATTACTCTTGGGTTATCCTGTTGGCAGGCTACCCTCAGTCGGCCAGAATTCCAAAGTCTAGGTCTGGTGTCAGTTGCTGTCGCCTCTTCCCTGACGTCAATGCGCCAGGGGTATAAAAGATGCAGCCAACGCCATTTTCTTCAGCTTTTCTTGCCCCAGATGTCAGGTGCCCCCAAATTGGTAGGCTGAAAAATATGCCAATAAAAATGCATGCACAAAAATAACATTTCCTTCATCTACAAGCAAATACACCAAATGTGTTGTATAGGATAGAGAAGTGCAGATAAGTCCCAGCAAAGAGAAGGGAGATGGTGGATGGGTAACCTGGACTGCAACAGTGAATACACTTGAACATCTACATTTATGGTAGGTACACATCTGTACTATGTTCATCGTGTTTCACTGTTGCAGTCATTACTCTTGGGTTGAATCCCAAAACTGTGGAAGGGTGGCTGGGCTAAATAGGATTAGGAGAGGCTATGAGGCCCTGCAGGACTGCAGTGGCAAAGCCTGATCTGGACTTAGAGTAAAGAGGTAAGTGGTAGTGCTTTGTGAAGGTGTGCACTGAACTCCAAGTTGCAGCCTTTAAGATATCTTTGGTTTGTACTCCTCTGAGGAAGGCCGCTGAAGTGGCTGCTGCTCTGGTGGAATGAGGCCTAATGCCCTTAGGCACTGATTTGCCATGTTGAAAATAGCAGAGACGTATGCAATGGCCTATCCATTTAGAAATAGTCTGTTTTGAGATAGCCTTTCCTTGTGATCCTGCAGCATATGACACTAAAAGTTGCTCAGTCTTTCTGAAAGCTTTAGTTCTGTCCAAGTAGAAGTGTAACTGCCTGTGTATGTCCAAAGAATGCAGAATTTTCTCACCCTTGTTCTGTGGATTAGGATAAAAGGTTGGCAAGTGAAATGTTTGGTTAAGGGCCACAATGGACACCACCTTAGGCATAAATGTAGGGTTTATCCCCAGAGAAACCCTGTCTGGATGAAACATGATGAAAGGTTCCACAGCCATGAGTGCTTGTAACTCCGAGACTCGCCTTGCAGAGGTTATTGCTAGGAGCAGAGCTGTTTTCCAGGATAAGAATTTTATATCTGCTGTTGATGCTGGCTCGGAAGGAGGCAGTGTGAGTTTTTCCAAAACATAATTGAGGTCCTAGGCCAGAATTGGTGCTCTCCTTGGAGGCCTAATGTTTTTGGCCCCTCTGAGGTACTGCCTTATTAAAGGATGAGAAAAAAATAAGTGGTTCCGTATTGTAATGGACTGAAATGGCAGAGGCATGAATTCTAATTGATGAGAAGGAAAGGCCTTTGTTCAGCATCTCAGTTAGGTATTGTAAAATCTGAGGGATATTTGGTACACGTGTCAATGCCTTGTTCCTGGTTCCAAGCACAGAATCTCTTCCATTTTTCTGCATAAGATATTCTGGTGCTGGGCCTCCTGGCCTCCAAGATAACATCCATAACAGCTTTTGAAAGAGGAGTGTTCTGAATGGCTACATTATCCACCATGCTGCCAGATTTAAGGTCCTGAGTTGGCTGTGCAGGATCTGATTGTTTTGTTGGGTCAGCAAGTGAGAAGTCTGAGGCAATATCCATGCTGGACCTTGAGACAAGCTCTTTATGATTGGGTACCAGTGCTGGCATGGCCAGTCTGGTGCAATCAGTATCATTTTTGGCTTCTCTTGTCTGACCTTTAGGAGTTCCCTGGGAAGGAGAGGCAGTGGGGGAAAAGCATATACCGTTACATTTTTCCAGCTGAAGGATAGGGCGTCCACTTTCCATGCTTGCTTGTGATAAATCCTTGTGCAAAATCTTTGCAATTGGCAGTTGTGAGGGGAGGCAAATAGATCTATGTCTGGGCATCCCCATTTCCTTATTATCATGCTGAAGACTTGTGGATCCAGTTTCCATTCGTGGGGATCCATGAGGTTTCTGCTTAGTTCGTCTGCCAGAGTATTTGTTTTTCCTGGCAGGAATTGTGCTTGCAGATGAATTTGAAAAGCCAATGCTGTGTCCCATAAGGTCATTGCTTGTCTGAGTAGGGGGTAGGAATGTGTACCTCCCTGCTTGTTTATGTACCACATAACCGTAGTGTTGTCTGTCTTTATCAGTATCTGTCCTGAATGAAGCAGGTCCTTGAAAGCTGTTAGGGCATTTTGAACAGCTAGCATCTCTTTTTGATTGATGTGAAGATGCATCTGGTTTGCAGGCCATGTGCCCTGAATACATTTTCCTGCCATATGGACCCCCCCAGGCATAATCTGATGCATCCGTTGTCAGTGTCTGTCTGGCTGTGGATAAACTGAATGGCAGACACTTGTTGTGGTGACACGCTTCTGCCCACCATTGAAACTCCTGTTGTAGGCAGGAAATGAGTGCAATTACTTTCTCCAAGCTGTTGCAATGCTGAGTCCAAACACTTTTTAGGTACCATTGTAGTTTCCTCATATGCAGTCTGGCATATGGAATTATTACAATGCAAGATGCCATGAAACCCAAGGCCTGCAGGATTCTCCTTGCAGATAAGTGGGTTTTCGTTGCCAATTCCTTGAAGTAAGTAGGCAGATGCTTTTGTTTGTCTGGCGTGAGATAAGCCATCTGGGCAGTTGTATTTAAGCTTGCACCCAGGAATATGATCTCTTGAGAGGGCACTAGTTTTGATTTCTTTTCATTTAGTGTGTATCCTAGGCCAATTTGTAATCTTTTTACAAACGCCAGATGCTTCAGAATAATGTCTTTGTTCTCTGCTTGAATTAGGCAGTCGTCCAAGTAGGGATATATTTGAATTCCTTTTTATCTGCAAAATGCAAATGCTATTACTGGTGCCAGGCATTTTGTGAAGACCCTGGGTGCAGTAGATAAGCCAAAGGGCAGGGCAGAGAATTGGTAATGCATTGAGCCAGCTATGAATCTGAGGTATCTTCTGCAAGATTGTCTGATTGGGACATTCAGGAATGCCTCTTTTAGGTCCAAAGTTACGAACCAAGCCTTCTTGCCCAGCATGGGCAGTAGCTGCTGTAGAATCAACATCTTGAATTTTGGAACTTCCAGAAACGTATTTAAAATTGACAGGTCCAGTACTGGTCTCCAGGTTTTGTCCTTTCTGGGTACTAGAAAAAGTCTGGAGTAAAATCCGTGCCCCTGCTCTTGTTGAGGTACTTGCTGAATGGCCCTCATGTCCATGAGGGCTGTAATTTGTTTTTGTGCTTCTGCCCATTGATTGTGTGGCAGGTCTGGCATACCTTTTGACCTTGGTATGGTGTGAAAATGGAACCTGTAGCCTTGGGACACTATGTTCAGGACCCATTTGTCTTGGGTAACCATTTGCCAATTTGATGAAAAAAGTGCTAGTTTTTCCCCTAAGGGGGCTGCCAAAAGAAAAGTGCTTGGATCTGGTAGAGGAAAGTCATTGGGACTGTTCCTGTAAGGTTGTGATTTGTCCTCTCTGCTTTTGGAGGTAGGAGCACCCCATTGTTTAGGCCTGTATGAGCCTTGGGGCTGAGATCTGCCTCTGGGATGCCTGTATCTGCCTCTTTGTGGTCTGTCTGACACTGGAAAGGACCAATTTTTAGTGGGCCAGTTCCTGCTAAACCTGGGTGGCTGCACCTGTAAGAAATCCTTGACTGTCTGCATGGATTTTGCTTTATCCTCCATTTTTTTAACACCTCTTCTGCTTTAGTACCAAACAAAGTATCATGCTGTAATGGTGCATCTAATAATTTTGCTTTAACATGATCAGGCAGATTCTGTTCCTTTAACCAAGCATGCCTTCTAATAACAGAACCTGTAATAGCGGCTCTGCAAGAGGCCTCCAGTGATTCATAACCACATTGCAAAGTATGCTTTCCCACTTGTTCAGCTGCATGCAATAAATCCTGCAATTCTTTGTTCTCTGAACCTTCAGTATTTGTCAACAATTTCTCTTTAAGCAGTGACATTAAATATTGCTGATATTTAAGCATATGAAACTGACAATTTAAAGCCCTTACAGCCACAGTAGCAGAAGTGTAGACTTTTCCCCCCCATCTGTCTAGAGCCCTAGAATCCCTATCAGAGGGGACAGGATTTTTTGCAGTGGAAGCTTTAACCCCTTATAGAAAGTCTCTGAGCCTTTTCTTAGATTCAGAATAATCTTGGCTCTCCCAGTGGAAATGATCCCTCATGGCATGCAGGGTTTCCCCAAAAGAATAATCATCAGGAGGAGAGGCTGAAGGAAAGGATTCTTCAGCATCAGAATCCTCATAGGGAAGCATGGAGTAATCCTGTTCAGAAGTGGAATCAGAGGAAATAGAAACCTGATCAGAAGAATCATACTCTGTCTCTTGCCTAGGCCTCTTATCAGGAGGGGGATGGGAGCCCCTGATCAAACTAATTAGGTCTTTGGCCATTTTGATCATCTGTTTTTTAGGCATGAAAGTCTGAGACGAAGAATGCTGTACTTGTTTTTTTGTCTTTAGAGCTGCATTAGTCTTTGTCTTTGAAGCTGAAGATGGCTTAATATATAGTTGTGTAGGTCTGAAAACACCCTTAGAAGCTGATGCCTGCCCAGCGGCTCCAGACCCATCTGAGGGAATGATTTCCGAGTGTCCACTACCTTGAGTTTCCAGAGGCCCAGTCGGCTCCACGTGGGAGTCAGACGCAGCCTGTGGCTCTGAGATAGCGGGCGCCAGGGGCTGCGAAAGCGCCTCACTGAGAACCAGCGATCCAGCGACTGGCCTAGTAGAGGCTTCGTCGTCAGTTTTGGACCTCGGATGCCTATCCTTTTCCTTGTCCTTGCATTTTTTTTTTTTTTTTTTTTGTAAACTCCAGTTGTCGGATGGTTCGACGGCATTATATAATTAAATCTTCGGCCAAAGTAATGAAATGCAAAATTGAACCAATGCTTGATAATGCATAGGTTAAATCTAGCACAAAAACGACAGCTAGCAACGTTGTGATCAGGGCCTAGGCAAGGAATACAGTAAGAGTGAAAATCCTTATGAGGTATTTGCTTCCCACAAGAAATACAATTGTTAACTTTTTCTGACATCGGTCTGGAGCAAGAAAAAAGTTTCCCCAATGGGGTACTTAGCTTTAATGAAGACTTTGGTTCTGAAATTCGGATTTGAAAATCTCAGGAGTCAGATGACTGGCACTTGCGAACTGCTTTTGCTTCGGGCACCACACGGCAAGAAAGACTGAAGTAAATGGCGTTGGCTGCATCTTTTATACCCCTGGCGCATTGACGTCAGGGAAGAGGCAACAGCAACTGACGTCAGACCTAGACTTTGGAAATCTGGCCGACTGAGGGTAGCCTGCCAGCAGGATAACCCAAGAGTAATGACTGCAACAGTGAAACACGATGAACATCAATGAAATATAAAGTTGTTTGCTAGCAGCAACCTCTTCATTACAGATCTCTTTAATGGGGAATTATTTAGTTGACTTTTAGTTCTGCAAAGATTGTGCATATTTACTGATACTGGTGGATTGCAAAAGTTCGAGTAGACTTTTATGATGGAACTATTCTGAATTGGGCAGTTTTGTCATTATTGGTTCATGTATTTTGTTTCATCGCTTACTGGAAAAATGTTCAAAACCATAAATTTAAAACTTCCTCTAACAAGTGTGCTGTATTATATAAGGAATATAATTTAATACAATCAGGAAGGAGCATCAAAGAACACGTGTATGTTTCGTGTGCAAGAGGAAAACAGTCAAAAAGTAATCTTTATCCACCACTGGCCAGATGCATTTTCTGTGAATGTGGGTTTCAATGCAGTTTCAATGAATGTGACTTTCAAGGGCAGAGAAGTTTTAATGCTAAGTCTATTTTCATTGTGAGACTGTATTGCTTTATTTAGCAGACGTCTATTAGTATTTGTACTATAAAATGTAAAATAAAAGTTTTAAATGAAATCGAAATAATCATTGTAGAAGTAAAGCAGTATGCACATTATAGTGTTTGTGGTAAATGAGGTAAAATTGCCACATAATGGCACTTTGGATTGGCTGCATGGGGGAGGGCTGTGTATGGAGGGGCCCCATTCAACCATGATTCTGTGAGGGTGGAAGGGCGGCAAACTCAAAGACAGCCCCAGGCAGCACAAAGTCAAGCTATGCCACTGATCAGTATACCATGGAGAATGACTTTTGGAGGTCTTATCAAACTATAATATTCTTTTGCTAATATTACAATATTGCCTACCAGTAAATGCCCTACTTTTACCACAAAACTCACATACTGCAAGTCACCAAAAACAAAATACTAAGGTTCATCATCTTCTCCCTTCCAAGTGAACATCCTTGCTACGCATTAAAAAAAATGGTTACCATTTACTACAGTGTTTGAGGGGGGGGCATATTTTGGTTGTCTGTTCTTCAGTTTGAGTTTGAAAGTGTATCCCACAATTCCATTGGAGTGGGTGCAGCTGAATAATTATGTATGCAAATTTTATGTTAATCAACATGACAATTTGTACCTATTTTTCATGGGCCTTTGTCCAGATTTTTGATGTGTCCAGGATGAGAGGTATGATTACGTCTGCATGCACAAGACCTCAGAACCTCTCTGCCACCAGTTGAACATCCACTGCTCCTGCCATACTGGCCACAGATTGAAAAGTCTAAAATAATTACCCTGTTGGGGACATTTTGTTTTTTGGGTCACTGCATGCCTGTGTAGGTTCATCTCATCCAGGAAGGGAAAGTGTAAGTGCAGTTGTCAGTTCCCCAATAAAGATGCCCATGAGCTTTGCCTTTTTTTTCTAGGGCCTATTGACGACCATAGGTCCTGCTCCATCTGCTCAGCCTTCATCCTGAAAACCTTGCATAGCAGACTGCATGCTTTAAACACCTATCTGGAGAATCAGCATCTTAAGTGGTTAGCTTTAGGTATGGAGGGGCCATCCAATTAGCCCATCGAGCTACCCAAGAAAAAGGCCAAAATTGCTAGGTCTGAATCTGTAGCTGCACCTCCTCCACCCAACGTCCTTCCTGTGGCTGATGTCAGCCTGGAGGAATGTCACCAATGAAATGGGTACAGCGGGTGCCAATGTGGAAGCCTCAGAACACAGAGTGGAAAGCACATCCTCGGACGTTTTGCAGACTTCAGCTTCCAATGGTAAGGGGAACCTCAGTTGCACTGGCTGCCCAGAAAAAATCCTCTATTGCCAAGCTGGTAACTGACCCCAGGTCTACCATGGCTCTAACTCCTGCTAGGCCTTCTCTTAAAAAGAAGGAGTAAAGGAAGCATGTTTCTCCCCCAGCTGAGATTGGCAGAGTTTTTCACAGAATCTTTTCAATGCCTTTATGGCTGTAAAGCCTGCTACTCCCTTAATATCCCCAGTGGCTCCTCCTGTGATGAGCCCTAGACCTCAGGCATTAGACACCTCCCAGGTCGAAGCTGAGTAATGTTCTGACTCTTTCTCAGAGGATTCACTTTCTTATGTCTCCCAATTACCCCCCTCCTTGACTATACCTCCCCACAGGAAGAATCTGCAGAGGCACATTCCCCAGCTGAGGATATCACCTTTGGGGATCATTGCAAAGATGAGGCAGCATTTCAAATGGGATTCCTATGAGATGACAGAAGTTCAAAAAAGATATATGGACTTCTTCAGATTGACTCCCCTGTCCCTTCAGCCATACCACCAGTACTGACAGCATTTCTGGATGCATTTAGTGCAGCATCTCTCAATCCTGACTATCATTCCCTGCATCTCAAGGCCTGATAGATTCTACAAAGTCCCTGAGTGAGACAAATACCAGGTTAAGTGCTTGGCAGCTGACCCTGGAACAGCCTCAGTGTCAGCAGATAAGGCATCCAAACTCCTTCCATCCTCTTCACTACTCCCTACTGACAAAGACAGCAAGGCCATGAAACGCCTTGGGAAGAAGGTCTACATCCCCTCAACTTTGGTATTTGGGCAATAAATTATCAAACCCACATGTCCAAATATGCTCTAGCCCTTTTGGAAAACGCCACTAAACAATTGAGTGACATCTCAGATTCTCCTCCAAAGCTCAGTTGTCTAGCCTTATATCCCTATCCTCGCAGGTCACTATGCACTCCATTTGGTGAAACTACAATGCTGCAGACGCTTTGGCAAGGTCAGCTGCATCTGCTTCAGTGCTGAAGAGATATTCTTGGCTAGGATTAACAGCCCCTACCTGATGACATCAGGCAAAACTCTTGGATGCACCTCTTGATAACTCAGCACTTTTTGAGACAAAAGTGACAGAGTTATTCAAGACTCTGCAATAAAGGGGTAAGTAGTTATAAGACCTTAAGCACTTGTTTATTTCTCCTATCCCCAAATTCCACAGAAATTATCCTTCAAAAATTATGGTTATCAGAATGCATTCTGCCCCCACCCCTCCTTCCAGGGACAGAAAAACTGCCAGGAAGCAAACTACTCCTTCCATTCCATTTTTCTAAAACAGTAAACAAGCTACAAAATTATCTGTAATGTAAATATGAGGACAACGTAGTAAAGCATTTCCTCCTGTAAATGTGTTCCCTCGATATTCAGTTGACAGTCTACCTATCCTGCTTTACAAATGAAACTGCACATGGCAAGTGCTACATTACCCTTGTGTCACTTATTTAAAATTATGAAGCATAATTATACATTAAAATTCTGTTCATGTCAACAATATCTCAGTTTTTTAGACAATGAATTGCCATAATTATCCAGAGTGCAGTCATTACAAAGAAAAATAATATGCTTTATCTTGCTCAATAAGATGAAAACCAATGACGCTGCATTTCTTAATCTTGAAAAAAATTCTTTCAAAATTCACATGCAGATCAACACTATCATCAAACACAGGAAACCAGTTTAGTCTAATGACCTGATTCAATAATTTATTAAAGTGCTTTTCATAAATAGTCAACTAACAGCTTGCCTGCAGAACTGAGCTAATAATTAAGGCAAGTGTTATAATTACATAGATAGAGATAAAATAACATTTAGGCAATTATCCTTAATAAAGATGTGTTTCCATTATGCAGACAGGATGACAGATGCAAAAGTGAAACAACTGCACTAAAAAAATAAAATCCTTGCAAAAGTAAGTTTCTGAACAGCAGTGATGCAGTCTCTATTTTACTACATGGCAACCCATGTGCTGTGTTTTGATTGTACTAAAACACCACCCCACTAGTGGAGAAAATTAGCATTTTCTGAGCTGCGTCATAACATGTGGAAGAGCATATAGTAATACAACTGATAAAGTTGTGACTTCAATGTGCATGAAATACTGTCAGTACTTACAGGCAGTATGAAACATAATGCATGGTAATGGATCCCCTCATGCATCACACATTTCGGTTACTGTATTGCAAATGTGGAAACTCCGTAACTTAGAAGCCATATGCCTTATTAAAATGGCTTACAGTTAACCACAGAGGAGTAAAAGCTGAAAATTTGCACAGTCAGTTGTTTGATTCCTGAAGTTCCCTTTTGTCTAT
The DNA here is from genome assembly GCF_019279795.1 of Protopterus annectens. Taxonomy (NCBI): domain Eukaryota; kingdom Metazoa; phylum Chordata; order Ceratodontiformes; family Protopteridae; genus Protopterus; species Protopterus annectens. Next base: position 897,538,224 of record NC_056729.1, read on the forward strand.
TGTCTGCCAACTAGGAATACATTTAAACAGTGTTACCAAGGCCTCAACCTAGTTAAGAAACTATATAAATATGTTAGCGTTACTACTGCACATAAGTTATTATTGTGTAAGGATAGTAATACCAATCAAGACACAGTAACACGATTTCAACATGTTTTGAAAATCAGAATATTTTCTGTATTCTAAGCATTGACAATATAAGCATAACCTTTATGACTAGTATTCACATAATATAAAATAAAAAAGAAATGCATAGAACATGCCGCTAGAATATATACCCAGGAGAAAATTAAACATTCCAGAAAAGGCTATATCTTCTTTGCATACAAGGGAAAATTCCAAAATCATCATCTGCAAGCTGTTTTCATTAGTATTTCTCAAGTGAGCTGCATATAATAAATGCTTATCACATATGCTTATCAACTAAATTAGGGAAAATAAGGGTAAACAAACAACATAGGACCCCATTTGTCATTTAATTTTATTTAATAATAATTAAGATTTGTGATGCCAGTTACTCTCATTAGAGGTGAAATATAATTATCGACTATGGGATCGTTAAGGCCAACCAATAACTAAAAGGGAAAGTTTATTTTGCGAAGAAAAGGTGAAATTGGCTAGGTTTAAAATGGCCCACAAGGGCAGCTAGCTTAGTACTTACTTATGAACCTATTGACAAAGATATGTTCCCTGCAAAACTCTTTCCTGGATGCATTTTAGTAATATATATATTTGATTGCCATCATTTCAAAATAATAATATGTAAGAAAAACACAAAACTTTGCCTTTATTAATTTATGGTATGAGCAAGGCTTTCCATATGCCTAGAAAACCTAGTTTCAGTTGAAGAACAATATAATACACACACACACACACACACACACACACACACACACACACACATACATGTGATTTTATTTTTTTCTTTTTGTAAACTTGTACTACTTAGTTAACATTCCTTTCCTAAACTAGCTATCTAGAGTACGGAACATGATAAAGAGAAGCAATGAACAGTCAATATAGCTTGTTTTTATATGAAATGTAAAATGAACAGGGGATAGAACAGAGTATACAGCTTGTGATGCTGGAAATAATCCCATAAACTGCAATGCAACAGATATGAATTCTAATGACTCTCCAGGGAGTTGTGGGAAGTCTGTCAGTAGAATCTGTAACAATGGTTATATCCAGACAGCCATAAAATAACAATCCAGCATGTTTTATTTTTTGATAAAAATTCCTTTATTTATTTGATTTATTTACCACAACACTAAGCAACTACTAACAGAAAGTAAATATGTCAGATGAATGAAGTTATTTGTTTCAACCTCTGTGTTGTTCTACCATCCTCACATATTTCTCATTTCAATTTTTCCAGAGTCACCTTTTAAAGTATGCTGTAAATGAAACTTTACCAGTGATCTATACTTTCCACCAGAAGCAATCAATTAGTTCAGTTACTCTGAGTTTTTAATGGATAAAAATGTCTTAGATAGATAACCATTTGAAATTCATATGGGTTACTACTCATTATTCAACGACCCCCCATTAATATTCAAAAACGTGCACGCTGATTGGCAGCGTGCACATTGTAAATCTAAGTTATATTAATAGAAAAAGGTCCAGTCGCCCAGACTTTTTCCATTACTATAACTCTTTTTTTTACAGCAACAGAGAATGCAAGATCTCCATTGCTTCACACTGTCTCGCTATGTTAAACGAGTTTAACATAGCAAGACAGGTTTAAAAAAGCAACAGAGATTCTCCGTTTTTTTTAAAGCTGTCTCGCTATATTAAACCCATTTAACATAGTGAAACAGTCTGTCAAAAGCAACGGAGATCTTGCTTTCTCTGTTGCTTTTTTCAAAACTGTCTCGCTATGTTAAATGGGTTTAACATAGCGAGACAGCTTTAAAAAAAGCAACGAAGATTCGCCGTTGCTTTTTTTAAAGCTGTCTCGCTATGTTAAACCCATTTAACATAGCGAAACAGTTTGTAAAACCAACGGAGATCTTGTTTTCTCTGTTGCTTTTGCCCATAGCTCTGATGTACTGCGTGGGCATATGCATGCGCAGTACATCAGAACTGCCGCAGAATACCAGACAGCTGCGGAAGGGCAGCAAGGAGGCATTATACAATGCCATTATTTAAGAAAAGTAATTATTTTTTTTCTTAAATAATGTCATTGTATAATAGCAATAACCCACTTCTGGGTGTGGGTAATGCTGGATTTACCCACAGTTTGCTTTGTTTGGCCACTCGGGTTTCGCCCTCATGACCAAACCACACCAACCGTGGGTAAATCCAGCATTACCCACACCCAGACGTGGGTTATTGCTATATTACAAGGAAGACAAGTAGCTTAACATAACAAATAGAAACAAATCCACGTTTCTTCAAATTTTAGTAATCTTTCCCCAGTTTCAAAAGTAATTGCACCTCATTTCCCAAGAGAATAGCAGTTGTACAGGCATTTATTACCTGCTTTTATGGGGCTAGATTAATTCATTACATTTTAAGGGTACATCTAGCTTTGCATTATATTTTTATTTATTTTTCCTATACTTTTAACAATCACAGACATATGTAGACTTGTGTATGATATATTATTATTGATCTGATTTCAGGATGATTGACTAATCGTTTTAGTTGTTTACTAGGCAGCAATCCATCAGATAGCTCACTTCTTGTTCCTCCTTGCTACCCATCAAATCTGGTGTCCCCCAGGGCTCCATCCTTGGACCTCTACTTTTCAATATGTTCACCAAGGACCTCCATACTGCTTGCAAAAAGGTCTCCCTTATTCAATATGCAGATGATTCAACACTCATTACCATCTCAAACACTACCTCTGATCTCCACACTCATACCCAGAATTCTTTCCTGTCCATTCAAAAATGGTTCTCTGACAACCACCTCATCTTAAATCTAAAAAAAACCCCAAACTTTTGCTATTTCTGCCTCAACCTCTATCTCACCATAATTTTCTTTGTTATTACATCCCTTGACATGACCACCATTAAAGCAAAGCCTCACACTAAACTTTTAGGTGGCATTATTGACGATGAACTAAAATTTAACCTGCACATCCAACAAAGTATTAAAAAAATACCAAAAACTCGTTCTGTTATACAGAAATAAGAAATTCCCTACCTCTGACACTAAAATCTCCCTGGTTCAAGCACTCTTCCTCACCTCCCATCTCTTTGCAGCCCCAGTCTTTACTAGTATTCAATCTATACTTTTATCCAAGACAGAACAAACATACCATAAATTTGCCTGATTTGCTACTAAAATACCAAATAACTCACACCACTGTCTTGCTCTCAACACACTCTAATGGCTAGAATTTCCCTAACAACTGCAATTGACTCAGTTTCAATTCCTACACTCCATTCTATGCAAACCTGCAGCCTGCCCCTTCCTCTCCTCCCTTGACTACTACTATACTCCCAATTTCTCTCTCCGTGCATCCAATCAACAACTCTTTGTTATCCATAAACCTACCAAAATCATTTGAAATCTACCCTACAAACACACTATAGCCCAGGCCTGAAATAAACTCCCCTCATATAAGTACCACCCTCCACCCCTTAGATTTCAAAAAAGATCTAAAACAATTTCTACTTGACTCTAGGTCCTGCTACTGTCATGACCCTACCTAATTTCTTCCACATCCTTTCTGTCAACAGTACCCTGCACAGGACTCTCTGAGTCCTATACTTTATTTATTACTATCTCTCTGCCTATCTTCTCTTCTCCACAAGTCAGGCTACTACAACCCATCTACATATGTATATAATATGCCTCACTTAGCTATTTTCTCTTTACTAAACTAAACTTCACTTTTCTATTTTCTTTCCCTCATATATCTTTACTAATACTTTTTTCAGCTTTTTCTTACCTCTCTTGTCTGAAGTTCAAAAAAAAAACAGCCATAGCAAGTTTATATTTTTCTGTATATTTATTTAACAGGGCATTTTGTCTCCTTTTACCATGTATGTTTTTCTTATTGTATTTACTAATATTTCTGAATATATCAGTATTGTACATTTTTATGTTTCCTGCTTTATTCATAAATACTCTTGATTTTTTTTGTGTGTGTTATTATAATTATGTCTATGTTCAGGAGCTTTTCTTCTCAGGTCTCCACTGAAAATGGGCTATTTCCAAATCTTAGCTTTCAAATCTGCTCCAGTCTTTTTTTTTTCTTGAACATTTGTCATATATATATATATATATATATATATATATATATATATATATATATATATATATATATATATATATATGAGCAGGGCCCATGAACTACAAAGAATTACAATTGTGTATCTCTGATCATAACAGAGAATTATGATCGAGTTATCGATCATAACCCACTTATGTCTTCAAGACAAGGATGCCAAGAAATTTGCCTTGAGAGTGAAGCTAGAGAGGTGAATCTTGGCATCCTTGCTGAGATCACATAATTAAAGACTATGATTGAAAACCGAACATAATTCATTGTAGTGCATGGAGCTTAATCTAATCCTATGTATGACAGATGACTGAGAAAAAAAGAGAGGAGCTGTACTACAAGTTACACAAAAATAAAATGTTAACTGTTTTTCTGGCTTTCACAGTCACAAAGCATTTAGTGAAGATTGTCAGAAAGACAATCCCCAGGATTCATGAAGCTTGCACCATGCGCCGGAGTAGCATCGGCAATCTAGCGCCAAATATGGCCGATGAGCGATTCAGGTAAGAGCTGTTTCCATGTGCACTACCAGCGTACGCCAGAGCTGAGCAGCTCCCGGCGCATGTATGCTAATTACCCTATGTACAGCACTGTAGCATGCAAATGAAGGTATATAGCGATTCATGAAGTGGTGTAGGCATAGCGTAAGCATGCAGAAATGTAAACCCAAAAAACTATTTACATTTTTTCAGACAGAACATCGGAGCCATAAAGGAGATCAAACTTAAGTATTACATTGTTAACATATGCCAATGGCTAAATATACAGTCAATGGCATAAAAAACACACACAACACATAAAAATAACGTTTAATGTCATGGCCACACTAAAGCAAAGTACAACCGCAGTGCATGGATGCACAAACGGGAACACAAGGAAAAAATATTTAGATGTCATAAAACTGCAATATAACACAAATCATGATTTCACCATGATAGTCAATGGTGTGCATGCTACACCACAACCAAGGCGCAAGGGTTGCTAAGGGTCTGTGACAGTGTTCCATGTGGTAACTAGGAATTAATAGTCAATGCCATGCAAATGAGTCAAGTAATACTGAATTGCAAACGTCCCGCCGGCGTAAGGATGTACCACATGGTGCAGCGGTACAACACCGAGGAGTGACCTGGAGGTAAACATGACATCATGAGAAGTGTGTGCCACCGTAGCTGTAAGCACATTAGAGCATTGGTAATCCGGGTTGCCTGTTGCTAAGCAAAGCCGCAGGATAGGGGTGTGTAACTAGCCATGGCTATGTTTAGCTGAGAGCACACAAGGTGACCGAAAGTGCATGTGAACGTGGATGAAAACACGCTCAAAAGTCGGAAACCGGGCGTGTGTGGCGCGCAACTTTGGTAAAACAGGAAGGTTACGGGAAGACAATAAGGAAATGCTGCAGCATGGTAATTGGAGTACAAATGAGCAATTAACACCTAAAAACTTACAGTGGGCCATAGACAACAGCTAACAAGGCTGCTAGCAGCTACCTGCAGAACAGGAAAGGGGAGGTGCCGTACAGCAAAGAAAAGAGAACTGTCACAGCAGAACAAAGAAAACTTGCTGTAGATCAGCTACCTAACACATTTCCCAACACAATCCTGGGTTGTGGAAGCACAAAACAAGAAAGGCGGCAGCTGGATGCATGCCTGACAATGGGAGGTTAATCGTGTTGAAAATAGAAGTAAAGGGCAATAGATGAATCATGGCAGACAAGCGTAAATCAACACCAAATGCCCCACAATAGCAGTACCTGCTGTAAAACTAATAATTAAGATACCCTGCAGCTGGAATAGCACAAACACACCCAATTACACCAGCATCATCCATTGCACAATAGTATAAGGTGTGAAAGGTCCCCACACACACTTGTGTATTCCCAGACACTCTGCACCATTGCTGTATACAAACAGGGAACTTTTAATATGTATATGTTAGGGGCTGCCATAGCTTTGATTCACCAGCATGTGTTGGAGACTGACGTTGGTGTGGAGGATGATGCTGACAACCATCACAGGCACCGGAGGAGGAGACGAGTGTTCAGACCCAGGGTACCCTACCAGGGGCTACATGATCTGGAGATAGTAGAGTGTTATAGGGTGAACAGGGACATCATACAGCAACTTGTTGAGCTGTGATGGCCATGCCTCAGATCCAGAAGTAACAGAGGGGAACCCATCCCAGTGGACACGAAGGTATGTGTAAGCTTGAGAATACTAGCCACAGGTACCTTCCAAAGGCCAACTGGGGATATCATGGGGATTTCACGGGCATCAGCATCCAGGGTACTCCACCAGTTCCTGGTTGCCATGTTACCACATGCCAATGAGCACATACACTTCCCCCAAACGCAGGACGAGATGGCCAGCAATATGCGTCTCTTCCACCGTGTGGCAGACTGCCCAGAGGTACTGGGTGCAATAGACTGCACTCACATACACATCAAGTCACCACCTGGTGAGCAGGGTAGGTGCTACATAAACCACAAGGGATTTCCCTCCATCAACTTCCAGGTCATGTGTAATGCCCAGGGCATTATCATGGGTGTGCGTGCCGGCAGTCCTGGAAGCTATCTCGACTCTCACATCTGGCATGCCTCACAGCTGTATCAGGTATTTGCTAGGGGGGGACATCCCATATGGCCACCTGGTGGGGGATGCTGGATATGCAATGGAACCGTGAATGATGACACCCATCAGAAATGCACACACAGCCATGCAAGAACACCATAATGAGGCACACGCAGAAACCAGAATCATCATAGAGCATGTGTTTGGGATGCTGAAATCACGGTTCTGTTGACTGGAAATATCTGGTGGAGCCTTGCAGTACTCTCCAGGAATGTGTGCCCACATCTTCATAGTATGTGCCATGCTACACAAAATGACCCTGCGGAAACAGCTGCAGCAGGGACAGAATGGTGAAGGCCCTCACAGCCCACCACCATTGCCAAGGGATCCACAAGCACAGGGGGCACAGACCACAAACACCCTGTGCTAGCCCCAGTAGGCAGACGAAGGCATGCCCAGTATGCCCATGCCTTGGCAAAGAGGGAACGTATAGCACACACACTGACAGTGTATGCACTCATGGACTGACACCCCTCTCCACCTGCACACACAGCAAACGTGGATGGCACACACACACGACCACCTGTAAATTGTTATGTATAGGGGGTCTACTGTGTGCATCCTACATAGGTAGCCCTCAACTATTGTACACACAACCGCCATTGGCACAAGGTAAGTCAATACCTGAACAGTATATTAAGCAATCAGCATGTGTCCATACTGTATGTACAAGCTCATAGATACATAGGTAGGTACATGCCCAACCGCCAAGGCCACTCATAAGCATAGGCAAAACGTGTCTGCTGTTGCCACCCCAACGATCAACTAACTGTCCCTCTGTGGAGCAGAGCCACTTGTGAGATCCCTGGGGTGTAGCTACTGTTCATCAGCCACTCTGCAAGGATTCCCTGGAGTGTTAGTGAAGGGTTTTGTATAATGTAATCAGGGATGTATTTCCAAATAATGGGGAGTATCCCTGACAGGAATCTTCACAGATGTGTACATCTTACATAGTATACCTTAAACACAGCTTGCATATATAGGTAGTTCTCCACAGAATAATAAACATGTGGAACACACAACCGCTGAAATATGCGTTCATCACCCTTGCACTACCAGTGCCTGCTCTGAGAGGTAAGATATCACTGCCAGGATTAGAACATGTAACCATGTACACATTCATCACAATAACATACCACTAAGCTACCTGAGATGTACCAATGGCAGTCGTGTATACTGGCAGGATAAAACACTAAAGGTAGGAATGTGATGAAATAGGACAAACCGGCATGTACACAATGAAAGGTGTATGTTTTACATATATATATATATATAAATATATATATATATATATATATATATATATATATATATATATATACACACACACACACACACACACACAATCATATATAGAGAGAGAGGGAGAGAGAGATATGTGGATATATGGGGATATTCATATATATGTAGATATATAGATAGGTTAACAACATCTACATAACCATGGAGGTACATATAAATGGGATACCTACCACATACCGACTGCTTTACATACCGACACACATAATCTCGAGGCTTAAGGTCCGAAAGAACACAGTACTGAAACACCAAATGCACAAGGTGTACTCTCACGATGTTAATGGACAGTTAGTCAGTGCTTCTGGTGTTGCGGTTTGGGTAGGTTACTGGGCGTACATGTGTTTATTAGGGCTGTAGTGTGTGTAAGTGTGTATTCTTTGTGTGGTGTGTGTTGTTGGGGGACTGTAATGTGTGGTTGTGGGTTAGCTTTGTGCGTCTGTTTGCACGACCTAGGATGTAGAATATTAAAGTAGTGGGTGGTGTGTGGGGCGCAAACACCTACATGGGGTGTGTAGGGGGGCTTGGCCACCTGCATATACATAGTGTATGATGGTTTGTTTGGATGTGTTGGGTAGCAGTCTGTCTGTGTGTGCATGTGTGTGTTCCATGTTCGTGTTACCTTCGCGAGTTACTGTTGATGTCGGTAATGTGGTGTATGGGAGTCTGTTTCTGGGACTGTGTGCATCGGAACACTGTGGTTTCAGAATTCTGTAGGTCTCCCGTATACAGCAGTTGAAGTGTTCAGATATATGTATAACATAGACCATAGCAATCACACATTCCGCCACTACCAACCTTTATGAACAAAGGATATGGAGAGTATATGCCTATACACCATTACAAATATGTGCTATGGACATGAGCCAATGATAGTGTTACCACATGTTCCACTTTGCGAGGGACACTCCCTCTTTGGGCAGTTGTGTCCTGACCAAATATATTAAACGTGGCAAATGTCCTGGGATTGTAGGACATAATTATGTCCCATATGTACTGTAAAAGTTGCATACAATAGTTATTTCTGTATCTAAAATACCTACATGGTACAGGAAACAGGATAAGCTACTAAACTGCTACAAGAATAAGCTTATGATTAGGCAAGAAAGGAAAGTTCTATCCCTTGTACTGACTGTGGGTTTGTGTCAGCCTGTAAAATCAGATGTGTATCCTGAAAAGGACCCACTATGGACATATGAAAAGGTGGTAACCCTAGCCAAAGAGGGTCAGTCACCAACACAACTATGATGACTACAAATACCTCTTTTTTCTAGAGGCTCCTTTAGAGGCTCCTTTAGCTGTTTAAAACTTTCATTTAAAGGCTCACTGCTGCTTTTCTACTATGAGAAACATTTCTGCAGTTTGTTTCTAAGTAGTGGGGATATTTGTAGCATTTCCATATTCAGGCTTGTATTTGGGCCTAGTTTTTGTGGAGGCTGTGTGTCTGAGCACATATTCAGGGACATCTTGGTTTAGCCAAAGCCATCAGGCATTTCAGTGAGAGAGAATTGTTTGAGGTCATTGGCTGACTTAGGTCACCTGGACTACAGCTTAGACTAAGCACCTCATTGAATCTTTTGAGATTTCTTTCTTAAAAGCTGTCTCAGGTTTCAACTTTCTGTTACCTAAGAAGTTCAGTTGTGAGTGTTCTGCCATTTCACACTGAGCTAATTGAAGGAAGGACACTGAGCAGACTCAGAGCTATAATATATAACATTAAGTATCCTGTTTTTTGTTTATTTTGTTCTTTATTTCTTTGTTATTTATAGCAGTTTGTGTACTGTGTATTTTTCTAGCTAGTTTCACTGTGTGTGAGGTTTTAACTGGAAATTGTCCACTTTTATTAAGCATCTGTTGGGTTGTTTGTTTCTGATAACTTGTTGCAGTTAAACTCTTTTGTCTAGAGGCTCATTTAGCTGTTTAAAACTTTCATTTAAAGGCTCACTGCTGCTTTTCAGCTGTGAGAAACATTTCTGCAGTTTGTTTCTCACCCTCTCTCCCTGTTGGCATAGTGTTTTTATAGTTGGTGGCTTTGCAGTGTAAATTTGATCTGGGACCCTCTTCCCAGTCTGGTGTCATTACCTCATTCTACCCAGTACAGGGAGAACATTTGAGAAGGACAATCAGCTTAGTTTCTGCTACTTCTTTCTCTCTTTCCACTAAAAAAAAAAAAAAAAAAACTTTTTCTAAGCTTGTTTCCTGCCTTTCCTGTGGGTAGTCTAGCCTGGATATAGATTTGCTGTGTCCAGGACTATTTGTAGGCTTCTAGGGCCCAAGCCTTTCTGTGTTGGAGGGAAGCCTTCTAGCTTAATTTTGTTTCTTAGAACTAGCCAGTTTTTTGTTTCAGCACTTGTTCAGAACTTATTGTAAGCATAAATAAGCTACAAATTACTACAGCACTCAACTTTCCTCACTGTCTAGAGGAAAACAGTTTCTAGTACTTAACAAATAAGCACCTATCCAGGCCTGTCTAAGGGTCAGCCCCCGGTGTTTTCTCCTGTCTACCTGATGAATCTGAGCATCTTGGGGCAATGCAGTAATTGCCTCATGTACACAGACAACCCTCTCCTTCTACCACCCAACACTACAACCTGTGAGAGATGCACTTATATGGCCAAACTGGAAACAAAGGTCTCTTCACCCAAGACTGGACTAGACAGTCAAGAGGAGAAGGTAAACACTTGCACCACACCACACTCAGCACATAGTCCCTCAAAACCTACACCACCAAAACACACACATAGAAACACAAAACACACACCTACATTCGTGGAGGCTCTCAGTAAAAACCTGCCCAAGCAACAGGGACCTCCAAAGCAGAAACACAAGCAACCTCCACCCCCCAACACAACCCAAGTGACACATAGCCCACAAACTCAGTGTGCCACTCAACCACAGCCCATAAGGCATAACAATGTACCCAACACTCTAGTCATAGGTGACTCTATAGTCAGGCACACTGATGTTCCACTCACCAGGCTAAACAAGGAGAAAGTTACTGTCAGCTGCCTGTCGGGTGCCAGGATCCACCACATAACGCATGCACTCAGGTCACTCCACAACAAGTACAAATATGACTCTGTCATTGTCCATCTTGGTGTGAATGACCTGAGACGTACCTCCTTGGACTACATAAAAAGGGACATGGAGGAGCTGTCCAATCTTGTAGCCCAGGCAGGTATGACGCTAGTCCTGAGTAGCATCCTGCCATCACCCAGAATGATACCACAGTACAAGGACAAAATGATTGACTTCAACAATTGGCTAAGCTTCTGGTGTCATTCTAAGGGGATCCAGTATCTGTCTGCCTGGGATGACATGATCGACAGGCCACAATGCTTTGCCAGAGATGGCCTGCACCTGTCACCCCTGGGATTCCGGATACTGGCTAAGGCTCTAGCCACCCCTATAGTGCCTTTTTTAGGCAAGGTTTAAATGACAAATTCACCACCCTAACAGGTACAGGCAAGAAGAATCTGAGGGTATTGCTACTCAATGCTAGAAGTCTAAACCTCAAAATGCACTCTCTCGAGGCACTCCTTAAAATGGAGAACATCGACATCTGTGCAGTGACAGAGACCTGGTTCAAGGCTCAAGAGAGTACCCCTGCATTACCAGGCTATAATTCATACCACACCTTTCGGTCACCTAACCTGGACCGAAACACTAAAGGCGGAGGCGTGTCCATATTCATTAAGGATATTCACACCTCCAGGCTAGTTGCTCAGCATAATGCATCCGAGATTATCCAAGTGCAACTAACTCTGAGCAAAACCACAATCCAAATTGCAGCTTGCTACAGATCCCCCACCATGCCCCAGGATTCCCACTCCTCATTTCTTAATACACTGGAAAATATTAGGGTACAGCCTAATAATGGGCGATTTCAACTACCCTACCATTAACTGGGAAAACTTCTCATGTACCAACTCTTGTGCTCAACATTTTCTGGAATTCATAAATTCCAATGCCATGGATCAACTTATCCACACCCCCACCAGGGGCAGCAATATCCTAGACCTGGTTATTATCAACATGGGCAACTGGTGCTCCACACCAGTGGTCAATTCCTCATTGGTCAGATCTGACCATAAGCTAATCACCCTAGACATCCACATCCCTCCACCACCCCCCATTAGGGAAAGCACAGTAAAAAATTTATCCAAAGCCAACTTCATGCTTCTTAAGACAGAAGTGGAAAACTTCACGACACCCATGCTGACGGACAATAGAGGTATGACTGCTGAATCCTACACAAATGCACTTTATAAGCACTTACATGAGTGCATGGATTGTGCAATCCCTAACAGAACCAAGATGCTATCCTCCAAAAAAAGGAAGCCAATCTGGTGGCCTCCTGCCATAAACAAACTCTACAACAGAAGAAAGAAACTGTTGCAAAAAAGAGTAAAATCCCATGATTGGAGAAAATCCCTGGTCAGCTTCAGTAAGAAGCTGAGATCCCTCATAAAATCCTCCAAAGCTAGTTATGAAAACAAAATCACCACTGACTCTAAAGACAACCACAAAGCATTCTATAGCCATGTCAAGAATCTCAATGGCAACACTCAGATCTGCTCTGAGTTACAACACAATGACACTAAATATACAGATCCAACAGATATTGCCAACATCCTGGCAGATAGGTTCAGTGCTAACTTCACCCCTCTGTCATCCCCTAAAGGGCCCATCTCTATACCAGAAGAATGCAAAGTTCTTGTAATCACGGCTGCACAGGTAAAAAACACACTATCCAAAGCCAAGAACACAGCATCCATGGGACCTGACGACATCCCAGACTGTGTTCTACATGAACTACAGAAAGAACTGGCACCCCATCTAAGTACCATGTTCAATCATAGCCTCACCTCAGGCTATGTGCCCAATGAATGGCGCACAGCAACAGTTATCCCACTCCACAAAGGGGGAGCCACCACAGACCCCGGAAACTACTGCCCCATTAGCCTAATGAGCCTGGTCTGCAAGGCTATGGAGTGTATCATCATGGAACTTATAAACAATGACATTGGTAATCTCCAAACTCAGGACCCCACCCAGTTCAGATTTGTAAAAGGCAGATCATGTCTCTTAAACCTGATAGACTTCTTTGAAGCAGTCACCAAAGCCGTAGATGAGGGTAAGGTGGTTCACACAGCCTATCTAGAACTCGCCAAGGATTTTGACATCATCCCCACTCTGGAATTATAGATAAACTCACTAAACTAGGTAAAAATCCCTATGTCACAAGATGGGTTGCCAAATGGCACACTGACAGAACCCACACTGTGAAAGTAGCAGACTCCAAATCCAGCTTCAGACCAGTGACAAGTGGAGTACCACAGGTTTCAGTCCTGGGTCCTCTCCTGTTTGGTATCTACTTTTCTGAAGTACAGGCCAACACAGAAGGTCTTTGGCTAATGAAGTTCACAGATGACTGCAAACTAGGAGCCATAAACAAAACTCCAAAAGATGTGGACATCCTAAAAAAGGGCCTTGCTGAGACAGATGCCTGGTGTCAAAGCCATGGCCTCAAGCTCAATGCAAAAAGTGCATTGTCATTCCTTTTGGTAAAAACTCAGTACCCATGAACTACCACATAGGTGGTAGTCTACTTAACACCGAAAGTGTGATAAGAGACCTTGGGACACAGGTGGACAGTAGTCTCTCCTCTGATAATCACATCGCCACCGTAGTCAAGAAATCCTTCTGTGTGGCACACCTCATCACAAAAGGTTCCTCATTCACTCATTAGACCCAATATAGAGTACAATGCCCCTTTTGGTATGTACATCACAAGACATCTACAACAACTGGAAAGGCGACAGAAATACCTCACAAAGAGGATTACCAGCCTCAAAGAGATGCCCTATGCAGACCGTCTCAAAAAACTGCAGCTTTACTCCATTGCATATCGTCTACTCAGAGGCGATCTCTGCCTAATGCACAAAGCTATGTCAAACCTAGAGCTTTTAGACATGCTCCACTTAATGTAATCCCAATCCCTACGAGCTACATGCTCTAGAGACCTAAACCTCGTCACCACAATAAACAGAACATGCTGGAGGGATAGATTCCTGTCCCAGAGACTTCCCAGACTCTGGAACAAACCACCTATCTATATCAAACAAAGCTCCTCATTAGCACTGTTCAAGAAAAATTTTGATGATTGGATGGGAGATAAATTCACCCCGGGGATCACTTCTGTGGCTCTGCTCGACAGTGGCACAGGAAAATAATTTTCTTGGGTGGCGAAAGCCAGGGTACCTTTGGCTAGGCTTATATAGGCCCTAGGGCCAATAGCCTAGTACCTACCTATGAACCTATGAACCTATGACAGAAATACACAGCTATCATGTAGCAACACGTTATTACATTCTCAGATGTATTACCGAAGGGATTAAAGGACTAACATCACCTGCATGCTATACAGGAACCACATAACAATAAGGGCATAGCAAAATTAATTTAAAATGGGTGGCGAAAGCCAAACACACCCTGGCTAGGCTTATAAATGCCCTAGGGCAGATAGCCTAGTATGAAACTATGAACCTATGAACAGTGCCTTAATGAATCATCCTGAAAATACCACTGTATTAGTCCACAAAAGGATAGGTATTCAAATAGGGAAGGAACCCTCATGCACATAGCGATTATGTATAAAAGCAGTTCCTACACACCTACATTTGCTAAGCACACTCACCAACATCACCCCCACACCCAAACATATTACAATACAAACTGTAATAACATCATAAATCATTCACACACTGTACGACATCTGCAGAAGCCTTAACATACCTTGTCAGAGACACACTAACATGGCCCTAAGTGAAATAGCCGCTGTTATACAATGGAACAGCTGCTGATGTAATAGGGTTTGCTTGCACTAATCCCATTTCAGAGGGTTGTGCGTACTCTGGGATGTGTTAGCCGTTAGTGAGTAACAGCACAGTATGCTACACTTGTATACCAAATCAAGGATGTCTGGTGAGTACACTGTGCACCACATAACAGTTCATGCATATCCATACGGCCTTGAGCTGGCCAAACATCCTTGCCAAAATTAAACATCTGCAGAAGTATCAGGTACAAACAAACCCTGCATAAGTAGCACTGTTCCGAAATATAACAGCTGCACTCACATGTAGAACTAATTCGTCTAGCCATTACATACAGTCCACGGGAGTCATGAAGCTAATATATCTCTGTGTGTCTCCATATAGTTGTTGAAATATATCACAATAACACATCTAGGCTGTCTCCCTCGAAAGTAAGGCAAACGGACAACACCTAAAAGGAGTACTTACTTATACATCACTGTTGCCATGGTATCAGCTAATGGAGTAGCTGCACAGCTGATGTGCATCCAATTAACTACTTTGGAACAGCAATTGGTGGACAGGATAGCACATGATACCGATATGTAACTAGAAAAGGATGTGTCATCACACATTCAAACCATCCGTATATACCAGTGGAACATTACAAATAACATTGAAACACAAACCGAAAAGGATTGAATCAACTGTTAACAATACATTGGGTTACTAAAAGGTATGTAGAACAGTCAGTATGTCTGTGTATGTAGTACTATTCTGTAGTATTTAAAGTGCACGCAATCCATATAGTGGAAACAGTTATCTTGTAGTGATGTATTGTTGAGCATAGTCACGCTTGTAGTATCTGTGTGTACTGCTGTAGGTCACAAGGCAAACACTGCATACACCACAAGGGATGCTATATAAGGGCTTTGAACAGAAATACTCCTCACCCGCTGACGTCAGTGGCAGGGTTGGTCCAACAAGTACGTGCTATAACAGGGGATAGTATATGTTGATATATTGTAACTGTAGCCATATGTATGGGTGTAATACAGAGAATAACATGTGGAAGGTTGGGCCACTGTACAAGTATGTTCTGAATTGTGGGATATTGTGCCAATAACTGTGTAATGTATAGTATTGTAGGCAGATATGTATTACAAGCTACATAGCATTACTGTAATGGTAGGCAAATGTTAGTTATGTCAATCGGCATTTGCAATACACAATAACAGGATACATATGTCTTTTAGTGAGCCGACAGTTTATCAGCATGATAGCAAAGTCAAATGGAAGAGCTATTTAACTATCCATGCACATAAGACATGTAATATGTGCAAAGGTAGGTACTAGGCTGTCTTACCAAGGGTATCTGTAAGCCTAGCTAGCATGTGTTGTCTTTTGCCACCCCCATAGGTTGGTTCCCTGTGCCTCTGAATGGCAGAGACAATAGTTCCCTGTGCCTCTGTCCAGCAGAGCCACTGCAGTGATCCCTGGGTACATGTCTGTCTCCCATCCACATGTCAAGGTTTCCCTTGAAGAGTGCTCATGAGGGGCCCTGCCTGATTTACATTGGAGTCATGTTCCAAAGCATAGGGAGTGTTCGGGTCAGGAATCTATCTGTTCAGCACATCCTACTCATCGTTGTGGTTAGGTGTATATCCCTTGAGCATGTGGCTCTCAGGGGCTTCTGCTTAGGTGGAGCATATCCAGCAATACAGGGTTGGACATGGGCCTTGTATGTCAAGCAGAGTTCACCTGTGAGTATGCGGTATGCAACTGAGTACAGCTGGAGTTTCGTAGGTTGGGCTGCATAGGTCATCTGTTTGAGGTCAGTAATCTTCTTGGTGTGGTACCGGTGTGGTCTTCCAAGCTGTTGCAGTTGCCTTGTAAGGTATATCCCAAATGGGGTATTGTAACCTTTAATGGGTCTGATATAACATGTGTAGAGTCACAATGGCCCCTCTGATCTGGATGCGAACCCATTAGAGATTAGGGGGGGGGCCATGTAGACGGATATTCTAACCACCTTGTCATTATGGGTATCGAAGGAGAGATTGCTATCTACTGGTGTTTCCGGATCCCGTAATACCTTTTTTGTATGTAGGGGACTAGCACCTATGTGGTAGTCCGTGGGTAATTAGTTATATCCAAAGGGGATGACTAAGCACTTTTAGCCATTCAGCTTGACACCATGATATTAACACGAGGTATCCGTCTCAGTGCGACCCTTCCACAGGGTGTCTGTAACAGCTGGGGAAACAATTATGTCCCCTACTTTGCAGTTGTCTGCAAACTTTTTTGACCAAAGCCCTCCTGTGCTTGTCTGTATGTCAGAGAAGTATATACTGAACAATGGGGGTCATAGGACTGAGCCCTGGGGGACGGCAGTTGTAACTGGTATACAGTCGGACCTAGGGTATGCAACTCCTACTGTGTGTATTCTGTCCGTGAGCCACTTTGCAAACCATCACATGATGTAGGGGTTAATGTTCAGGTGGATGGGTATGTTGATAATACCAGAAGGAGGAATGGTGTTGAAAGCCTATGAGAAATCTAGGTAGGCTGTGTGGTCCTCCTTACCCACATCTAATGCCTTGGTAACTGTCTCTAAGAAGCCCACCAGGTTTAGGAGGCATGGTCTGGCCTTAACAATGCCAAACAGGGAGGGGTCAAAGGTTGGGAAGTACCCAATGTCTCTGACAGTGATCCATGATGTGCACCACAGCCTTGCAGATCAGGCTAGTCAGGCCTATAGGGAAATAGGTCCTGTGGTCCGTTGTGGCACCACCTTTGTTGAGTGGGATAACTGTTGCTGTGTGCCATTCAGGGGGCACTCTGTCCGATGTGAAGCTATTATTGAACATGGTGTGTAGGTGAGGAGACAGTACGATCCAATGTTCATGTAAAATGCAGCCTGGGATGTTGTCCAGTCCCATGGATGCTGTGATATTGTCTTCAGAGTGTGCAGCTTTGAGAGGGATCTACCAGGATGTTGCCAGTATCCATTGTTTCTGTAATGTTCATGCCTTTGTGCTGTAACTCAGAGCAGATCTGGTTGTTGACATCGAGGCTCTGTGGTTATTGTTGGTATTAGTTGCCATAAAGTTTTCATAGCTAGCTTTGGAGGATCGTATAAGGGATCTCACCTTCTTACTGAGGTTGGCCAAGGATCTCCTCCATGCATGGTATTGTACTCTCGTTTGCAATAGTGTCTTCCTCCTGTAGTACAATATGTTTATGGCAGGGGACCACCAGATTGGTTTAGTTAATTATGAGTATAGCGTCCTTGTTCTGTTTGGGATAGCACAAGCCATGCACTCCTGTAAGTGCTTATAGAGTGCATTTGTGTAGGATTCAGCAGTTGTAACAGTACTGTCCATCTGCATTGGTGTCATGACGTCCGCCACGTCTGCCTTAAGAAGCATGTAGTTGGCCTTATAGACATATTATACTGTGGTTCGCTTAATGGGGGCTAGGTGTGGGATGTGGCTATCAACGGTGTTCAGCACATGGTCTGATTGGACCAACGAGGAGTTGGTTTCACATGTGGAGCACCAGTCACTCATGTTGGTAATGACTAGGTCTAGGATATTGTTGCTCCTGGTGGGTGTGTGGATATGTTGAGTCAGGGCATTGGTGTTTATGAATTCCAGAACTGTTGAGCTAATGTGTTGGTACACGAGTAGTTTTCCCAGTTAAAGTTGGGGTAGATACAGTGAGGCTTATGTGATGAGTGTGGTGTTGTGCGACTGTGTACCTTCTCCACATGACAGTCAGGCTCAGGCTTGGTTGGAAAGACCTTTACCTCCAGTTTGGCTAGATGAGTGTATCTTTCACAGGTTGTAGTATTGGGTGGTAGGCGGAGAGGCTTGTCTGTGTACATGAGGCAATGTGTACATTGCCTCAATATGTCCAGATTCATCAAAAAATAGAAACC
>NC_056729.1:897557644-897587904 GCF_019279795.1 Protopterus annectens
GAATTGTCATGAAACTGTTCTTTCTTTGTCCTAAATTGACTTTTCTTGCGTGTTTTTTGATTGTCATCTATGTGCACAAGCATAACACATTGAATTGGCAGCAGGATTGGGCTTTGTGCAAATGAGAAAAGAAGCTCAAAATGATTTCTCAGAAAGACAACAGGGGCAATAAGTGTTTCCACGTTTCAGACAGATAAATTATTCCATGCCATTTACAAAGCCAGGTTCATTGCATGCCATCAGTGCAGTCAAACACATACTAATAAAGCTGTCATAGTAATTTGATATGTCAGTTCTTAAGCTATCACTTTAATTTATTTGCTTCTGTCTCATTCTTGCTGTTGCTTACTGAAGTATAACATAACACTTCTGATTTGTTCATTCATTTTTCTTCTGATAGCACTTATCAAGTTCAGACTCCATACTAACTTAATGATTATTTCCTTAGCCACCTGTCTTCTGATACACAGACATCCAGTTTTGATCACATTGTTTATCCTCACTGTCGTTGTTTGACACAGCATCTCCACTTTGGTAGTTCAGTCACTATCTGTTATTACAGAAATCAGCTGCATAAAACCTAAACTGATATTAAGAGCCCAAAGTGCCTTTTTTAGGCAAGGCTCAAAAGACAAACCCACCTCCATAGACAATACAAGGAAAAAGAAACTAAGGGTAATGCTGCTCAACGCCAGAAGTCTAAACCTCAAAATGCATGCACTCGAGGCTCTCCTCAGTGTGGAGAATGCCGATATCTGTGCAGTAACAGAAACCTGGTTCAAGGCTCCCGAAAGCACCCCAGCACTACCAGGTTATACTTCATACCATGCTTTTTGGCCACAAAACTCGGACCGAACCACAAAAGGAGGGGGAGTATCTATATACATCAAAGATACCCACACCTCCAGGTTAGTAGCACTGCACGAAGCATCGGAGACCATCCATGTGCAACTAACAGTGGGCAAAACTGCCTTTCAGTTTGTAGTCTGCTACAGACCACCCTCCCAAACTCAGGAACCCCACTCAGCTTTCCTGAGAGCACTGGAGAATATGAAGGTCTCTCCAAACACCATTATATTGGGTGACTTCAACTACCCAAACATTGACTGGGAAAACTACTCAAGCCCCAACACCCTCGCCCAACGATTCCTAGAATTTATAAACTCAAATGCTATGGAATAACTGGTCACCACCCCCACAAGAGGGGAAAACATATTGGACCTGGTCATCACCAACATGGGGACTCTATGTTCCACACCAGAGGTATACTCCTCATTGGTAAGGTCAGAACATAAATTAATCTCACTGGACATCCATATCCCATCCCCACCCCCAGCCAAGGTAACCATGGTGAAGAACTTCTCAAAAGCAAACTTCACACTTCTCAAAACTGAGGTGGTATCCTTCAAAGCCCCCAGGCCAGTGGAAAATATGGCTCAAACCGCAGAATCCTTTACAAACACATTCTATGGACACCTACAGGAATAAATGGATCGTGCTATCCCAAATAAAACCAAGACTCACTCCTCCAAAGGCAGGAGACCTGTCTGGTGGACCCCGGCCATAAATCAGCTATACAACAAAAGGAGGAAGCTATTACATGATAGAACAAAATCCCAAAAAGGAAGGCATCTCTGATCAGTACTAGCAAGAAGCTACGATCCCTCATAAAATCATCTAAGGCCAGCTTTGAAAGACAAATTGCACAAGACACTAAAGACAATCACAAGGCCTTCTTTAGTTATGTCAGGAACCTGGGTGGCAACTCCCAGATATGCTCTGAGTTAGTGCAAAATGACAAAAAATACACTGAACCCACAGACATTTCCAACATCCTGGCAGACAGGTTCAGTGCAAATCCCCCCCCCCCAAAAGAGCAAATGTCCATCCCAACAGAGTGTAGCCTCCCTGACATCACAGATGAACAGGTGAGAGCTGCCATCTCCAAAGCAAAAAACACAGCATCAATGGGACCGGACAGTGTCCCGGGCTGCGTCTTACACGAGCTTCAAGAAGAACTTAACCCTCACATAAAGTCACTGTTCAGTCTCAGCCTTACTACAGGATATGTACCCAAGGAATGGCGTACAGCAACAGTGGTCCCACTCCACAAAGGTGGTGCCACAACGAACCCCGGAAACTATCACCCTATAAGCATGACTAGCCTAGTCTGCAAAGCTATGGAGCGTATCATCATGGAACTCATAAACAAAGACATCGGGAACCTCCAGACACTGGATCCTACCCAATTCGGCTTTGTTAAGGGCAGATCTTGCCTCTTGAACCTGGTTGACTTCTTTGAACCGGTTACCAGGGCCATAGATGAAGGGAAGGTAGTCCACACAGCCTACCTGGACCTTGCAAAAGCCTTCGACACAATACCCCACTCGGGCATCATAAATAAGCTCACAAGCTTAAATATCATCCCCTATGTCACAAGATGGTTTGCAAACTGGCTCAGGGATAGAACCCACATGGTCAGAATTGCAGGTGCCATGTCAGACTCTAAACCAGTTACAAGTGGTGTCCCACAAGGCTAAGTCCTGGGACCTCTCTTGTTCGGTATATGTTTCTCTGAGGTACAGGCTAACATGGGAGGACTATGGGTGACCAAGTTCGCAGATAACTGCAAACTGGGTGCCATAATTGACTCTCCG
The DNA here is from genome assembly GCF_019279795.1 of Protopterus annectens. NCBI lineage: Eukaryota > Metazoa > Chordata > Ceratodontiformes > Protopteridae > Protopterus > Protopterus annectens. The sequence goes on from NC_056729.1 coordinate 897,560,302, forward strand.
GCTGACACAACCATCCTCCAAAAGGGTCTCACAGAGACCGGTAACTGGTGCCAGAGCCATGGCCTAAAGCTAAATGCCAAAAAATGCATAGTCATCCCCTCTGGGAAAAACAAAGTGCCCACAAATTACCACATAGGTGGTAATCCATTAAGTACGGAAGAAGTAATTAAGGATTTGGGGACCCAAGTAGATAGTAATCTCTCCTTTGACAATCACGTTGTCAAAGTGGTTAAAAGACCTTCTATATAGCCCACCTTATCACAAAAGGTTTCACATCTAGATCAAGAGAGGTCATTGTGCCCCTCTACTCATCACTCATCAGGCCCATAATTGAATACAATGCCCCATTTGGGATGTACCTTACCCGACACCTGCAGCAACTGGAAAGACCCCAAAAGTACCTCACCAAGAGGATCAAGGGACTCAAACAGATGCCCTATGCAGTTCGGCTAAAGAAACTCCAGCTCTACTCAGTTGCTTACTGCCTACTCAGAGATGATCTGTGCCTGACGTATAAAGCCATGGTAAACCCAGAATTAATGGACATGCTCCACCTCAGGAAATCCAAATCCCTTAGAGCTACATGCTCCAGGGACTTAAACCTCAGCACAGAAATAAATAGGACATGCTGGAGGGACAGATTCATATCCCAGAGGCTCCCCTCACTCTGGAACAAAATCCCAGTCCAAGTTAGGCAGAGCCCCTCACTGACCCTCTTCAAGAGAAATCTTGATGAGTAGATGGGAGATCGTAAGTTTACCCCTGGGATCTCTTCTGGGTCCCTGCTAGACTGATGCACAATAAACTAACCGTAAAAGGGCTATCTTCTGTGACCTACTATTCAAAGGCACAGTCTACTAATCTAAAAGGATGGCAAAAGCCAAACACACTCTTTCTAGGCTTATAAATGCCCTAGAGCAGGTAGCCTAGTATCAACCTATGAACCTATGAACCTATGATATAAGAATAACACAAATTGGAGACATCCTTTTTTTAATCATTGCATAATGTTTGTACACATATGACATTTTATTGCCTTTGTGGTAATTCACTCAACTACAGAATAAAACTACAAATCTGGAAGAATTATAAAATGGTATAAGGAACATTGCTCAAAGGAATAACTCAATATTTTATATAATTAACTTTTTGGAGGTCAATAAGCAAACACAATTTACTTCATCCACAAGCCAGGAGAGGCTACACTTTTGCTGTGGTTTTCACAGTCAGCCATCATCCACAGTTTTATATCCTGAGACTGTGGATTATTGAGGCCAGTATGTGCTGTAATACAGATATAGCAGCTAAAGTAAAACACTTTTCCAAAAAGTTAATTGCTGGATAATTCTCTGAATGAAGAATGCTGATCAGGTGGACTGCAATACTTCATAAACAACTAAGTAAATATTTTCATTTCTGCTAGTGAAGTATTGCTGTTATCCATGTAACTGCAAAAAATGCATTCCCCTTATATAGTACTACATCATATTAGAAGTTGTTAGGTCGACTCTAATTAGTTTCAGCTCTGAGAAGAGATGACTGAGCAGAGATGTTTATCTTGATACATAAGACAATATGGTTGGTAGTATATATAAGCTTATCTGTTTTGTCTGGAATAAGATTCAAATGTACCATAAATGTTTTAGCTGCCTATAATTAGCACAAATTAGAGTAATTCAGTAAAATTGACACACTGATTCTGGTTTTAGAGACAGTCTTAGAGCCAGTAAGTCAAAACACTGGCATCATAAAGCAATGCAAAAACAGGCAACCAAAATTGCTATATCCTGGCTATGTCATATTATGAGAACATAAACCCCGGGATTCATGAAGCTTGCGCCATACGCCAGAGTAGCGTCGGCGATCTAACACCAAATATGGCCGTTGAGCGATTCAGGTAAGAGCTGTTTCCACGTGCACTACCAGCGTAAACCAGAGCTGTGCAGCTCACAATGCTTGTATGCTAATTACCCCATGTACAGCAGTTTAGCATGCAAATGAAGGTATATAGCGATTCATGAAGTGGTGCAGGCATAGCGTAAGCATGCAGAAATGTAAACCAAAAAAAGGTTTACATTTTTTCAAACAGAACATCGGAGCCATGAAAGTGGACCAAACTTACATATTACAATGTTAACATATGCCAATGGCTAAATATACAGCCAATGGCATAAAAAACACGCACAACACATAAAATAATAACATTTAATGTCATGGCCACACAAACGCAAAGTACAACCGCAGTGCATGGTGCGCAAATGGGAACACAAGGAAAATATATTTAGATGTCATAAAACTGCAATGTAACACAAATCATGATTTTGCCATAATAGTCAATGGTACGCATGCTGCACCACAACCAAGGTGCAAGGGTTGCTAAGGGTCTGTAACAGTGTTCCGTGCGGTAACTAGGAATTAGTAGTCAATGCCATGCAAATGAGTCAAGTAATACTGAATTGCAAACGTCCCGCCGGCGTAAGGATGTACCACATGGGCCAGCTGTACAACACAGAGGAGTGGCCTGGAGGTAAACATGACATCATGAGAGGTGTGCGCCGTTGTAGCTGTAAGTACATTAGAGCATTGGTAATCCGGGTTGCCTGTTGCTAAGCAAAGCCGCAGGATAGGGGTGTGTACCTAGCCATAGCTATGCTTAGCTGAGAGCACACAAGGTGACCGAAAGTGCATGTGAACGTGGATGAAAACGTGCTCAAAAGCCGGAAACCAGGCATGCACGGTACGCAACTTAGGTGAAACAGGAAGGTTGCAGCATGGTAATTGGAGTACAAATGAGTAATTAACACCTAGAAACTCACAGTGGGCCATAGACAACACCTAACAAGGCTGCTAGCAGCTACCGGCAGAACAGGAAAGGGGAGGTGCCGTACAGCAAAGAAAAGAGAACTGTCACAGCAGAACAAAGCAAACTTGCTGTAGATCAGCTACATAACATATTTCCCAACACAATCCTGGGTTGTGGAAGCACAAAACAAGAAAGGCAGCAGCTCGATGCATGCCTGACAATGGGAGGTGAATCGGATTGAAAATAGAAGTAAAGGACAATAGATGAATCATGGCAGACAAGCGTAAGTCAACACCAAAGGCCCCACAATAGCAGTACCTGCTGTAAAACCAATAATTAAAATACCCTGCAGCTGGAATAGCACAAACACACCCAATTACACCAGCATCATCCATTTCACAATAGTATAAGGTGTGAAAGCCCCACACACACACTTGTGTATTCCCAGACACTCTGCACCATTGGTGTATACAGACGGGGAACTTTTAATATGTATATGTTAGGGGCTGCCGTAGCTTTGATTCACCAGCATGTGTTGGAGACTGATGGTGGTGTGGAGAATGATGCTGACAACCATCTCAGGCACCGGTGGAGGAGACGACTGTTCAGACCCAGGGTAACCTACCAGGGGCTACATGATCTGGAGATAGTGGAGCGTTACAGGGTGGACAGGGACATCATACAGCAACTTGTTGAGCTGTGCTGGCCATGCCTCAGAGCCAGACATAACAGAGGGGAACCCATCCCAGTGGACACAAAGATATGTGTAAGCTTGAGAATACTAGCCACAGGTACCTTTCAAAGGCCAACTGGGGATATCATGGGGATCTCACAGGCATCAGCATCCAGGGTACTCCACTAGTTCCTGGTTGCCATGCTACCACATGCAAATGAGCACATACACTTCCCACGAATGCAGGAGGAGTTGGCCAGCAATATGCATCTCTTCCACCGTGTGGCGGACTACACAGAGGTATTGGGTGCAATAGACTGCATGCACATACACATCAAGTCACCACCCGGTGAGCAGGGTAGGTGCTACATAAACCGCAAGGGATTACCCTCTATCAACTGCCAGGTCGTGTGAAATGCCCAGGGCATTATCATGGATGTGTGTGCCGGCAGTCCTGGAAGCTATCACAACTCCCACATCTGGCAAGCCTCACAGCTGTATCAGGTATTTGCCAGGGGGGACATCCCATATGGCCACCTGATGGGGATGCTGGCTATGCACTGAAAGTGTGGATGATGACACCCATCAGAAATGCACACACAGCCATGCAGGAACGCCATAATGAGGCACACACAGAAATGAGAATCATCATAGAGCATGTATTTGGGATGCTGAAATCACAGTTCCATTGCTTGGACATATCTGGTGGAGACTTGCAGTACTCTCCAGGAACGTGTGCCGAAATCTTCATAGTTTGTACCATGCTACACAATATGATCCTGTGGAAACAGCTGCAGCAGGGACAGAATGGTGAAGCCCCTCTCAGCCCACCAACATTGCCAAGGGACCCACAGGCACAGGGGGACTCAGACCATGAACACCCTGTGCTAGCCCCAGTAGGCAGACAGAGGCATGCCCAGTATACCCATGCCTTGGCAAAGTGGAAACATATAGCACACACACTGACAGTGTAGGCACTCATGGACTGACACCCTTCTCCACCTGCACACACCGCAAACATGGATGGCACACACACACGACCACGTGTAAATTGTCATGTATAGGTGGTCTACTGTGTGCATCCTACATAGGTAGCCCTCAACTATTGTACACACAACTGCCATTGGCACAAGGTAAGTCAATACCTGAACAGTATATTAAGCTATCAGCATGTGTCCATACTGTATGTACAGATTCATAGATACATAGGTAGTTACATGGCCAGCCGTCAAGGCCACTTATAAGCATAGCCAAAACGTGTCTGCTGTTGCCACCCCATCGATCAACTAACTGTCCCTCTGTGGAGCAGAGCCACTTGCGGGATCCCTGGGGTGTAGCTACTGTTCACCACCCACTCTGCAAGGATTCCCCGGAGTGTTAGTGAGGGGTTTTGTATAATGTAATCAGGGATGTGTTTCCAAATAACGGGGAGTATCCCTGACAGGAATCTTCACAGACGTGTACATGTTACATAGTATACCTTAAACACAACTTGCATATATAGGTAGTTCTCCACAGAATAATATACATGTGGAACACACAACCGGTGAAATGTGCGTTCATCACCCTTGCACTACCAGTGCCTGCTTTGAGAGATAAGATATCACTGCCAGGATTAGAACATGCTTAGAACACGCAACCATGTACACATTCATCACAATAACATACCACTAAGCTACCTGAGATGTACCAATGGCAGTCGTGTATACTGACAGGATAAAACACAAAAGTTAGGAATGTCTTGAAATAGGACAAACCGGCATGTACACAATGAAAGGTGTATGTTTTATATATATATATATATCTATATATCTATATATGTATATGTATATCTATATATATATATATATATATATATATATATATATATATATATAGAGAGAGAGAGAGAGAGAGAGAGAGAGAGAGAGATGTTGATATATGGGGATATACATATATATGTAGATATATAGATAGGTTAACAACATCTACATAACCATGGAGGTACATATAAATGGGATACCTACCACATACCGACTGCTTTACATACCGACGCACGTAATCCCGAGGCTTAAGGTCCGAAAGAACACAGTACCGAAACACCAGATGCATGAGGTGTAATCTCACGATGTTAATGGACAGTTAGTCAGTGCTTCTGGTGTTACGGTTTGGGTAGGTTACTGTCTGTACGTATGTTTCTTAGGGCTGTAGTGTGTGTAAGTGAGTGTTCTGTGTGTAGTGTGTGTTCTTGGGGGGCTGTAATGTGCACCTGTTTGCGCAACCTAGGATGTAAAATATTAAAGTAGTGGGTGGTGTGTGGGGCACAGACACCTACATGGGGTGTGTAGGGGGGCTTGGCCACCTGCTCATACATAGTGTAGGATGGTTTGTTTGGATGTGTTGGGTAGCAGTGTGTCTGTGTGTGCATGTGTGTGTTCCATGTTGTGTTACCTTCGCGAGTTACTGTCGATGTCGGTAATGTGGGGTATGGGAGACTGTTCCCGGGACTGTGTGCGTCAGAACACTGTGGTTTCAGAATTCTGTAGGTCTCCCATATACAGCAGTTGAAGTGTTCACATATGTCTATAACATAGACCATAGCAATCACACATTCCGCCACTACCAACCTTTATGGACAAAGGATATGGAGATTATATGCCTATACACCATTACAAATATGTGCTATGGACATGAGCCAGTGATAGTGTTACCACCTGTTCCAGTCTGCGAGGGACACTCCCTCTTTGGGCGGTTGTGTTCTGACCAAATATATTAAACGTGGCAAATGTCCTGGGTTTGTGGGACATAATTATGTCCCATATGTACTGTAATAGTTGCATACAATGGTTATTTCTGTATCTAAAGTACCTACATGGTACAGGAAATAGGATAAGCTACTAAACTGCTACAAGAATAAGCTTATAATTAAGCAAGAAAGGAAAGATCTATCCCTTGTACTGACTGTGGGTTTGTGTTGGCCTGTAAAATCAGATGTGTGTCCCGAAAAGGACCCACTATGGACATATGAAAAGGTGGCAACCCTAGCCAAAGAGGGTCAGTCACCAACACATCTACGATAACTGCAAATACCTATGAAATTAATACACAGCTATCATGTAGCAACATGTTATTACATTCAGATGCATTACCGAAGGGATTCAAGGACTAACATCACCTGCATGCTATACTGGAACCACATAACAGTGCCTTAATGAATCATCCTGCAAATACCATTGTAGTAGTCCACAAAAGTATAGGTGTTCAAATAGGGAAGGAACCCTCATGCACATAGTGATTATGTATAAAAGCAGTTCCTACACACCTGCATTTGCTATGCACACCCACCATCACCCCCATACCCAAACATATTACAATACAAGCTGTAATAACATCACAAATCATTCACACACTATACGACATCTGCAGAAGCCTTAACATACCTTGTCAGAGACACACTAACATTGCCCTAAGTGAAATAGCAGCTGTTATACATCGGAACAGCTGCTGATGTAATATGGTTTGTTTGCACTAATCCCATTTCAGAGGGTTGTGCGTACACCTGGATGTGTTAGCAATTAGCGAGTAACAGCACAGTATGCTACACTTGTACACCAAATCAAGTATGTCTGGTGAGCACACTGTACACATAACAGTTCATGCATAGCCATATGGCCTTGAGCTGGCCAAACATCCTTGCCAGACTTAAACATCTGCAGAAGTATCAGGTACAAACAAACCCTGCATAAGTAGCACTGTTCCAAAATATAACAGCTGTACTCACATGTAGAAGTAAATCATCTAGCCATTACACACAGTCCACGGGAGTCATGAAGCTAATATATCTCTGTGTGTCTCCATATAGCTGTTGAAATACATCACAATAACACATCTAGGCCGTCTCCCTTGAAAGTAAGGCAAATGGACATCCCCTGAAAGGAGTACTCACTTATACACCACTGTTGCCATGGTATCGGCTAATGGAGTAGCTGCACAGCTGATGTGCATCCAATTAACTACTTTGGAACAGCAATTTGTGGACAGGATACCACGTTACCAATATGTAACTAGAAAAGGATGTGTCATCACACATTCAAACTATCCGTATATACCAGCGGAACATTACAAATAACATTGAAACACAAACCGAAAAGGATTGAGTCAACTGTTAACGATACATCGGGTTACTAATAAGGTATGTAGAACAGTCAGTATGTCTGTGTAAGTAGTACTATTCTGTAGTATTTAAAGTGTACACAATCCATATAGTGGAAACAGTTATCTTGTAGTGATGTATTGTTGAGCATAGTCACGCTTCTGGTAATTGTGTGTACTGCTGTAGGTCACAAGGCAAACTCCGCATACACCACAAGGGATGCTATATAAGGGCTTTGAACAGGAATACTCCTCACCAGCCGACGTCAGTGGCAGGATTGGTCCAACAAGTATGTGCTATAACAGGAGATAGTATATGTTGATATATTGTAACTGTAGCCATATGTATGGGTGTAATACAGAGAATAACATGTGGAAGGTTGGGCCACTGTGCAAGTATGTTTTGCATTGTGGGATATTGTGCCAATAACTGTGTAATGTACAGTATTCTAGGCAGATATGTATTACAAGCTACAAAGCATTACTGTAATGGTAGGCAAACATTAGTTATGTCAATCGGCATTTACAATACACAATAATAAGATACATATGTCTTTTAGTGAGCCGACAGTTTATCAGCATGATAGCAAAGTAAAATGGAAGAGCTATTTAACTATCCATGCACATAAGACATGTAATATGTGCAAAGGTAGGTACTAGGCTGTCTTACCAAGGGTATCTGTAAGCCTAGCTAGCATGTGTTGTCTTTTGCCACCCCCATAGGTTGGTTCCCTGTGCCTCTGAATGGCAGAGCCAATAGTTCCCTGTGCCTCTGTCCAGCAAAGCCACTGCAGTGATCCCTGGGTACATGTCTGTCTCCCATCCACATGTCAACGTTTCCTTTGAAGACTGCTCGTGAGGGGTCCTGCCTGATTTACATTGGAATCACATTCCAAAGCATAGGGAGTGTCCGGGTCAGGAATCTATCCATTCAGCATGTCTTACTCATCGTTGTGGTTAGGTGTATATCCCTAGAGCATGTGGCTCTCAGGGGCTTCTGTTTAGGTGGAGCATATCCAGCAATACAGGGTTGGACATGGATCTTGTATGTCAAGCAGAGATCACCTGTGAGTATGTGGTATGCAAATGAGTACAGCTGGAGTTTCGTAGGTTGGGCTGCATAAGTCATCTGTTTGAGGTCAGTAATCCTCTTGGTGCGGTACTGGTGTGGTCCTCCAAGCTGTTGCAGTTGTCTTGTAAGGTATATCCCAAATGGGGTGTTGTATCCTTTAATGGGTCTGATATGACATGTGTAGAGTCACAATGGCCCCTCTGATCTGGATGCAAACCCATTAGAGATTAGGGGGGCCATGTAGAAGGATATTTTAACCACCTTTTCATTATGGGTATTGAAGGAGAGATTGCTATCTACTGGTGTTTCCGGATCCCATAATACCTTTTTTGTATGTAGGGGACTAGCACCTATGTGGTAGTCCACAGGTAATTAGTTATATCCAAAGGGGATGACTATGCACTTTTAGGCATTCAGCTTGACGCCATGATATTAACACCAGGTATTCGTCTCAGTGCAACCCTTCCAGATGGTGTCTGTAACAGCTGGAGAAACAATTATGTCCCCTAGTTTGCAGTCGTCTGCAAACTTTTCAGCCAAAGCCCTCCTGTGCTTGTCTGTACGTCAGAGAAGTATATATTGAACATGAAGGGTCCTAGGACTGAGCACTGGGGGACGGCAGTTGTAACTGGTATACAGTCGGACCTAGGGTATGCAACTCCTACTGTGTGTGTTCTGTCCGTGAGCCACTTTGCAAACCATCACATGATGTAGGGGTTAATGTTCAGATGGATGGGTATGTTGATAATACCAGAAGGAGGAATGGTGTTGAAAGCCTATGAGAGATCTAGATAGGTTGTGTGGACCTCCTTACCCTCATCTAATGCCTTGGTAACTGTCTCTAAGAAGCCCACCAGGTTTAGGTGGCATGATCCAGCCTTAACAATGCCAAACAGGGAGGGGTCAAAGGTTGGGAGGTACCCAATGTCTCTGACAGTGATCCATGATGTGCACCATAGCATTGCAGACCAGGCTAGTCAGACCTATAAGGTAATAGGTCTCATGGTCCATTGTGACGTAACCTTTGTGCAGTGGGATAACTGTTGCTGTGTGCCATTCAGGGGGCACTATGCCCGATGTGAGGCTATTATTGAACATGGTGCGTAGGTGAGAAGACAGTACGATCCGAAGTTCGTGTAAAATGCAGCCTGGGATGCTGTCCAGTCCCATGAATGCTGTGATATTGCCTTCAGAGTGAGCAGCTTTGAGAGGAATCTGCCAGGATGTTGCCAATATCCATTGTTTCTGTAACGTTCGTGCCTTTGTGCTGTAACTCAGAGCAGATCTGGTTGTTGACATCGAGGCTCTGTGGTTGTTGTTGGTATTAGTCACTTTAAAGTTTTCATAGCTAGCTTTGGAGAATCGTTTAAGGGATCTCACCTTCTTACTGAGGCTGGCCAGGATCTCCTCCACGCATGGTATTGTACTCTCATTTGCAACAGTGTCTTCCTCCTGTAGTGCAATATGTTTATGGCAGGGGACCACCAGATTGGTTTAGTTAATTATGAGTATAGCGTCCTGGTTCTGTTTGGGATAGCACAAGCCATGCACTCCTGTAAATGCTTATAGAGTGCATTTGTGTGGGATTCAGCAGTTGTAACAGTACTGTCCATCTGCATGGGTGTCATGATGTCCACCATGTCTGCCTTAAGAAGCATGTAGTTGGCCTTGTAGACATATTATACTGTGGTTCACTTAATGGGGGTTAGATGCGGGATGTGGATATCAACGGTGTTCAGCACATGGTCTGATTGGACAAATGAGGAGTTGGCTTCACGTGTGGAGCACCAGTCACTCATGTTGGTAATGTCTAGGTCTAGGATATTGTTTCCCCTGGTGGGTGTGTGGATATGTTGAGTCAGGGCATTGGTGTTTATGAATTCCAGAAACCATTGAGCTAATGTGTTGGTACATGAGTAGTTTTCCCAGTTAATGGTGGGGAAGATACAGTGAGGCTTATGTGATGAGTGTGGTGTTGTGCGACTGTGTACCTTCTCCACATGACAGTCAGGCTCAGGCTTGGTTGGAGAGATCTTTACCTCCAGTTTGGCTAGATGAGTGCATCTCTCACAGGTTGTAGTGTTGGGTGGTAGGTGGAGAGGCTTGTCTGTGTACATGAGGCAATGTGTGCACTGCCTCAAGATGTCCAGATTCATCAGATAGACAGGTGAGAACACTGGCAGTTGACTCTTGGACATGCCTCAATGTAGAACTACATTCACCTAGATAAGTGAGGAAAGTGAGTACAACAGCTACATTACTCTACACAAGTGAGAAAAGTATGTACAAAACCTTTTCACCCTTACCTGTAGGTGATGTGGAAGATTGAGTGCTATAGTAATCATTAGCTTACGTACTGTTTGCAAGTCCTGAACAATTGCTTAGCATGAATAAGAAATCCAAATAGGGCCTTGGATAATATAAAAACATGACCCCCTCCTCCCAACAGGTACACGAGCATATATCCATGTACACCACAGGGCTCTTGTACCCACAACTATGCAGGTACAAGCTGTACTCAGTCTGCATGGGACCTGTCCACATCACAGGTTGTATCATACACATATGGCAAAACAAGATGCTCTCCATGTACACATCATGTAAAACATAGCTCCATGTCAGGTTGTGTACACACTGAATGGTGCACACCAACAGGTATCACAACCCAACGAAGGGATAATGGGAAGTACTGCACTACTACCCTGCTGAGTCCGGTCTGGAAGGCCATGAACCTTGATCACGTAAGTGATGTCAGCAGCACAGATGTAGATGACAGTATGGTTGATGTCACACTGCATATCATAACCTTGACAGGTCATATGACATCATCACCCATACTGTGTACCACCTACACTCGGTATACTAGATGTACATTCCTATGTCACAGGAGTGTTTAGCAACAGGACTGCTGGCAGAAACAACACTACAAAAGGAGTCTGAATAATACTTGATCATCACACTAGTGGCAGCTACAGTATGTCAGGGTTAATGAATTCTATTACCCCTCATTGTAGTCCATACCTCACAGACAAACAGAAGGCATCTGCCTATTGAAGTATGTGAATGACTATGACCTAGGAGCAATAGCTGATTCACATTGTCACCCCTATGTTAATAACCCTGTACCCATGAACTACCACCTAGGCAGCGGTCATCATAATGGACATATGTGTGAGGGATGCAGCTGGGCAGTTGTCTTTCCTGTGATAGCTACATCACCACACCCATCAGGGAGTCATATGTGGCAACCCTAATAAAAATAGGGTGCCATTCATGAATATAAAGATCATTGTCCAGCCATACAGACCACTCAAGTGACCCATATCAGATCACATATTTCCTTTAAGGAGTATTGGCCATGTGGAGATGGCATACACCAGCCTTCCCATTCCCCATCTCCACTATGTAGGATTATGCATACCCTGAATAAATCCATGTCCAACCCAGTGATGTCGGATATGCTACACGTACTCATCCTGATATCGAACACATACTTCATGGACATCCACCTACCACATGCTGGACAGATCCTTGTCCCATACACTTGACATAGTCCTGTCATACTATGCATTCCTGTCCATCAAAGCTGCACACCGCTCCCCTCTCAGACATGGTGTGATGACCGCATGGTAATGCATGGTATATGTATCATTAACCCTGAGGATCAGTAATGTGGCACTGCTCCACCTGGCCCCACAGACCCACCTATCAGCTACTGCCAGGTAACCTTTCATCCTAGATGCATAATTGGCCCATGGCATATAACCCACTAGTTGACTTTGACTGTACATGCCATAGTTGATATCCATCCCTGCAAATACCACCTGGCTAGCCAGTGCCCCATGTGTATCATATGTGCAACACAGGTGATACATGGCAGGATGTTGAATCACTGTACAGTGCCATGTAGATGTATATGGCGGAACACATACATGTAAAACCTTATGTGATCATGTCTGCAGGGTCACAGGTCATGTCTGTTAAGGCAGTGTAAGTCCTTATATGTCACATATACACTGCATCAAGGTCGACTGCATTAATATGGACACATCCAGCCATGTGCTGATAGGTAGGAACACCAGTACAGGCAAACAGACATGCCCACATCAAGGCAGCAACCACATGGAGTATGAACAATGTAATCAGGTGACACACACACACACACACACACACACACACACACACACACACACACACACACACACACACACACACATATATGGTGATAATATCCACTCAACATTGAGTGTCACATGTGTGTGACACAAACACATCAGTGTTATGTAGGTTTGCAAATACAACTATTTAAACTGAAGTAATGTGATACACATGTATGTTCAGCTGTAGCTCTGTATGTCTCTTAGATACTGTGACCTGTCTCCATCATTATGTCTTCCAGGTATGCCACTTGCAAGGCTTCCCCATTTTACACGCTTGGAGGATGAGGCCCTCATCCCATACCTACTCGATAATCACAACAACCTATTCAGCCATGTGCCACAGGATGCACAGCAGTGGGATGCCCTGTGGATGGAACTTCGCAGGAGGGTTAATGATGTGGGTGGCCACAACCGCACATACCAGCAGGTGCGCAGACACTGTACAGACCTCATTAGATGGGTGAAACAGTGTGTGAATGCAATTGCCAGGGAACAAGGTGCAACAGATGGTGGACCACCAACCCAGCCCCCACTCACATGTACCGAGGAGCTACTGGCCAACCTGGGGATACCTGCAGAACCACATCCACAAGCCTTAGCCAATATTGTGGAGGTGGGTGTCTCTCAACCACTGAGCCTGGAGTTGCCTGGTAAGCCGGTACTGCACCTATAACAACTATATTCCATATAACTGCATGTGTCACTGTACAATATGTAATGTAACATCATATGCAAGGCATAAATACACACATGCCGCATACTATAGTATGCTACTCTGTGTATGCACGCATGCATACACCATGGTATAGTCTAATGTACTAGTGTATGTGTTATGCACATTGCTCCCTGTAGCCTTTATACAGGGGTGGATTATGCTCATACTGCTGTGTTACTCCTATTTAGGTACCTCTGGCATTCCGTGGTGATAGAAGCCCATTGCAGGTGAGAGTTATTATTATTTATCAGGAACCGTAATGCACAAATCTATCTGCCATGTGGCCATTCACAACATGTACACATAATGTATGGTTCTGTCAAAATATACAGGTCGGACTTGCAATGCATCACAATGACTATCCATGTGCCACACTTGCAAACTATGTGAATCATCTCACCGACATGAATCCTCACAAACTTTATTGCTAGATGTGTTGACAGCTGTGCATACAATGGTGGAGGTGCTGTTCACTTTAGGAACGTACAACATATCTGATCTATACATGTGGTGAATACAAACAGTACTACACAGTGGGCTGGAGTATAGCCAGCACACAGGTTTCACAGGTGTGGATCTTAGCCCTGCTATGAATGTCACACAATGTGATGTGCTATCTTGACATGTCCATGAAATCTATTGGCCTGGCTGCTACACTGCCTACCTAATCTGAAAACATATCCCACACACCACCCTTTATCTGCATAATCCTGTTGTCAGTGGAGCATATATGTCATATGGGACAACACAGATATGTGAAATAGATGCCCATCACTATAATTTGGACAACACATGTCCACACATGGCTATGGAGGATGGCCAGAGACATGGAGCAACACACACACTAGAAATGTTGTGCTTGTGTGTACACCCTGTCGTACAATGGCAACACATGGTTCGGCCATGGCCTTTGTATAATGGTCATAATGTAGATGTGGAACGCTAGATATCCTACAGGCCTGTGCACATCTTGTGTAGACGTAACATCAATCCACCACATAGGATGTGTTGAACATCTTGAGGGTGTTGCAACATGACAGCAGTTACCTGTACAGTATCCACATCAGGCCGCAGATACAGTACATTCCCATTGCTGGTGATGGACATAAATACCATACTAGCTGCTCATGTGTGTGTGTGTGTGTGTGTGTGTGTGTGTGTGTGTGTGTGTGTGTGTGTGTGTGTGTGTGTGTGTGTGTGTGTGTGTGTGGTATACAGATGTCATGTGGGACATGGTGTACCGACGTGTTTGCCATGTCTGCCCATAGTTTCCAGGCTGCAGCAATATGGTTGCAGATGTGCAGGGTTGTCATCCGTATACCCATTAGTGACCTGTGTCACAACTTCCACATCATGGTTTAGTGTGTATACACCTCAGTGACATGGGTCACATTCCACAGTATATATGTATTGTATCTGGACACAGTCATGGCTATGTACCCTGTCTGTAACTCACACTGTATAGCACTAGAGACTCCTCATGATTCCCTGCAATGGCCAGCACATCAGCTAAATTTGCAGTATATCTGTAGGGTGGACAGACAACACTGAATTGGTACACCAATGCCCCACTGTATATTTGACAGGACACCATTGTGTTAAACATGTATGTATGTCATTGCACACATCAGCAGATCGCATGTCATACTACATGTGATTATCACGGTCATATGCCACACAGGCAGGTGTACTGTTAACCTGTGCTGGTCCACATGGTGTAACACAGGGATGTATGCTAACCACTACTATGATTGTGTAATTTGCATGCTGTCTGCTATCACACATGCATGCTGTGTGCAACCTAGGGATGTATGATAACTACCACTATTAATGTCTGCGCTGCATGCCGTCTGCCGTATCACATGCATGTTGCATGCCTTCTGTCATATCACATGTGTATGTGTGTGTCTGTTGTATAGATTGTAATGTACAGCTTTTGTCTGTCCTCGCAGGTGATGTAGGTGCATTGCCCTCCTGCGGTACATCAGATGTTAGTGTCCTCACAGACTCTAGCCGTGATGATGAATGTATGATTGGGTCACAGGCAGAGTTGTCAGGGGCTGAAACTGTGCCATTGGTTGCCATTCCATATATATCCACCTCATCCACGCACACAGATCCCATACCTGCACATACCCCATCACCAGCGGCCATAGAGGAAGGACAGTTGGTGCGTGGTAGCTTGGAACAGGAAAGTGTGGGGGCCATGGAAGGTGTGCCTGCACACCATGCTGTCAGCCAAACTACTGGTGGTGCCCCACACAGGCACATGGCCAGTGCTGCTCGTAGGAAGACCTCTGGCCAACATGCTCCTGCATGACAGCGCACAGCAGTTGATGTCACCAGACACATGTTTCAGGCTGTAATGGAGGCACAGGCATGTGCTGAATGGTGCAACAGAGAAGATCAGAGGCTGCAGAGGGCTGCTGTCCATTCTTTAAACAACAGCATCAAGGCAATGGTAAATGCTCAACAGCAGATTGCTGATGCTTTGGATAGACGGTTGGGTGACATGGTTGGAGTCTTTGACCGTGGCATGACAATCCGAGAGCGTGAGCTGTCTGTGTTGGAACATCTGGTAGGAGTGAGGAGTTGGGCACGTAGACGTAGGCCTGCTACATCACCTGTGTCAGGTCTATGTGTACGAGCTACCTCACATGCCCACTCCCATAGTGGCGGTAGCAGCAGCAGTGCATCTGGTGCTGTACTGTCCACACCACGACACAGCAGGCCATGTGCACGTGGCCCAGGATGGTCCCAACAGGGACACAGTTCCAGTTGACTAGTGACATCACACAGTATCCAATCTGCACCTCTGTCTGGTAGTACCCATGCAACCCCTGGCAGGCACAGGTCACATGTCCATGGCCGGACACCGTGAACTGTAAAACCTCACCTGTACAGTCTGCAGCTGTCAATAATACCCATGTGTAGGCCAGACACATGGGAGAACTGTGTGCAGACATACACACACACATTGGACACATATGTAGGGTACCGCAACACACACATGCATAACATCCACACACACCCAATTAGATCAAAGGCCCAAACCCACACACATGGTGTCATCCAATGGTGCAGCCTAGGCCTCTGGCAAAGATTAACACCCTCTGCATATGATGATGCCTGTGCCGCATCCCTGACATCCACACCATCGGTGCAGGGACATGCTCATATGGTCTGATGCACATGGTGAACAGATTAGGATGATATGTGTAGTTTACAAATGTTGACGACTGTTGACAGTGAGCAGATATACCATGTAGTACAGGTGTACAATGCTGTTAACAGTATGTGTCTTGTGTAACAACAGTGCAGCCTAGGCCTCTGGCAAAGATTAACACTCTCTGCATATGATGATGCCTGTGCCGCATCCCTGACATCCACACCATCAGTGCAGGGACATGCTCATATGGTCTGATACGCAGGGTGAACAGACTAGGATGTTATGTGTAGTTTACAAATGTTGAGGACTGTTGACAGTTAGCAGATATACCATGTAGTACACGTGTAGAATACTGTTTACAGTATGTGTCTTGTGTAACGACAGTGAATGCATGTTGGTCATGTTGTTCTGCTGTTCTTCTTCAGGTCTAATTGCACGTGCCGGTTGATGTCAGTGTTTGCAGTTAAGTGTCCCATATGGCAATGTTGACTACTCACAGGTATGTATGAATATACCAGCATGCACCATGTAGCTGCCACATACCAGTGAGAATGTCCCACCTTACAAACACGTCTACCGTTCCAAGAGTATGATAGCTGTGTATTAAGCTACGGTGGCCACAGATGTGACATCCATAAAGGGTGACATCACAGGCACAGTTACATGGAGTGGTGAGGTAAGAGAGTGGTCTAGCTGGTTACAAGGGTAGAGGCCAGTGGGAAGTGTGATGCCTCAATGGGAATCAGTAATATACGTTCCCATGACAGGATGCCAACACACAACTGCACCCACACACACAGGTATTGACACACATGTATTCAGTGACACTGTAACACACACACACACACACACACACACACACACACACACACACACACACACACACACACACACACACACAGCTTTACCGACATAGTAACACACACTCACATACAGTTGCTACTGGTGTGCTGAGGACCCCTGCCTTTGTGCAAACCTACATGACACGCCACAGAGAATACACATGTACAGGTAGTCAGTATGGCCTAAGATCAGGGACATCAACACAGATAGTTGAATGCATCGCCTGGATGGTGGGAGGGGTCCTATCAGTTCATTATGGTAACATACATCCTCACCCCAGGGACCAGTCAGCCCTACATACACACACTGTGGCATTCAGTAATTAATACACCTATGTCATGCGCATACAGATACCTCACATGTGTGAGATACATGCCCCTGCCTATGTCCTGCTTTATACATTGCAGTCTGTACAGATGTGTACACTAGTGTACAGGAGAGTGAGTAACAATTGAGATGTATTCCCCAAAATACATGACAAATATG
The DNA here is from genome assembly GCF_019279795.1 of Protopterus annectens. Taxonomy (NCBI): domain Eukaryota; kingdom Metazoa; phylum Chordata; order Ceratodontiformes; family Protopteridae; genus Protopterus; species Protopterus annectens. The sequence continues at coordinate 897,578,354 of NC_056729.1, forward strand.
GACACACACGCAACCACACATGCCAGTACTGTGAATATCAGACCTGCCTAGCTCATGTTATGTATGTCAGACGTACAGCAGTATTGCATGCGTTACAAACTGTACTGAAGCTTCCTGTGCCAAAAGTGATGATATATTCACTAGGGACGTCATATCTATTAACAGGTGTCAAGTGATTTACCTTTGCTATCACCCTGACCACTGTCTAAGTTGTGTGTTATGTCCTTCAATTAACGAAACTGTTGCTTACCAGTTACACAGGGTATTGTTGGACCACTTGTGATACACCTGTGAGCTGTCCACAGCAAACATCCATCTGCAAAGATGCCCCACCACTTAGTTATTTCAACACATCTGTCCATATCTGTGGTACATCTTTCTGTACATTCAGCATATCACCATATACAGTTGGCAATGTTGAGGTTGCATTGCAGCTACATGATGTACTAGGATACACGCCACCTGCATATATCAGCAACTGCACACGCATGTTATCTGAACCCACAACACTAACATGTACAGGTGTGTAGGTCCTACAGTCCTGACATTTGGTCATGTTTGTAGGCATTGCAATTGGCAGATATGTGTAATAACCTACAAGACACATGGACTGTTGTATGATATGATGGGTGACCAGTACAGAGGGGATGTTACCTCTGTCAACATTGATATCACACCTTATGAACTGTTAGCATTCAGCAGCCATGGACCTACATTCCATGTGCATGTGTGTAATAGCTGTAGCCACCTGTTTGCACAAAGAACTACAACAGCTATGCTATTTACAGGTATGTTATGTGTGTGGCATGTACATACCCAGGGCAGGTACATGTATGTCATATCCATACATGAGGGTGTGTACTGGTGTACAGCAACAGACATCTGCTAATGGTGGACAGTACTGAGGGCCCTTGGTATGTGTACAGTTGACCTGGTCACAGACAGTGGTATCATTGCATTGCATAACACATGATGCAACTGTGTCAGTTCATGTGTACTGTCTACAGTTGATGTAGAGCTTAGTACAGTACACATGTCAAGGGTCACATGGTGGCGTACTCATCTGTCATACAACATGTATAGTTGTGCGGTGGTGGTCTTTGGGCATGGTGGTGTCTGCAGTTTACATCCTAAAATGCAGCATGTGACACTGTGTCCTGCACATGGCTCATCTGTGATGCCTTTTGTGGGAAGACCGGTCAGTACATGTGAGTGGCCTTTATGTATGTGGGTACACCACCTGGAGTGGTCCGTACCTGTGTTATGGCCCACATGTCTAGTTCTGAGTTATATGGTGGTAGTGCTAGGTTCTGAGGTATATGGTGGTAGTGCTATTGTGCACTACAGAGACATCAGCCAGCTGTTCCTCACTGCACGGATGTCAGTACTCCCCATTGTTGGATCTACAGTGGCCAGCTGTGAATATGGACTCTACACATCTAGCACTGGTTAGCATAAGAAAATAATGCAGTTGCCCTGTAGGTGTATGGGAGTTAACCTTTGTTTAGGACATTTGCCTTGCAATGGCACTGTGTGGGCAGATGCGACTTGGGTAATATCCACACTCCCTTGTATCATGGATGCATGTGATATGTGTCAAAGGCCTGCCTACTGTCAGCCATGTCATCTCAGAATGACAGCTGATTTGTTAAAGACCGGTGTCAAATATATGTAGAGCAGCGTTCCCACTAACAATGACAACTACCAACACCAGAGCCCATTACAATGTGTTATTTATGTCTACCTGTAATAGCATGGCCACTGTGGTCCTCCGTGTTTAGCATCAGAGTGCATCCCAGTCAGCCCTGTGCTACTAGGAATATGAGCATGCCCAGTATATCCTTGTGTAGATGGACACATGGTAGTGCATTCCGACCAGCCCTGTGCTACTAAGTGTGTGAGCATGCCCCCTGTGCTACTAAGTGTATGAGTATGCCCAGTATATCCTTGTGTAGATGGACACATAGTGCATTTTGAGCAGCCCTGTGCTACTAAGTGTGTGAGCATGCCCAGTGACACCTTGTGTTGGTTATGTGCCTCTGTGTATGGGCATGGCCATTGTAACCCTGTATAGTGGTAGTAGTCATCCATTCCACAGATGGGCATACTCCAGGTCAGGATGGATTCATACTTTAAACACACAGGTTCACAGGTATGTGCATCTTAACTGCCAGCATCCCTGTTGATGTCTGCATTCCCAGATGGTCATAATGACAGCCTTGACATGTGTAGTCTGTGTGGCGCAATTCGTATATAAGTAGTATTGTAATAGTAATCTGTAAATAGGCAGGTGTTCTGTACCCGACACTGGTATGTGTGTGTATGTCTGTCCCCATTTGCCGGTGGACTGTAAATTGCTTTTAGACTGGCCACACTCCATACATTTCTTATACTCACTGTTAGCAAGGCCAATGATGTCACCCATCTACAAATACACCTCTGGGAGTGCTGTGTTCCAGTAATCTCGGTAGAGTGTTCTGTAACTGTGTAATGCTGTAGTGTGATAAGGTAGTTAGGTCAGTGTTTAAATCCCAGCCATGCCAACTGTGTGTGTGGGTCTCCGTCTACCTGGGGACAGAATAACGCTTTTAGATTGCTCACACTTCATACAATCCCTATTGCTGTCTTTGCCAATGCTGATGATGTCACCCACCTAGAAGTACACCTCTGGGAGTGCTGTGTCCCAGTAATCTTGGTAGCACGTTCTGTAACTGCGTAATGCTGTAGTGTGATAAGGTAGTTAGGTCGTGTTCTAATGCCAGCCATGCCAACTGTGTGTGTGTGTGTGTGTGTGTGTGTGTGTGTGTGTGTGTGTGTGTGTGTGTGTGTGTGTGTGTGTGTGTGTGTGCGTGTGTGTGTGTGTGTGTGTCTCCGTCTGCCTGGAAACAGAATAATGCTTTTAGACTGCTCACACTCCATATAATCCCTATTGTCATCTTTGCCAATGCTGATGATGTTACACACCTAGAAGTACACCTCTATGAGTGCTGTGTCCAAAGTAATTTCGGTAGCGAGTTCTGTAACTGCGTAATGCTGTAGGGTAATAAGGTAAATAGGTCGGTGTTCTAATCCCAATCATGCTAAGTGCGTGTCTCTGTCTGGCTGGGGACAGAATAATGCTTTTAGACTGCTCACACTCCATACAATCCCTATCGCCGTCTTTGTCAATGCTGATGATGTCTCCCACCTAGAAGTACACCTCTGTGAATGCTGTATCCCAGTAATCTCAGTAGTGCATTCTGTAATTGTGTAATGCTGTAGTGTGATAGAATAAACAGGTAGGTGTACTATTCCAAGGCATAACAGGTGTGTGTGTTTGGCAGTCATATCCTATGTGTTGGTGTCTGTGAGTGGCTAGCTACTGGATGTGTTCAGGAGCATGTTTTGCTGTTTTCCTATATAGTGTCCATAAATGTCACAATCGGCCAAGAGACTGGGTTGGCAAGACATACACATACATTCGGCAATAGGTCTGGTGAGTAATGTCAGCAGCCCTAATCTTACCCTTAATGCAGTCTGAACCCCTGTGATGCACAGAAACACACTTGCCTTGATATTAACACCAGTACATAATGCAGGAGGCACATGTTGTTTCCTTTTCATTCTTGTCTAATGCTTTGGTGTCACATGGTCTGCTGTTGAGATATATATTCTATATGTACGTATGTGTGTGTATATGTATATGTGTGTGTGTGTGTGTGTGTGTGTGTGTGTGTGTGTGTGTGTGTGTGTGTGTGTGTGTGTGTGTGTGTGTGTGTGTGTATCTATATATATATATATATATATATATATATATATATATATATATATATATACATATATGTGTGGACATTAGCACATTAGCACACATAAATCTACATGATGGAATATATATCCTATACTGTTGAATGCCTGGGCAAGATGATCTGTACGTGATAACCTCTGATGTATGTATATCTGCTATGGCTTAGTTGTAAAGCACATTGTCTGTGGTGTGAAGGTTCCCAGTTTCGAGCAGTGCAGAGGCCGGTTGTTTTGTTGCTGGAAAGAACAAGGGACATTGAATATGGTGATAGTAAGGTGCTTTTAACCAGTTGTGCGCAGGTCTGCACTACAGTAAGCAGTGGTTATTTTTGGGGAGGCTCAGTATGGGTCATGTAACTATGAATTAGAAGACAATACTATGCAAACAAAGTGGAAAATAGTGAATCCCGTTTATCCCCAGGGTGTGATGCAGTTCCCAAGAGTGTATGTGTATAGATAGCCGGGTGCAGGACTTGAACATAGGTGAAATCATGGGGGTGGGGGTGTGTCAGGCATACTGTACATGGGTTGGAGCTCTGTGTCTCGGGATTGCTCCTAGCCTAGCATGACTAAGCTAGGGGTGTATCTATACCTGCCTAGTGCAATTGGGAGGGACAACAGCAGTAGGAGAGTAGTCAAGGTGAACAAGCTGGGCAAACAGGTGATATTTATCGGAATTAGCAGATTACAGGCCCAGCAGACCAGCCCAGCCCAGAATACTATGATAAAGTGAGCAAGCACCACCCCCTCTGGTTTTTCCATACTCTACACCACCGGTGTATACATGCGGGGAAATTTTAACAAACAATCCTACGAAATGAGAAGGGCTGCAGCAGGCAACATAAACCAACATGTGCAGGAGGCTGAGGGTGGTGAGGATGTGAATGCTGCCAAACAACCCTCAGTGAGGAGACAGAGAAGACTGTACAGACCCAGGATAACCTACCAGGGGCTACATGAGCTGGAGATAGTGGAGTGCTATGGGGTGGACAGAGACCTCTTACAGCAAATTGTTGAGCTGTGCCGGCCACACCTGATGCATCGAACAGGCTGAGGGGAACCCATCCCAGTGGATACCAAAGTATGTGTAGGCCTAGGTATACTAGCCACAGGTACCTCCCAAAGCACAACTGGGGATATCATGGGGATCCTACAGGAATCTGCATCCAGGGTATTCCACCAGTTCCTGAATACCATGTCACCACATGCCAGTGAGCACGTACATTTCCTCAACACACGTGAGGTGTTGACCAGCAATATGCGTCTCTTCCACCAAATGGCAGACTACCCTGGGGTAGTGGGTGCTATAGCCTGCACGCACGTATGCATCAAAGCACCACCCGGTGAGCAGGGTAGGGCCTACATTAACCGCAGGGCATTCCCTCCATCAACTGCCAGGTCATACGCGATGCCCAGGACATTATACTGAATGTCTGTGCTGGCTGCCCTGGAAGCTATGACGATTCCGATATATGGCATCTGATGCAGCCATACCACAGCTTTGCCAATATGGACATCCCTTACAGTCACCTAGTGGGGGATGCTAGGTACCCACTGGAGCCGTGGCTAATGACACCCATCAGAAATGCACACACACCTGAACAATGGCACCATAATGAGGCACACGCACAGGCCAGACATATAATAGAGTATGTGTTTGTGATGCTCAGGTCACGGTTCCAGTGTCTGGACACATCCGGTGGAGCCTTGCATTATTCACCAGCTACATGCACCCAAATTGTTATGGTATGTGCTATGCTACACAATATGATCCAGCGGAAACAGCTGCAACAGGAACAGCATGAGGCAGGGCCACACAGCCCACACCAATGCCAAGGCCTGTACAGGCACAGAGTGACTCAGAGGAGGAACAACCTGAGCCAGACCCAGTAGGCGGAAGGAGGCATGCCCAGTATGACCTGGCCTTGGCAAAGAAGCAACGCATAGCATATGCACTGACACAGTAGGGACCCAGGGAATGTTACCCTCTCTGACTCGCACAGACAGTAAAAGGGATGCCAAACATGACACTACCTGTGCTCAGCCATGTATAAGAAGTGCACTATGTGCATCTGACATAGGCAGCCCTCCAGCACCATCCTCAGGTCTGGCACACCCTCAAGGTAAGTCAATCAACCTACCAATTGGCAGTTGTATTAGAATGTGTTGGTACCTGTAGCTATGGTATGGATGTGAGCATGTAAGGGAATTTGGTGGCCGAATGTTAAGGCAGCAGACAGTAGATGTCCATAGTGGCACCATGACATCTGTAGCACATACGGGGGTCACCATAGTAGCCAGTAGTACACAGGGTGTCATAACCCACTGCGGGTAATGGGCTGAGCATCATGTGTGTCCATACAGCCCACACAAGTCTCAACCAGCTGGACAGGTGTAGACCAACACAGACAAATGCTATACTATGGCCTCTGAATATGCCCTATGGATGACCCCCCCACAGACCCACACAGACAGACTACAGCAGGCCAGGCAGTTGGATGTAGGTTGTGAAGGCTAAGATGTCTGAAACTAGTATGTTGGTAATTAAAGCTATGATCTGGAGTACACTGGTATGCCTCTAGCCAGCACAATAGGTAGATCTACACACTGAATTGGAGTACCTGACATACCAGTACAGTAGTAGCAAAAGTGTACAAGTGTCAGGTGTGCCCCCCTTCCAACATACACATATAACCACAGTCAGGTGCACCCCCCCCCCGGTGCTGTGTAGGAATGGCGATACAATTGGATGTCCCCCCATGCTGTGCAGAAATGTAGCAACAGTCAGTGCCACATGACTGATGGATACCCTTCAGACACAGCATGCCATCTGTCCGTGTACAACGCAGAGGTCGGCACCACAGTACAAACTATCTGGACATGTAACACATGCGATACAGTTGGCCATACTGGGCATGCTCAAATACATGAAGGTATGACGGCAATGTCAGTCGACAACATGCGGAATGCTCATACTGGGCATGCTCACACACGTAAACACAAGACGGCCAGGTCTGCAAACACTAGTGGTTTGGACATATCTGCTGGTACATTGCTATACCGTTGGATGACTGTGCTGTATGGTATGTGTGTGGTACTGTCTATTGTCTGTATATTTGCCATGGTGTATTGGTAATTCACATTAGCTGTGTACACAGGGTGTTGCTACCAACACTTGCAAAGGACGGTTATTTGTTTGCGGGCAGAACGAGCCCATTGAATACGGAGGTAGTAAGGCACATTGAAGCAGTTGGGAGCGGTTGTGCATGGGTTTGCATGGTGTTAATCACTGCTGACCTCTGGTTACAGCTTCTTACACTTGGTTAGCCTCCAGATTTCTTTACCAGTGCAATACTCGCATACTGGTAGCCAAACACGCTTACACCCGCTCGCTCCCTCACTTGCACATGCACCGACATTGGTGCTTGCATGCGTCACTCATCTTCTGATAAAATGCTCTCAAACTCATATAAATTAATTAATTCTTTAATGATGGACCACAACTGTCTTTTATCTAATGTTTGGTTGAATTATAATTCCCAATTGTCAGAATCTCAGAAAGTCCTGGCTATTAGACACACTAAGGAATTTATCCCTTTTAAAAAATTAGCATACACACAATTAATGATTAATAATGATGCCTACTTTACCCCAATCAAATTAAACAAATTTAACCCAAATAAGTCCCCTTCGTGTTCATGCTGTTCTCATCCCCAAGCAGACCTCCTTCATATTCTATGGTATTGTCATTTTTCTCACAGATTGTGGACATCTTTGAAAGTCAGACTGCAGAAAATGGGATATCAAAAATCCATGTTGACGTGGGAATTTGCTATTCTACATATTCCATTGATTCATCTTTCAAAAGTTGATATTCATGTTATCATTTTTATTTGCTCATTACTAAAACTTTATATAATACAAAATTGGATTGATCGTTCTAAATTAAAATGGGTTACTTTCCAGAAAATGGCTTTTAAATTTATTGATGCTCAAAGATACTTAGGTGGAAGTCCAAAAAAGCTATTAGAAAGGTTGTGTTAGAAAAGGTTCTAAACATATTAAATAGTTAATGTTAAATATTTTTTTTTTTTTTTTTTTTTCTCTCTCAGGTTGCCTAACTTGTATATAGTGTACATATGGTGTATGTTTTATTTCTAAATAACTTATCAAAATCTCATGAAGGTTGTTATCACTAGATGAATTGTTATATGTTCGTTTATGCCTTCTTGTTATGTATAATCTTTTAATTGTCTTGCTATTCATATAATTAATAAAAAAATTTTTGAGAAAAAAAAAAATTCAGACCAGCAGACTGTGGTAAACAAACAAAATTTAATGTAGTGCTAAAAAGCACATAAAAAAGAAAACATCAAACAGATAAAAACAGCCTTATTCAGTGCATTCAATTAACAAATAGAACACCCCCTCTCTCTTATATAATCAGCAATTGAGGCTTAATTAGTACAATTAATATTTAAAGGTGCTCATTCAATCCAGGAGAAAATAAACCCCCCAACTTAAAAATCCATTTTTCTCCATATTATTGATAATAAGATGCCAACCAATCTTATTAGATTGATTACCCCTGATACGATCAATAATAGTAAAATAAAAGGACGCATTACTATGTGAAACAGTATGTTTGTAAAAGGCATTAGTAATTTTCTGATGTCTGATATCACTAAAATTCTCTGTAATCCTGAATTTCACTGGACGTGAAGTCTGGCCAATATAAAATGCGGAACAACTACACATAGCCAGGTAAATAACTCAATTCTTCTTTCTGGTTAGGGGTCACCACAGCGGATCATCTGTCCGCTCATGATTGGCAGTGGAGTTTTACAGAGTCGAGTTGCCAGCCCAGCACCCAACCTTCCACAGAAGGCACACACTCACACCTATGGCCAATTTAGAGTGTCCAATCTACCTACTGCATGTCTTTGCGATGTGGGAGGAAACCCACATGACCACAGGGAGGGCATGCAGACTCCGCACAGAAGGCACCCCAGCTGAGAATTGAACTGGAGAACCTCTTGCTGTGCGGCAGCAGTGCTAACTGCTGCACCACAGTGGCAGCCCAGGTAAATAACTCAATTAGTTTGACATTTAACAAAAAAAGAAATGCTATACACTTCACTAGTATTTTTACTGCTAAAGTCTTTGGTCTTACAATTATGGAACAATGTACACAATGGCCACAGGGAAAACAACCAACCAAATGGTCCCCAAATACAGTAGATTGAACCTGTGGAACCTGCTAGCTATGTCCACATTTATAATGACTCAAGATAGACCCAAGGTTTCTACCCTTCCTGTAAGAGAAGTAGCATCTATTATTCAAAATTTCAAAATGTTTATTGTCTGCCAAGAGAATATTCCAGTGTCGTTGAACACTATTACTTAAAGCAGCAGTGTTCCTACCATAAGTAGTCACAAAATGAATAGCTGACTCATGCTCTTGAGGCTTAACCTTATATTCAAGAAGAGAATCCCTATGCATGGAGTCCACAGTATTCTTAGCATTCATTATATGCCCCAGCTTAAAACCCCTGTTCAAAAACCGACAGGTAAGATCGTCCCTGTATGCATCATATGAAGCATCCTCTGAACAAATATGTTTCATTCTCATATATTGAGACTTTGGAATACTCTTGCATATGTGTGGAGGATGATAGCTGATGGCATGGAGAAAGGAAATGTACTCTGGATATTTATGGTAAACTTCAGAACTTAGAGTATTATCCATCTGCCTAGACATCTCCAGA
>NC_056729.1:897590904-897718404 GCF_019279795.1 Protopterus annectens
TTCAAATAAAACAGCTGGGAAATTTGGAAAATAAGTGGTGCCACTTGGAAATCGTGGCACCCCATGTTTTGAATGCCAAAATCTGTAAAAACGGAGTAATTTGGTATGGTTTTGAGGTATGGCAGGCAACCAAACTGCACAAAAACCCTTACTCACCAAAGCTACAACCAGACAACTCAGTAAAGTGTCATGCAGACTGTCCAGAGTCCAGCAGGAATCAATATCTTATTGCTGTTCCTCTCACCAGAAGGAATGCAGTAGCATTAATCCCAAGCTGGCTTCTAAGAAGTGATTTTCAGGTTTTCCAGTGACTGGTAATGTCTAGGAAGTCTAAGAAACAATGTCTCTGTGATTTTTTCTTTCAACAGGAGTAAAATAGAAGCACTATTCCCAAGCTGATTCCTAAGAAGCAATCCCTTGGCACTCCTGCAACTGGTAGTGCAGTACAACGTTACATATTTTGAAAGTAAGATGGCAAAAGGGGTAATACTGTGAATACTGCTCTGTGCACTGAGTGAGTGGGATGATATTAAACATAGGCTAACATGAGAGTCTAAGGAGAGGGCCATCTCAGTATGATCTTTCAGTACCCAATAGAATAAGTAGATCAAATGTGTCTGGGATGAAATTCCAAAGTAAGATTTACAGTAGGAACAGGCAACTCAAAATGCAAAGTCTGAAAGCACAGCAGGGACTGTACAGATAGTTGGAAAAAATTCATTGCAGTCACACACTGTGAGATGTCTCACACCTATACCTTTTAACTTGTTAGAGTAAGAAATCTGGACAAAGTAAAAATATAATGGGAGAGCAAAGGGTTAAAATTAGGGATGAATGTTAATAAATGGTCTTGTCAACTTAGAAAGTTGCCGGAATAACAGTTTTTACATTAGCATGAATTTTCTGAAGGCTATGAACTCTGAATCTTAAATATCTGCCATTATTTAATAACTTCAATACGCAATAGTTTCCCAGAAAACCACACATTTTGCTAGGAGCAGATCAAAAATAAGAGGCACAAATCTGGACATTCTGCTAACATCTAGACAGTTGAAAGCTTTTTTGCAGAACTTGCAGCAAAATTAGAAGACAGACATATAGAAATGCAGCTACATAAGAAATCCTGTTTCTTAGCTCTTCCTGCTTATTATCTAAATTTAATCCCTATCGAATGGAAAAAGATTATTATTATTATTATTTTCTAACTGACCTGAGCTATGAACTTTTAAAAGTCTAAGTAAAAAAAACTTTAAGGTAAAACAAAATTATAATAAAACATGCTGTAATATGATAAGGTCAAACATCAAGAAAAATTGAAGTATCAAAAACTTAAATGAAAAACATTCTTTCCAATCACACATTGGCTGCATCTTACATACTGATTTGGTTGCAGCTGTGCTTACTGAAAAGCCAGAGAATGTAGTGATTCAGGCAGGCGAAACATTTGCATGGGAGGGATTCTTCTGCAGAGGGGAGTGCTAATTCAGTGGAGGTTGGTGAAGTCTTCCTTAAATCAAAGTAGTTAGCTACAACTAACTCTGATGATGGTGATGTGCAGACAGAATATGTACTCAGGGTTGAAGATAATAAAGAACGGGAAGGTGAAACTATTGTCATTTGTAATGATCATATGTTACAGGAGAGGTTGATTAAAAATAGAAAAGCAAAATAGAACATAAGAATAAAAAAATATAAGGTGGGATTCATGATATTGGTCCATTTGTTAAATACTTAAGCAATAATGCACAAGTGGTTGTCGATATATCAAGATTTACCCACGGTTGGCACGGCTTGATCACAAGGATGAAGCCAACCATGGGTAAATTCTATTATACCCAGACCCACAACTGGGTTATTGCCATTATACAATGACATTATTTATGAAAGAAATTGCTTTCCAATCTTAAATAATGACTTTGTATAACAGCCCCATAGTGTTCCTCTGCTTTGTTTCCCATTCCTCAGCATTTTCTGATGTACTACACACGGGAGTTATATTCCCACATTTGCACAGTACATCAGTGCTGTTGAAGAGAAGCATTGGAAAAAACAGGATCTCCTTTGCTGTTTGTCTTCTTTTTTTTTTTTTTTTTAAGAGAAGCAACAGAGAAAAAAAAAACTTCAGCTGCTGTTTTTTGCATGCCTTTTCTGAGGGATATGAAGGCTAAATTTTAAACATCTGTCATTATTTAATGACCTCACCCCTACTGGTCTGCTAAAAAACAAATTTTTTGTATGTAGAAAATGCTATATGGCAAAAACCTGGACATTCAGCGAAGATCTGGACAGTTAAGAGGTACAAAAGTCTACCAAGATTTAAGGAGGGGTAGCTCAGAAATACAAGGAACATCAGTTACATTTCTGTTTCTTTATTTTCTTGGAATGCATGTTTTTTTTTTCTTCTATGGCCAGTCAATGGTATTTTAGCAGCTGGACTTCTTTTCTATTGGTATATGCTTGATTTACAATGGACATGCTGGTTCAGCTTTTCAATCAGTGTTCACATTTTTGAGCAGCAATAACCTGTCATTGTATAATATGAAATATGCACCTTTTTAGGAGATACACTGATGGTTACATGAGCTGCTCAGAGTTAGGCAGCAGACAAAAGCAGTTGGAAGAAATGAAACCCTGTACCTTGATTATATGAAGGGGTTCATTAACAGCTCATAGCCACAATTGTGTGCACTAATGAACTGTTATTGTTTTTAAATACTAATGGCATGAAGATCCTTCACAGATGTCTGGTGATTCAAGACTAATTAGAAAACCAACATATGAATGTTGCCTTTCAGACATGTAGAGAAACTTAGGGTCAATACCAAATTTGGCAGGTGGGTTTTGAGAACTGGTCTAAAGGAATGTACATAGTTGGAATTCTTGACAAGGAAAGTGTATAGAATGCATATCTTATGTCTACATTATATGGCTGTTAAGGTTAAATAGGACCTTAGTGACAGATTTATTGTCAAATCATGTCAGAAATTTTTGTACTAAATGTCACTCATTCTGAAGAACTGAGGTTAGAGTTGTTGAGAAAAATAACCCTGCATGGTCAGGTTAGAGCTTACACTTGCCAGAGACTTACAGGCAACACCACACTGGACAAAAATAAGAAGTATGATTAGCGCTTTCATTTATACTCAATTGATAAACTTCTTCAGATCAAGTTACACAGGGAATCACATATTTAAATACAAAAATTACAATGACATCACTTCCTGTCAGTAAAAACTTTAAAAGTCTATAAACATTACTAAAATACCAATACAATTGGTTTTCATACGGTCATAATAATAACCACTAACGAAATAAAGCTTTCAACTTTAATAAACTCATGATTGAGACAGTGTCATTTAATCCAGGAGACACCGAAGCGTTCAATTTCAGCTGCCATAATTCCTTTTCCTCCAGCTGTAATGAGATAGGGCCCCCTCTACCATTATCAAGGATTTTTTCTATTACTAAGAATTGAGGGGGCCCTATCCCATTACAGCTGGAGGAAAAGGAATTATTATGGCAGCTGAAATTGAACGCTTCGGTGTCTCCTGGATTAAATGACACTGTCTCAATCATGAGTTTATTAAAGTTGAAATCTTTATTTCGTTAGTGGTTATTATTATGACCGTATGAAAACCAATTGTATTGGTATTTTAGAAATGCTTATAGACTTTTAAAGTTTTTACTGACAGGAAGTGATGTCATTGTAATTTTTGTATTTAAATATGTGATTCCCTGTGTAACTTGATCTGAAGAAGTTTATCAATTGAGTATAAACGAAAGCGCTAATCATACCTCTTATTTGTGTCCAGTGTGGTGTTTCCTGTGATTTTTATTGCGTTTGGTGTTTTTCTTTTGTTCACTTGCCAGAGACTTGCCAGATTTTCAAATACTCTTCATATTACTGACTTAAATAATGCCACAATTGAGACATCATCCTCCTCCTACAAATACCCTGAAATCAATATGAGAATCACTGCTACACACTTTCTAAAGCCATCTCTCTCCCCATTAAACAAAGATCTGATGTCTTACTTGCCACCCATCTTTGCAAACTAATACACCTGAATCATTCTCTTCTCTAGCAAGTAAAATTATTGAAAAAGCATGCAGTTATAAACATAGAAATCTCTATAAAACCATTCTGATCTTCTAACTCCCACCTACTTCAAACATTATTTTACCAGATGGCACACTCTTCCCACCTACCTGCTTCTTTCAACAGTTACCCAAGCTTTAAAACATGCCAGTATACATACCTTTGTATGGGTTATGTCACCTAACAACCCCCTTCTGCCAATGTAAATCAATAGTCTTTCTCAACTCTAATGCACAATGGAGATTATAGGGGACTCACAAACCTCAGTGTTCTAATCCATCACTTCTATTGGTTTTCTTTACCGCTTTTGTAGTCTTCATATGTGGATAGATTTGACTCCATGTTGTGTTTGTTTGTAATGACAGTTGTATTACTCTAATCTCAATGATAATACAGAAGCAAATACTAGTATCACTTATGAATTCTTAGGAATACGTTTTCTCAATAATCTCCCTATATTCTCTGTTTGCAGTTTATATTGCATACAGTTTTATGACTGCATTTTTATATTTTGCACACACACATATACACACACAGACAGACACACACACACACACACACACACACACACACACACACACACACACACACACATGTATGTATATATATATATATATATATATATATATATATATATATATATATATATAAAAATCAAAAAACATTGAACACACATACATGAAAGCGCTTAACATCGAAAAGTGCTTCCGTATATGTGTGCCTATTTTGTAGATCAGACTACAGTGCGGGTAAGGGAAAATTCCCTTTTCCCCACTGTAGTGCGATCTTGGGGTGAGAATATTAAAGTGGGGGGTTTGGGGGTGTAGGGGGGCAAAGACCCCCTGCAGAAACGTAGATTTTTTTTTGAACTACACATACACGGAAGCGCTTTTCGATGTTAAGTGCTTTCGGGTATGTGTGTTCGATCTTTTGTGATTCGAACATATGCTAGTCGAGCATGTGTCCTAGACCCACACATACATATATATATATATATATATATGTATATGTATATATATATATATATATATATATATATATATATATATATATGTACAATACAGGGGCGGCTTGTGCTATTGGACTGCAGGACTGCAGCCCTCCCAGCTGTAAAATAAGACAAATTAAATAAAATAAATTATAAAAATAACAAAATAAAATAACCACAAGTCCCAGAATATCACGCATGCACACTCACATAATTTCCAATATTCAGACTGCTGGTGAACCAGTCTGGAGCATGCACACAGAATCCAAACTGTCTCTACCAGCAGTCCAGATTACAAAGACAACATGCACATCTCCATTTTCCCAGCAGTCTATGCAGTCAGAACTGCATAGACTGGAAGGGGATCAGCCTGCAATGTCTGCAGGCAGGGTGGTCTCGCAGGACAGATGGGACAAGCCTTACTTGCTCTCAAGGGAAGGGCTTGCCTGTTGCATGGATTAATAGCTCAGCTGGCAATGGAATGAATTGTACAGCTTGGAGCTTGCTGCTGTTGAAGGTAAGAGTGTGTGTGTGTGCATGTGTGAAATGCCCCAGTCACTACATGGTGGTGGGTAGAGAATAAGGCTTGAACCCTGTACCTTGGGCCCAAATGGCAAGAGCCTGAATTCCCTACCCACCACCATTTGTAAAAAAAAAATGCAGATTTGTGGCTCATATTTGTTCTGCTCCTCATAAAATCTGTGGTTTCTATATGTTTGTTTCTCAACACAGCCAGTTGTGCAGTGATGCAGTGGTGCCATTGTTGCCTAACAGCTGCAGGTTGTCTGGTTTGATTCTTGGTTAGGGTGCCTTCTATGTGGGGTTTGCATGTCCTCCCTATGTTTGTGTGGGTTTGCTCTGGTGTCCTCTCATCTAACAAAGACATGTCTGGAGTGTTTCTTCCTCTGCCAAAAATTGCCTTTTGTTCCAAGTCAGACTTCCCTGGTTAACAAATGTTAAATAAATAAAAATGACAAGCACTGGAATTTCAGACTTCATATTCTTCAGAAAGTACATGGTAACACAAAACCTATTATTATAGCAAGTTTGTAAGTTTATAAGATGGATATTTGAAATTTGTCCCTATTTTTGGGACTGTATTCCCCCATTATTGGCTTCATCCAGGTGTTTTGTGCCAAGGTTGAGAGCTATGGTGATAACCAAACTCACTGAATATGTTTGGGGCCTGTATTCCTGCATTACTGGCTTTGTCTGTGTTTTTACTAAGAGGCTGAGAGCTATGGTGAGAACTGAATTCACTGGATATGTTTGGGGGCGGTATTCCCCCATTATTGGCTTTGTTTAGGTGTGTTGTGCTAAGATGTTGACAGCTATGGTGAGAACTGAATTCACTGAATGTAGTCATTTAAGTTTCAGTCTTCCTCTTTCATAAAATATATGATTGATTTGTCATAGTGGTATGTTGCTCTGGCTATTTTGCATAGGGTCCTGGGTTCAATGTTTGGCAATGAAATGTATGGTGGTAACACAGCATTTTATTCTAGCAACTTTCCAATATTATACAAGCAATGTTTAAAATGTGTCCCTGTTTTTTTGGTCTTTGCCCCCCCCCCCCAAATTTTGGCTTTTTCCAGATTTCTTGTGCTGCAAAGTTCAGAGATACAGCTGAGTGTCAAGTAGATTTTATAAGAAGCTGAGAGCTGCAGGGGAACAAAAGTTTAGTGGTGCTTATGCTGAGTTTGCTTGCATTGTTAATAGCACAACAGGTAGTGTACTTGCTTTTGATGCAGAAGGCTGGGGGTTCTACTCCCACAGTAGGTAGATGCATTGCTGATACTGTATTGTATTGTAAAGGGGGTGGATGCTGCAGTCATTTTTGGTGAAGATACCTAGTAACTCTGAATCTGTTATCAGTTTGCCATCCATTCCCTATTGCAATATTACTAGCATATCATTTTTAATGAAACATAGGCAATTTATTCCTCAAGGGCAAGAGACACTTTATTTGTAGATGAAACATTGACATATAAAGTTGTTTGCTGGCAGCAACCTCTTCATTGCTTACAGATTTCTTTAATGTGGAATTATTTAGATGACTTTTACTTCTTCAGAGATTGTGCATATTTACTGATACTGGTGGGCTGCAGAAGTTTGAGTAGACTTTTATGATAGAAATGTTCTGAATTGGGCAGTTTTGTCGTTATTGGTGCATGCATTTTTTTCATTGTTTACTGGAAAAATGTTCTGAATTGGGCAGTTTTGTCATTATTGGTGCATGCATTTTGTTTCATTGTTTACTGGAAAAATGTTCAAAACAAATTGAAAATGCCCTCTACAGCTGTACTATATTGTAAAAGGAATATAATTTAATAAAATCAGAAAGGTGTATCAAAGACCACGTGTATGTTTCATGTGCAAGGGGCCTATGATTTGAAAACAGCCCAAAGTTAATCTTTATCTGTGACTGGCAAAATGTATTTTCTTTGAATGTGGGTTTCATTGCTGTTTCAATGAATGTGAGTTTCAAGGGCAGAGAAGTTTTAATGCTAAGTCTGTTTTCATTGTGAGATTGCATTGCTTTGTTTAGCAGATATCTTAGTGTCTGTGGTGTAAAATGCAAAATAAAACTTTCAAATCATCATAGAAGTAAAGCAGTATGCACATTAGTGTTTATGTTAAATGGGGTGAAATAGCCAAGTAATGGTTTATTGGAATAGCTGAAGTGGGGAGGCTCCATTCGACCATGATTTTGTGAGGGGGGTGGGTGGCAAACTCAAAGACAGCCCAGGCTAAACTGTACCTCTCAACTGTCCAGATTTTCACAGAATGAATAGATTTTGCTTCTTATATTTGGTTTGTTCCTCATTAAATGTGTGGTTTTCTGGCAAATAATTTAGGAATTAAGTCACTAAATAATGACAGAAACCGAGTTTCAGACTTCAAAACCTTCAGAAAAATGGATGCTAAAGCAAGACCTGGTATTCTATCAGCTGTCTCAGTTTATACAATTTTTTGTACTGTTTATAAGTATATTTGGCCTTGTCCAGATTTCCTGTATTAACAGGTTGAGAGGTATGTGCAAATAAATTGCTTTAAAGAATTAGGCATATCCAAACCTCTGAACTGTCCCCGATTTTAGCTCAAAATGTTGCTCTTCCCCTAATAATCCCGCCACAAAATGGCAATTTTGGAAGAAAACGTGGAGGGTTTACAATTAAGAAATAACTGCAATAGTCAGAGTTAAAGATTAGTTTTATTTCAGAAATGCATGCAGATTCTTTTATTTTGTCAGCTGCTCATGTTAGCAGTACTATTATTAAAGTGTCCTTTCTTTGACAGGTTCAGAGCTGTATTGTTTGGCTATTTTATATTTTTGCATCACATTTTTGGTTCATTTTTCATAAAATTGTGTTTTTATTGGCAAATTAGTAGCAAATCATTAAAGACTGAAGTTAGAAAATAATGACAGACATTTGTGTTTCAGATTTCATACCCTTCAGAAATTCATACTAATGCAAGACCTACTAAGTTTATAAGAGCAATATTTAAAATTGTCCTTATTTTTGGACCTTGTCCCACTTCTATGTATGGCTTTGTCCAGATTTCTTGCTCTGAGGTTGAGAGGTATGACAAAAGTGTCAGGGCCATCACAGTCAGCCAGAGACATTTCAAATTGTGACATACTTGTTGTACCCCACTGCCTCATGTAGTGTGACTCTGGATGTGTCCAAGCAAGGCAAGGAGTAGTTATGCAGTGTAAATGTGCAGAGTATCCCCCATCCAAGGTAGACACAAGTACTACAGTGGCTTTTCATCTGTCCTTGATTTTGCAGAGTTGTCTGGTTTGTCATATTTTTATACTGTTGATTTATGCTTATTACTCAAAGTGCCTGTTGCTCTGTGTTTAAGTAGCAATGCTTTAATGACCATCGGGTAAGCTTATCTGATATCGTAAGATGCAAGTAAGCTTTAATAAGCATACTGTTAAAGAATTGCAAACATTGAAAGCCTTTCTGTTGTTGCCATGCAGAAAATGCTTAACTAGATAATGTATAAGCCTTTGGTACTGAAATGCATATGACAGTATTTGAAGGACAGGATTACATTATTTTAAGACGCTCATTACACTTGTTGGAGACTTCCAGTCATCTCTGCAGCCTTTACCTGTAAACTAAACAGAATGCCAATCATGTGTGGTCCATAACCTGTACAGTAATCCTTTAAGCTTGTTTCTTGTTAGCTTTTTTTTTACTTTGATCATGTTTTCCTCATGAAACAAGTAGATAGTTGTTGTCAGGCAGCAGGTCTTTTTTGGATAAGAAACATTTTTACAAGTGGGGGCATCACAGAGATTTCTACTTTCAGCGTGTTACTTGGTACTTTAATAAAGCTGAATATAAATTATAATTAGAACTGCATTGCGAGGAGAAGTGGTTTGTGTTGAGTGCTACTTATTTTTCTTATACTTGATTTTAACTGGCATTCCAGAAATGTATTTAAAAAGTAATTTATTTTTTCATACCTCACAACCTTTTTGTTTCCATCTAGATATTAAGTAAGCTGTCATGCAGCCAATGCATTGAAATATTTTTATTCTTCTACACTTCATTTTGTCTTGATTGGACTCTCATAATGACGGTTTGGCACCCAGGGCAGCATATTTAATTAAAGTTAGTTTTTGTGGTTTTGAGCATAGCTCCTTCCCTTTCTAGTTGGCCAACCCCCTTCCCATTGACCCCACCCATTCAGCTGCCTCCTGTAGCCCCCCCTTTAATTTGAAGTCACCAGCCGTCACTGATACAATACCACAAAAACTCCAGCACTAAAATAAAACAATCAAAGCAGTGGTGCGTACTCGATTTTGATTGCAAGCGATCTGCTCCACAGACCGGTTACGCCTCATGGTGATGACGCCATGCAACGAAACCAGTCTGTAGAGTAGATTGCCTGCCATTAAAGTCTAGGATGCACCACTGCACCACTGCTTTGATTGTTTTATTTTCTAGTGCTGGAGTTTTTGTTGTATTGTCGGTTTAACTCTGGGCACTCTTTTCATCCGCACTGTTTCATTTGTTGGTAAATATATATATATATATATATATATATATATATATATATATGTATATATATATACATATATAGATATATATATATATGTGTGTGTGTGTGTGTATGTATTTATATATATATATATATATATATATATATGATAAAGTAGGAGTATGGTGTACTTGCACACCAGCAAGAACTAGATAGCTTACTGTCAAAGAGTAGTGTTAAAATTGTATATGCACACAAACACAAATAAACATTATCAATCTATATGCATCAAACTGAAACCTGTTTCGTTGTTATGAGGCATTTTTAGTGATTAAATATTCATTTTTTTTATACAGGAGAAGTGTTTGTCTGGGTTCTTCAGTGGTTTTCCATAACTAGATATTTTAGAAGGACTCCTTACATTATTTATCTGTTATTATTACTTTTTTTTAATTTGCTTTCAGGAGTTTGGGTTAAAATTTGCTGCAGTAGTTGTCCTTGAGTATGGTGATGCTTCTTGGTCCTCCTGCTTGTGTTTAATGGGGTCTATATTATAACATCAAAGTTTTTAAACATC
This sequence comes from Protopterus annectens, assembly GCF_019279795.1. NCBI lineage: Eukaryota > Metazoa > Chordata > Ceratodontiformes > Protopteridae > Protopterus > Protopterus annectens. The sequence goes on from NC_056729.1 coordinate 897,601,570, forward strand.
AAATGTTATAATATCGAACCCCAAACACTGAAATCTGAAAACATTGAACAGTCAGAATACCAAATTTTTTCCCAGGGAAAAAAATTGCTATTCCAAGAAACATACACACAACACAAACACACACAAAAAACAGCAATCCACACGCATACACTTGAATTCCTACACCTAAACCTAAACTAAATGTTACATACACTACTAGCTATCCACTTACCTTAACCCAACCATAACCCTAAGTTCCCTCATTATTGCGCACTCACCTCACCCGCGCCATAACCCTAACTCACCTTACCCACCCCCTAACCCTAACCTACACACAATCGCACACTTACCTGAACCTGACCCATAACGTTCCAACATATTGAATGCTGAAAACAGCAAAGCCACAGCAACGGCGCACCAAATTCTTTCCCTGGGAAAGAATTCGGTGTCCTGCACTTTCGCTGTTTTCAGAGTTCGACATTACGGGTTTGATATTATAACATTCGATGTTTAAAAACTTCGATGTTATAATATAGACCCTGTTTAATGGTGATGTATTTCTTTTTAGAAGTGTCTAGGATTTCTTTTATAGAGTTTTCTGTCTCTCCCCAAACTTCTTATGATCTTGGTACATTTGCTCTACCAACCTCAGCTTCAGTATGTGGACATTCCCATAAGATAAAGATCTGTGCAAATTTTACTTTGTCTCTATCCTGCTAACTCTGGCCACCTGCATCTTTATCACATGATTCACACCAGTTATTTATTTATTTATTTATGTATTTATTTATTTATTTGGTTTGTTTGTTTGTTTATTAATTCATGTGTCTTTTCCAATTTCTTTATATCAATTATTTTACTTTTGTTAAGCCTGTGACATCACTACTTTAGGGAGAATTAAAGAATCATATTTTCAGCCGTTTGCCCATTCACAACTAAAATGGGGAGAGACTATGTCCCTGCAATGCAACATTGCTATATTCCAGAAAGGCAAGATGAAAATCCTAATGTTGTTTGCTGAAACTCTTTTTCATGAGAGTCTTGACACTTTGGGTAGTCTTTGCTGTTTACCCATTTGACCAGACAATGTGAACTTCCTGAAATGTATTCTATCCGTCAGAACAAATTGTTAGCATTTTACTACTTATATACCATCAGCTATACATGGTCTATATTCCAGCATGAAAACTGAAGTGGAGAATTGTTTCACTCGTATTTTTACCTTTATAAACCTGTTCTTCAAGGTTTAAATGTAGTTAATTAAAACAGCAGGAAAGCATGATGTTGAGTCTGTATAAAAATAAAATTCATTATGTTACTTTATTAAAATATGAAATTAGCATAGCTTTATGAACAGATATTAATTAAAACATTTTCCTGTTTCTTTCTAATTCCTAGAGACTATCAATCAGCTGTTATGCTTTTACATCACAATCCTAACTGACCAAATTCTAACGATTTTTTTTTCATACAAGTGTTGCTTTTTTCCATGGCTAATCTATATGAAAATGTGTAAAAAGCTGACATATAAACACAGTCTGTTTTACTTTGTCACTATGGCTTCTAACTCATTCTTTACATTTATAGCACTACTTTATATATAGCAGACACTTTATATTTCAGAATACAGTAGAGAGATTTCTCACAAAGGCTTCTTTTCTTGACTTCAAAGCACCATTCGATTTCATGGAGAAGTCTGTTAACTTTTGTAATTGTTTCATATTGACTTTGCTACTCTCCATTCACTTTAAAAACATTTTTTTTTTCCATTTCTTAATTCCTACAATCCAGTCTTCAATCAAGCATAGTTTTTTAAATCCCATTTACTTTTATGGCCCTATCATTAATTTTCTACCTGACCTCACAACATTAAGAACTATTTACTAATTTAAAAGCACTATCCTTTTAAATTAAATTATTAACGGATCAGAATTTGGAAACTGCTTGCAAAACTACAATGCTACTCCCTTCCTATGGCTGAATATCTATCTTTTAGCATATCAAATCCTCCAGGAGTATATGGGCAAAAGTTCATACTCGGGTGATACAAGTTTTTAAGATTTTTAATCTTTTTTTTTTGAATATTTATTATGTTTATAATCTGTCAATATAAGTTTGTTTATATCTGTTTATAGTGGCTTACATGTATGTATATCTAGCATTCTGAATTTCATTATTTGTGAATTCCTCGTTTTGATTTGATCAAACGTTAATAAATTATGCATTTAATTCGCCATCACTCATATGTCGTTAAACCAATCTTCCTTTTCTCCATAACACAGCATAAATCACTGGATTTAAATTGTGCACCCTCAGAGACGTAAAGTATCCATCACATCCCATTCACCTTAGATCTTGTCAACCAGGAACATTTACTTTATAGATTGCACTATTCTAACTAACAAAGGCCGAAACATTCTCAATTAAGATGGGTTACACAATGCGGAAATGTGCCCCATTGATTTTCCTTACTGTAGTTCTTATTATGACAATTGAACTATGCATTTACTTCAACGATAACCTTCTTCTTTATACCCTAGTCTTCATACAGTTTATGCTCCTTTCATATGTATTTGTATGAGTACTTTATATCATCTACATATAATTTGATTGTTTTCTTGCTGTAGTTAAAAATAGACTGCTCTGTATTCATGAATGCTATTGAAATATGTGTTGATAATTACTTGTGTTCATTTTTTTTTATTTTCTATAACTTACTGTTGCACATTTCTGGCAATATATTACATATCTTTGGTTTAGATCATGACTGAAAATAGAATTTGCACCATCACATAAACCCAGTAAATAATGGAATAATAAATAATAAATTAACCAAATGCTTTGAATCCTTGTCCTTTTCACTACCATACTGCCAGAGATGTGATAACAGCTAGAACGGCAACTGATGCAGTTTTCTTGTTTTTATTTCAATCAATTCTGGATTCAAGATTCAGTAAATAATGTGAAAGAAGTTCTTCATATGGCATATCTAAGGATCAGTTGTTATCCATTCATTCATACATTCTTTCATTCATTTTGTACCTACCTATCTTAGCAAGAAGACCCAACAGAACAAGCAGAATTGTAACAATATATAACAATTTACCTATGAATCATCACAACTTATTAGTAAAATATATAACAGAGAAGTGCCAGCCTTGGTAAGACATGGGCATGAGAGATGCAAAAGAGAAGTTTAAAGCATCTGCTTTTACCATGGTACACTGTTAGAAAACAAAAGTGGAAAGCCCATTAGGTGTAGATCATGTGGCCAACTGTACTGAATGGTGCTTGGACTTTCACTGCTGAGTGTTTGTGAACAACAAAGATTAGAAAGTCTTAATGTATTAGGTTTTCCCAACAACATAAGCAACAAGTGCAGACTCTGTGCCATTAACAGAGTCACGCATCTGGAAACGGGCATGGTGTGAAATGGGTTTTGAACTGTGTCTATGAAACACTAGGTGTGAAAGATGCAGACACTGTGAGGGTATTACAACTGAAGGGAATGCATTGAACTCAAGTGCCAGATAGGCATCACTTTGTTCAGCTGTAACTGAATATTCACTCACATTTTACCTCGTCTTTCCCCACACCTGCACATTAACTCCTAGGACTAATTTCCTCTTGTTATTTGTGTTTATTAAATGCTTTAACCCTAAAACTACTTTAAATGTAATGAAATAGAATTAAATATTTTATTGTAGAAAATAGTGACGTTATAATATTCTGAAATTATTGCTTGTAACAAATACTATTCTAAGTTTCCACTTGTACTCTGTCAACATCTTCTTGGATAGTGCATAGCTTATGGGCATTACATCAGTCATGTTATGCACTTGAGCCTTTAAGGACATCAGCTGTTAGCTATATGGTTAATAGGTTAATAGGTTAATAGGTTAGTACTAAGCTTACTGCCCTTGCAAGCCATTTTAAGCATAGCCAATTATCCCTTGTGAGACTCAAACCCTGCACCTTGTGTTTGTAAGGCAAACACCTTAACCATTAGGCCACATGATTTTTTTCTTTTTAATTTTCAGACCACTAAAGTCAAACCTCACTAGCTTTGAACATGCATTCAGCATTCTCATAACATTATTAGCACAGCATAAGTAGAATATGTGTATAATATTTAGAAACGCAGGGTTGTCATACCCAGCTGATATCCATAACCATTAGGGTGGCTGCAAAATATCCCAACCAACAAACTAAAACAATGAGTAAAAAGGTCACACAGAAAAAAACAATCACTAAAAACCAAAAGAAAGATTTAGCAAAGCTAAACTTTCCACTGTGTGATTCCTTAAACCTCTTGTATTAGAGGCAACCTGTGATATATGTGAATGACCCTTTAAAGACATCAGGTGTTTCAGCTATATGGCAATCCTGAATGTCCATGACTTTTTTTCTTTTTAAGTCTATTTATGGACAAATTCAGGCCAATAAATCCAACCCCCACTAGCTGTGGACATGCATGTTTCAGCCTTTTTATGTCATAATCAGCACAGCATAATTGGCATGTGTGGGTAACCTTTAGAAACACAGAGTTGTCATACCCAGCTGATATCCATAACCATTATGGTGTCTGAAAAATATCCTGACCAACAAACTAAAACAATGAGTAAAAATGTCACACAAATCAAAACAATCATTAAAATCTGAAAGAAAAATCTAACAAGGCTAGGCTTTAGATTTTCATAGTAGGAGCTCAACAACAAGGCACATCTCTACAAACATTGTCCAATGTAAGCAAGTTTAATATGAAGAACCATCACATGTATTAACTTTAGTCAAATCTCAAATGTGTGCCTGTCTTGGGTTTGAAAGTGTGATATCCCCCCAGAGGAGTAGTCCTTGCCCTCTAAGGACCACTTACCAAATTGGCCACTGTTCTGCCACTTGACCATTAAATTACATGGCCAGTTACTTTGTATCCCTAGCTTCTTGTTGTCTACATTTAGTAAATCTAAGAAAATCTGTTCTACATTATGCCTTTTTTCTAATTTTGAGCATTTATTTATTTTTTGTGAGATTGTACTCATTTAGTCAGAGCTTCCCTGAGCCTGGTTTAGACACCTGTGACTATAAGATTCAGATTGCTTCTAAAACCATCTGGAACTACAAAGCTGATATAAGTATTTTTTTTTGTTTGCACCTTCTCTAAAAGTCTCAGTACTCTTCAAAACTTCTGTGGGGCATTAAGTGATTTGGTTGGATTTATCACTGTTTTTCAGCCTGCAATTGTTAAAGTAATGACATCTATTTGCCACTGTACTGCTCTTAGGTTGTTTTACTAGGGTTCTAACATCTCCTAACCTCCTCTGGTACTACAGAAGCTGTTCTGAGTTTGCCAAAGTTCTCCTGAGTCTTCGGACTTGCAAAGTTTTTCTGTGTTGCTGAAGTTCTCTTGCTTTGTGCGCTTTTTCTGTATTTTATTGAACATTTCTGAGGGTTAGAGAACTTATCTCCAAGCATTCCTAATACTGCAGGAATTTTGACTTTTGTTGTAAAGCATTTATTACTGCACTTGAGCTCAAACAAGTTTGTTTTACATTAAGAGGGTTATTTTTCACTCTGGTGTGAGCAGAGCTGATTTCAACCCATTCAAGTTGGAAACTGCTGGTGGAAACTTTATTGCGTTTTTATCCCTGTGGGATTAACTGTGTAAAAGTCTTTTATCCTGCTGGTATAAAAGCTTCCCATTTGTGCATCGTGCAAACGTGGTTCACAAGGCCTTGTATATAAGCAAGCCTATCAGCTTAAAATCCTCTATAAGAAACACTCTCCATAGTCTCCCACTGTTCACAGTTGCTCGAATAGCTGCCAGTTTGTGCAGAGGGCAGTACTACTGCAGGTCATCTAACCAGAGCTGCTCAACATTTGACGACTTTTGCCAGAGGTCTGGAGAGAAAGCATCTACTACTAAAATCGAAAAAATAAGTACCTTTGAGTTTTCTTTGCACTTTGACTGTATTTTGCATTTTGCTGATTTTTACTGTATTTTTATGCATTTTAAAAAAGCTGTTCTGTTGCCGTAAGTAGCTTGTACATAGCATAGACTAGGTTCAGATTAGGTGAACCTAGGCTGTATTGTTGCACTTGAGCACTATTCCAGCCATCTTGCATTAGGAGGGCCCTGCCTGCACCCTTGGGGCAGAAGTGTGTAGTCTGAGCCTCATTTGAGTTGGAGATTACTGGAAGAAAGCTCGTTGTGCACTTTCCCAATGGTAGTTTAGCTTAAAAGTGATTAATTTCACCTGTATTTAAGCCTAGCATTTGAGCGGGTTTGCTCTCTTTTAACTGGAGCTGCTCAACATTTGATGACTTTGTTCTCCTAAGCATTTGATACTGAAGCCTCCCATGGTTCCCTGCTGCATTGCCGAAAACTCAGTTGTGCTACTTTGAAACATTGCCTTAGTCTACACCCCTAGACTTCAATAGAATAAGCCCCTTTGTTAATCCTAAAGCAAAATCTAGTCAAACTAGCTCAATCCCCAATAGTAGCTATGGTAAGAACTTGCCATATTAGACAGTCAGCTTCCAACCGTTTTTCCAGCCAGCCTGATCATATATGCTGACAACTACTTCAACCTAAAACAAACAAATACAAATGTGAGAGATGTAATTACGCTATGAATTTGGAATTAGTTATCTCCCGTAACAATAAACTAGTCATCAAACAGGTTGTCAGCACATAAACCTCATCTCTCACACATAACAAAAATCACAACACATAAACCCACATATGAGGAGGTGCTCAGTAGAAGCCTACCAAAAGATCTGAGACCTCCAAAGAAGAAACAATTTGCACACACTGCAAAACAAATAAAATCCACTATACATAACAATACACACACCAGTGTCTCAACAAATAAGCCTGTAATGCAAAACACCTCAAAACCAATTGTGCTGGTCATAGGCAACTCCATAGTGAGACACACAGATGTCCCCCTCACCAACAACAAAATTTCCGATATAAAAAAATTTACTTGAGACAAACCCATGGTTATGCCGCTTAGTGCTAGGAGTCTAAACTGGAAACTGCACTCCCTGGAAGCACTTCTTACTTTAAATCTGCTGATATCTGTGTAGTCACTGAGACATGGTCCAAGGCTGCAGAGAACACCACGGCTGTGCAAGGATACAATGCCTTTCACATGTTCAGACCCCATATATATATATATATATATATATATATATATATATATATATATATATATATATATATACACACACATGGATCCCCTTCAGTCAATCAAACGTTTACAAGTTTGAACCACATATGGCTGAGACCATATGTTCGAACTTGTAAAAGTTCGATTGGACTGAATGGACATCTCCGTACTAAGCAAAAAGGGAATATTTCCCATTTCCGCAATGTAGTTCGATCTCGGAGTTGGTATATTTAAGTATGGGGGATGTGGGGGGCTAAGCCCCCTATGTGGGAGGTGCAGGCAGCGTAGCCCCCCTGCAATAGACATTTAGTTTTGTGTTTTTTTTTGTTTTTTTTTTGTTTTATGTGTTTTTATTTCAGTGTTTGAACTTTTACGCATTCAAACATATGGTCTCAGCCATATGTGTTTTAAACTTGTAAAAGTTTGATCTACTGAAGTAGATCCATATAAATATATATATATATATATATATATATATATATATATATATATATATATATATGTGTGTGTGTGTATATACTGGTATACAACCGATATAACTGTTATTTTTAAAATAAATGGTTTGTAAACAATGTAACTGATGTCAAAGACGTCTGAATATTGGAACTGTTGCTTATGAATTAAACTGATTGTAAATAATATAACAATGCAAAGGAAGTCCACAATGTCTGTATAATGGATCCTTTTCTCCCAGTGCCTCTGTTGAAAAAGGGGTCTGCTCCGTCTGACTTTACAGGGAAACAAATGCCAATAAAAAGTAAATAAAATTTTTATTTTTGTACAGCAACCTGCAATGTACAGCTGCAATCCATTTTTTTGCAACTTATATTTTAGATCACAGGAAGGAGTGAAGTCATTTGGCAGTTTGTTATTTTGTTCTGTCTTCAATAAAAAGGAAATTAGCTTTTAATTCATTTTGCCTTCCAAAGTAGTGACTGTCTTCCGAAATTCCTAGCTATCAGCTGAGGCTGAAATATTCATTAGTCTGTGCTGACTTTACTGTACTCTTTAACAAAATGTTTATATCTTTATTGTAGAATACTGACATATTCTGATACAGATTATATTAGTCTATTTTACTCTGATGTATGACTTTAGTTATTTCTCTTTTTTTTTGCAGTTTTAGCAAAATGATAGTATACAGGAGTTCTGCATAAATCCTTGTTAGAACAACATTTTCGTAAAATAAGCACTATTTTATCTCAATTTTAAATGTCTTAAATGTGATGATTTATCCAGGAATTGCAAATAAGGATAACGCCTTTCTAAGTATCAGTATAAGAAATATATAAAATGTTTAGCCTTACTGCCTACCAAGTCCATAGTACTTATATATAGACACACACACTCACACACACACACACACACACACACACACACACACACACACACACACACACACACACACACACACACTAATCATTGGACTTCTGAGGTTTTTTTTCTGGCTTCTTTCCCTTCCCTCCAACATTCTCATTCTTTTGATTTCATGAAGAATCCATGTCATCCTGCAGTACAGCTTTAAAATGATAAACTTTTATCACTTCTTCTGCTTCTGTAATGTAATGAATCCAGAAGTTGTTATAAATGTCTAATATCCTCTTCATTACTCTGCCTGTGTTACAGAAAATTACTTGAAAGCATAAGAATAAAAAGTTAAAATGATGTCTTTAATGGTAATCAGTACTGACAAGATTAATTCATTATGAAACATTTTACACAGTGGAGGCCCACAGAACTCCATTAAGTTAAAAAAAAAAAAAACATTAGAAGAGAAAATACCAATGTCTGACATTTCATATCAACCCTTTTCAAGGTCACTGATATGAAAAGGCAGGGATTTCATAGATAAAAAAGCAAAGAGATAGGAGGTAAAAAGAAAAACTCAAAGGCTTAATACAGATCAAACGCAAGTCAGAATACTCTGTCATATATTATGATGTATCTTAGCACAAAAGAAAAAATGACAAGGAAAGAGTTCCTTTTTCATGAAAAAAAATCAAGCACATGGAAGTCGCATTATGATTAATGTGTTTAAATTCAGGGTAATCAGTGATATATTAAAACAGTTTGTATTCTATACTTTCTTAGAATTATAAAAAGTAGTTCTTGTATCACTTGTGTTTTAAATGTAATTTGCAATAGTAAATCAGATATATCTAATCAGTTTTGCTTTCTTTCTTTCTTTTTTTTTCATTGTAGACATTTTCTATTCAGGTTGCTTTTAAGCACAAATATACAGGTAGGCAAGGTTATGAGTTTTCTGAGCATATCATTTACTACCAGGTTTTCTGCCACTTTGAAACTCTTCTACAACTTTTTAACTTCATATTTGCAGCTTTGCTATTCATCTGCATTTTAAAATGGATGTTAAATAGTGCTGATTATTAACTTCCCTTGATATAAAAGTATATACACCTTTCATTTAATTGTGTACTGTTTGATTTTACTGAAGACTCATCTCACTTTATTGTCCATTGTTTAAATAGTTTTCAACACTTTCAGAAAGTGTAATGCATCCAAACAAATGCCTAAAGCTATAAAAGAGAGGTTGAGATTTGTATGCATGCTGCATAATTAGCAATGTGTATTTTTGCCAGACTTTGCCATGTGCAGTCTGGCAGAAGCTAGTAGAGATTCGTAGTTAGTAGACTGGGCCCACATATGCAACAAAATATATATGCAAAATGCCCACAAAATGGCTTGCAAGTTCCTAATAATGTGTAGCTATATGCCAATTAAAGACAGGACTGCTACCTCTCCAGTTCTGCGTGAGATATTCTGTATTGCCATCTTTCTCATGGCATAATACAAATTCAGCAGTTGCATGTCTGCAGGTCAATCTTTTTGCACTTACTCTATTTAGCCATGATAACTTATGGACTCAGTACTGAATTTGGGTTTACTCAAGTATTTCAACTGGCTTTTCACCTTCTACATTTTTGTTCCTGAATAGTTGGTGATTTTTCAGCACCAACCATTTGGAAAATTATCATTAAAGAGTTGAAAAGCTAATTTGATGGTATCCTTCTGAGGACTGATTACTGGTTCACCTTTGCACTTGAAGCCTTACACCATTGCACCCTTGAATCACAAACCATTCCCTTCATTCTAGCTGAAAAAGTTTCACTGAAACAGATTAAAAAGTTATCTGTAATGCCAGCAGTATCTTTTTTCTGTAAATATTGTGACCAGCATTTCACATAAGGCAGCAAGTATATCAGGCAACAACAAGTAGAAAACTGTACACTTTGCATCCCTCATTCTATTATGTGAAACAGCCATGCAACACACATTTTGTGTTGTATACGAGTCCCCCCAAACTCTGATAGCTTGATAGAGCATAATATGCAGCACATCTCCTGGCTTATACTTCAGTTATCATAGGTGCACAGTTCCAAACATGACGGGAGAGTTGCAGACAGCAGAGAATTAGGCAGCCAAGTGGCTAATAACATCTGGTTTATGTTTCTGAAGACTGTGCCAGGCTAATAGTATGACTGCATTCCAAGTTACATTGAGCAGGTGATCATATATAGGTAACAGCTTTCCACGGAACCTTATGTGTGCAACACACTAGAAAAAATAAGAACATTCTTCAATGAACACATAGATACAGTATCCAAAGATACTGCAGTACTACATAGTCCTTAAGTTGTATGAACTTCTGAGCAGGGGTTTTAGTAGATGAATGTTGAACAGGCTACAGCAAATACACCTCTGCGTACCTGCTCTGGGTAGAGAAAGAGGAACAAGAATTCTGATGCTCTTACATATATTGCACTTCTCTCTTTCTTCAGGAATCAGGAGCCATACCAAAAAAGTGTTCTTCAAAAGAATGTCTGCCATGCTATCTGGCATGTTTCATGTGGCTAAAATTGTGACACCTAATCAATCCTACTATCTGAAATGCAAAACAAGACAAATGCCAACATGATAATATCTGTAATGTCTGTTAGCTCCAGAGAAAGTAAAACAGGTGCAAGTTGCTAATTTCAGAATTTATTGGAAAGTGTCTAAAATTTTCTTCCTTGCAGATGGAAAGACTTTTTACAGGAAAAAAATGTTAACTGGATAGGTCCACTAGACACAAGCATAACATTTTCCAGGATAAACTGATATGATTGTCTGCTTAAGTGAGTTGCTAAGACTCACACAAGAGCCAAACGGAAGCTGTGTGATTCAAACCTGGGACTTCTGCAAGGTATGGTGCTAGTAACAGATTGTATAAACCTTCTGATGGATAAATTCATTGACACTGTGCTTTATTCTGTGTGGCAAATTAGCGATATTACTGTGACTAGTGTAGCATGTCCAGGAACCAAGTTCACTTACAGAGATTTTTCTAATTTTTTATCTCACCATAGATTGATATGTACTGAAGCATTCTTTCTTTCTCTTTATTTCATTTTTCCATTGTTTAGTATTTAGAGTGCATCTATTTTCTAAAGCACTGTACTGCTTTATTAAATCCTTAAACTCTGTGTAAGGTAAAAAGTTCTAGTTTGCAAAACTTGTTAGCACAAGGCCAAGGTGACAGTGACACAAGGCACAGCCAAGATCAGAGAACTGGTAACCTCCATTTGACCAACACTGTTACATGGGAACAGTGGAGACTGCACTTTTAATTACTTTCTGAGCAGAGCACGTGGTAAATGCATGATCCTGTGGGCATTTGCTACTAAGAGAACACATTCATATTAAATGTGTTTGGATTTGTATGTAGTAAAAAGAGTTTTACTAGTGCAATAGTTAAGTGATAACTGTGATGCTTTTTTAGTTTCTATTTCTTGTCCAGTTGTAGATTTTTAATTTATTTATTTATTAACATTTGTTGACCGGAAAATTCCACTGGGTCAGAGACTCATTTTCAGTGGAAGCCCGGGGAGAAAAGCTCCACAAGCAAGTACAATGAAAGACAATATTCAAAATACAATTTTAACAATATTACAGATATAACGGAGAAAAAACATATTACAATTTACATTTTATTTTTTATAGGATTTCATTAATCTGAAACTAAAAAGAATTTTACAATTGGTAGTAATGTTACATTATTACTTTCTTTGGTGAGATTTTAGTATCCTGTATAGTAAGAATACACAAGTAAATGTGAAGACTGGGTTTTACAAATATTTTGTCATTTTAGTATTTGGGGAAATATGCTGTTTAAGGGGGTTTGCTTTTGAGGCAGGTGTAGGATGGATTGTCTAGATAGTATGTTCTTAGGGCTACTTTAAAAGTTTTTGGGTGGTCAATTTGGGTTATTTCAGATGGCAGGTTATTCCATAGCCTAGCTATGGTATGGGAGAACAGACATTGTCCTGCTCTTTTGTTGGGTTTAGTTACAATAAGCATCAGTTTACAGGAAGATCTCAGTGTTGTAGTGGGGGTGGATGTTTGTAGTATTGAGTTAAGGGCATGGCAGTCATTTGGTTTAGAAATTAGTTTGTGGGCTAAGGTTAGTTGGGTGTATTGTAGATGGTGGGAAAACTCTAGCCATCTTAGCTCGGTGATGGCATGGCAGTGATGAGAACGGTGCAGTTTCCCGGAGGCGAATTTGGCTATTTTGTTGTAACAGGATTGTAATTTATTACAAAGGGTTGTGTGAAGATTAGTAAAAATGGCACTACCATATAGAAGGAGGGGATGAGTAGGGTATTGGCTAGTTTTATTTGGGTATATTTATCCAGGTAGAGTTTGTGGCAGTATAGTTTACCTAGTTTGAAATGGGTTTTCTTTATTGCAGTTAGGATGTGTGGTTCGTATGTGAGTTTATCATCTATTGTTATACCTAGTAATTTGGCTGTTTTCACTAGTTCAATTTCTGTGCTGTCTTTAGCCAGGATTTTGAAGTCAATGTTGGGTGGTTTTATTGAAAAAAGTAAAAGTTTAGTTTTTTGGGGGGTTTAGCATAAGTTGTGCATCAATAAGCCATAATTTGATAGAAGTATTTTTAAAATGCTTTTACTTAGATATCTTTAGCAAAGCTGAAAAATGTCCTTGGATCAGCCTACCCACCTGATAATTAAATGAATGAAAAAATGAGTTCCAGTAGAATCTCTGTGTTCTGTAGTTTCAGTAATTTTTGTAAGGAGGTATTTTTTTGCAGGAGGAGCAACACTGTACATGTAATATTGCATACTTAACTGTAAATGAATTAATCCAAAATCTGTCCATAATCAGAAGTCTGCTGATGAGGAGTATAGCATATAAATGAATAGAAAGGTTGGAAATCTACCATACAATGCACCACAGATCATGCATAACTTCAGGGGCCTTTTTTGGTTCACAGTTTCATAGGTGTGTACTAGGCTAATGGCCCTGGAATCTTTACAAGCCTAGCCTAAAAAAAAAAAAAAAAAAAAAAATTGCCCGGGCATCGTCCCACCCAGTGTTAGTTCACAGTGCCCATATCCAGTAGGGCAACTAGAATGATCCCTGGTGTGAACTTTCTGTTACCCATCCACTCGTCAAGATTTCTTTTGAAGAGGGCCAGCAAGGTGCTCTGCTTGACATGAATGGGAAGCTTATTCCAGAGTATGGGCAGTCTTTGGGAGATGAGCCTGTCCCTCCAGCATGTTCTGTTAATTGTGGTAATGAGGTTGTGATCTCTGGAAGGTATGGCATGGGGGGATTGAGATTTCCTTAGGTGTAGCATTTCAAGTAGGGCTGGGTCAGACATGACTTTGTAAGTCAAGCAGAGATCACCTCTAAGTAGATGATAAGAGACTTAGAACAGCTAAAGTTTCTTGAGACTGCCCATGTAGGACATATGTTTAAGGCCTAGGATCCTTTTTGTGAGGTACTTTTGTGGCCTCTCCAGCTGTTGTTGGTGTCTGGTCAGGTACATGCCAAATGGGGCATTCTATTCAATGATTGGTTTACTGAGGGATGGATAAAGAGGGATGATGACCTTTTTCTTCCTGGATGTGAAACCTTTGGCTAAAATATGTGCCACGTAGAAGGACTTTCTGACCACAGTGGTAATATGGTGGTCAAATGTGAGGTGGCTGTTGACCTGGGTGTCCAGATCTCTTACGGCCCCTTCAATGTTCAGAGGGGTCTCATCAACGTGGTAATTCCTGGGAACTGAGTTTTTTCCAAAGGGGATGATAGCACATTTTTTGGCATTAAGATTCAACCCATGGTTTCGACACCAGTCATTGCTCTCAGAAAGGCTCATTTGTAGGATGTCTGCATCACTTGTGGAGTTGATAATGACTCTTAGCTTGGAGTCATCAGTGAGTTGGTCAGCCAGAGTCCTTCTGTGTTAGCCTGAACTTCTGAGAAGTAGATGCCAAACAGGAGAGGGCCCAGGACCAAGCCCTGTGGACTCCACTCATGACTGGTCGACAATCTGACTTGGAGTCCACAACTTTCACTCTGTGGGTCCTGTCTGTGAGCCAATTTGCAACCCACCTAGTGGTATAAGGATTGATGCCTAGTTTGATGAGTTTATCAATGATACCTGAGTGGGGAATGGTATCAAAGACCTTGGCCAGGTCGAGGTAGGCTGTATGCACTGCCTCACCCTCATCCACAGCCTTGGTGACTGCCTCCAGGAAATCAACCAGGTTCAGCAGACAGTATCTCCCCTTGACAAAGCCAAACTGTGTGGGGTCAAGAGTTTGGAGATCTATATATTTGTTAAGCAGGTCCATGATGATGTGCTCCATAGCTTTGCATACCAGACTTGTCAGGCTAATGGGGCAATAGTTCCCAGGGTCTGTAGTTGCTCCTCCTTTATGGAGAGGGATAACTGCAGCAGTACACCATTCATTAGGGACATAGCCTAAGGTAAGGCTGTGATTGAACAGGGAACACAGATGTGGTGCCAGTTTGTTTTGTAGCTTATGTAGGATGTAGCCAGAGATATTATTAGGTCCCATGGATGATGCATTCCTGGCTTTGGACAATGCAGCTTTTACCTGTGCTGCAGAAATGGTGGGTACCAGGCTTTCTTCTGGTATTGTGATAGGGCCCTTGGGGGATGTGTAAAGTTGGCACTGAATCCATTGGCCAGTATGTTAGCTATATCTCTTGGCTCAGTTTAGGAGGTGCCATTGTGCATTAACTCGGAGCAAATCTGGGTATTGCCTTTAAGGTTTTTGATATAACTATAGAAGGCTTTGTGGTTGTTTTTGGTGTAAGCTGCAATTCTGCCTTCATAGCTGGCTTTAGAGGATTTGATAAGGGATCTCAGCTTTTTATTGGGACTGATAAGGGAGGTTTTCCAGTCTTGTGACTTCAGTTTTTTTGCAACAGTTTCTTCCTTCTGTTGTAGAGTTTATTGATGGCTGGGGAGCACCAGATTGGCTTCCTTTTTTTGGAGGAAAGCATCTTAGTTCTATTTGGTATGGCAAGGTCCATGCAGTTGTGTACATGCTCATACAGTGCATTGGTGTATGATTCGGCAGTCATGCAGCTATTTTCCATTTGCATGGGTGCCAAGAAGTTAGCCACCTAGGAGTTCAAAGTCAGCTTTAGAGAAGTTTTTCAGGGTGGTCACCTTAGCGGGGGGAGTAGGTGAGATGGAGATTTCCATGGTGATCAGTTTGTGGTCAGATTTAACCAGGGAGGAATTGAATATAGGTGTGGAGCAACAGTTTCCCATGTTGGTGATAACCAGGCTCAGGATGCTGCTTCCTCTAGTGGAGGACAGAATGAGCTGGTCAAGGGCATTGGAGTTGATAAATTCCAGAAAGCGTTGGGCCTGTACATTGGTACTTGAATAGTTTTCCCAGTTGATAGAAGGGTAGTTGAAGTCACCCAGTATGAGAGTATTGGGTTGGACCTTGACAGATTCCCGGATGCTTAGAAAGTTGGAGTGAGAATCTAGAGACCCCAGGTTCTGTTGCAGGCTATGACTTGTATTGCCTTCTTCCCCAGTGTTAGCTGTACCTGAAGTATCTCGGATGCATTATGCTGAGCTGCCAGTCTATAGGTGTGCATATCCTTTAAGAATATGGAGACACCACCTCCTTTGGAGCTTCAGACCATATTCTGGGGCCAAAAGATATGGAATATGTTGTAGCCTAGGAGTGGAGGGGTGCTTTCTGCCTCTGTATACCAGGTCTCCGTTACAGCACAGATGTCAACATTCTCCATTTTGAGGAGAGCATTAAGTGAGTTCATCTTGAGATTTAGACTTCTAGCACTGAGCAGCATGACCCTCAGATTGCATGTGTTGGTAGCTGTTATGTTGGAATTATGGTCTTTGGGACACTGCCTAAAAAAGGCACAATTGGTTTGGCAAGAGCCTTAACCAGTACCCAGAATCCCAGGGGTGACAGATGCAGGCTGTCTCTGGTAAAGCATCAAGGTCTGTCAATCATGTCGTCCAGGCAGACATATACTGGATCTCCTTAGAATGACACCAGAAACTTAGCCAGTTGTTGAAGTCAGTCATTTTCTGCTCACACTGTGGTATCATTCTGGGTGACCTGCCTGGCCACATAATCCGAGAGTTCCATCACATCTCATTTCATGTAGTCGAGAGTCCAGGGAGGTATGTCTCAAATCATTCACACCCACATGGACAATGACTGAGTCATACTTGTACTTGTTGTGGAGTGAACTGAGGGCATGTGTTATGTGGTGGATCCTGGCACCTTATAGACAACTGACTGTCACCTTTCCTTGTTCAGCCTAGTAAGTGGGACATTAGTGTGCCTCACAATTGAGTCTCCTATGATTAGTAGATTGGACAAAGTGTTTTGCCTTAAGGGCTTGAGTTGAGAGGCACACTGTTGTGGTAAGCTATGTGTCCTGGGGTTGGTGTTGTGTTGTAGTAGTTCAGTGAATTTCTGTCTCAGGGGTCTCTGTTGTTTGGGTACATTTTTATTGAGAGCCTCCATGAAGGTGGGTGTATACTTTGTGTTTTTTATGTCGGGTTGTGATAGTTTGTGTTTTGGAGGGCTGTGTGTTCTCTGTAGTGAGTTTCAGGTGTTGACCTTCTCCTCTTGACCAGCTAGTCTGGTCTTGGTTGGAGCATGAACTGCTTCCACTTTGGTGATATAAGTGCATCTCTCTCAGGTGTGAGTGTTGGGAGGTAAGAGGAGAGGGTTGTCTGTGTACATTTGACAGTTGCTACACTGTCTCAGAATGCCCAAGTGCACCAGGTTAGCAGGAGAAAGCACAGGAAATTACCATACAATCATAGTTAATCACTTTGCTTTGGCATATTTGGGAGAATATTGTTATCTATGATGATATACCAAAGAAATATGTAAACTGTTAGGGGTATAGTAAACGTTAAAAGTTTTGAAGATGCTCAAGACTGTGTGTATGTATGTGTACATATATATATATATATATATATATATATATATATATATATATACACACACACACACACACACACACACACACACACACACACACACACACACACACACACACACACACAGTATGCATTTTTAGGATAAATATTTCCTGACATTTTTTTCCTCATCTGGGTCATAGCTCTCTCTCTCACCCTTCATCACCTTTATTTTACCTGTCTTTAAAGCACTAAATCACTTAGCCTGCATAGGCCCTTCTAATACCTCACTTTATTGTACTTATTAATCTACCATACCTACTTTTAATTAGCACAACCAAATTACTATTCCATCACTATTCGATCACTGCATCTCTGCTAACACACAAACTTGCTTATCTCCTCTAATTCCTCACTCTATTGAATTTCTTAAATTACTCCTACCTGTCTTATTCATCACTCTTCTACCTGTTTGTGACCATCAATACAAGTTTTATTATATTGACTATCATGCTATATATTCACTGAACCAGCAATATAAATTTTTTAATTGTAAATATGATATCTTGGAACTTTCCTCCATGGTCCTCAACTGAAAAAGGGCACCACTGGTCAGTCAGACTTTCCCAGTAAACAAATGTCAATAAATAAATACACAAATTATATTTAGAATATAAGGCTGCCTGGTTCTGTGGCCAGATGGATGGAGCCTTGACTGATACCTAAATAACTTGTGTTTATTTAGCAACCACTACACTGGAGAAGCCAAACAGGGAATGGTGAATTGACAGGGCATGGTCCACTCACTTCTCTCGAAGAGGTGGGGATTGTTGTGCCACCTGTGGGTAACCCAATGGGAAGCAGTTCTCCTGAAGGAGACTGGAGAATCCATTGCTGTTTTATTTTTTATTTATTTATTATTTTGTGAGGGGCAGGGGTGCCTGGAAAGGACCATCCCAACGGAATTGAGAGAACGGCCTATACAGCCTACATATGTAAGATATTAACATTTCAGTATTTTAAAGTTGTGCTTACACGGCTGAAGTGTGGACCAGTATTAGCTTTTGAGTTAAAAGATGAGCAGGTAATTGCTAAAGGTGCACAAGGTACAAATGAAAAATACGTGGGACAACCAGAACACCACCACGGATAAAACGTCCTTTAGTAATGGAACACACATTAAAAATATGAAGCTGTAAGATGCTGAGCAAATAAAACAAAACAAAGTTCTGCAAGTTTGCTTAGAAAAGTTTAACTATACATTCAAAACTGGAACGCATTATAAATTGTAATGTTTGTATTTTGTCCCGAAAGTAATGCAAGTCATAACAATTTAAGGCGATTACGAAGTTGTATTTTAAAGAATGCAAAGTCAGTGTTAACTCACACTACTGCAAGATAATTCCAATTGGCAAGTATACTTAAAGATCTTTCTCTAGTACTTACATAAATTAGGAGTTCTAGAAATTAATATGGAAATAGACATTTCTGATCAATTGATCACATGTTTACTCAAATTACAAGTGACTTCAGTGATGTCTTGGTACTCTGGCAGAATGGAAGCTACTCTATATGACCAAGGCTAATACATTTATTAAATTGAGGATGTTACAGCCTCCCCCTAAAAACAAATATGAGATGTGCAGGGCAGCTTGATCTTCCCATAAATGTGTTTTTGTAATGCTGTTGAGATAAAACATGAGTAGTGAGCTAAAAGTTTTGATCTGGCAGTGTGAAGTTCAGCCATAGGTTCAAAGGTTATCATGCATTTGATCAAAGAGACTGAACTTACCCCAATTTCACATTTGATCAGTGCACTGTCTGGTAAAGTGACATACTCAGAGTCATATGGTAGGCAAATGGTGGCTTTGGGAAGCAAATAATGCTGCCCAATTTATTCACAGTTAAATAATAAACATACTATCAACATTAAGAAAACCCAGAATCACATCCAAAGAACATGGTTCATGAAATGATGCTCTTGTTTACCACAATCAGTTTCCTTCCTTCACAATATTTTTCTATCAGTAATGTCTTTTATATCTATATCTATATCTATCTATCTCTACACCTATATATATATATATATATATATATATATATATATATATATATATATATATATACAGATAGATATCGATAGATAGAAAGATATGTCAACATATACCAAAAATATCTGGTCTTCTCAACATAAGAACAAAATTGAGTCTATCTAACAAAGATACGTGGAATGAGTGAAAGGTGTACCTCTGTGAATGTAAGGGTGGTCAATGGTAATTCTGAGTGGAGGGTGACACATTAATACTGAAGATTGGTCCTCTGTTTGTTTTAACAATTTCTAACTGTAAGATTCTGAGAATTAACAGTATGGTTATTTATTACGTACAGTAGAGAGCTGATTATCCGAACTAATTGGGGCCTAGGGTAATTCATATAATCAAACTGGTCTAATAATCAAACATATAATTGAAGTGGATAAAAGACTTGCAAAATCTTGTTTTTTTCTGCATGCAGGGAATATACTTTTTAACCATTTAGGGATTCTAGTGGATGATAATAAATATTTTTCACACACTAGTGGGCCACAAGTTTGAAAAATACACAAAAGCAAATACGTATAATGTTTATATTTTCAGACTTTATGATTTTTCCTATCTGAAAACGTTGGAAGGTTGCATTCGGATAATTGACATTTCGCATATCGACGTTCAGATAATTGACTGTCTACTGTAATAGTTTGGCAAGACTGCAATTTCTGAAAGCAATTGCTTTTTTATTGTGAGGTGACCATTAAAAAGACAGATACCAACAAGGGCATGTTTATTTCCCCCCCATATATACGTGGACTTATACAGAATATACAACATTGCATGTGAGAATGAGGCAGTGCCTGGTTACTATCATAGGATCATAGGAGGTTACTAGGCTAACAGTCCTAGAGCCTTTTTAAGCCTGGCCATTAATGTCCCAGTTTTCCTATTTATCAATACCCACTGGCTAGAATGGCTTTTGTATGTGCCCGTGCCTTAGGGTATCTACAAACTGCCTCTGTCCATAAGAGCCACAGGTGACAAGCCAGGGTTGAATTTGTGATTTCTCATCCATTGGTCCAAACTGCACTTGAATAAGCTTAGGGAAGAGCTTTGTTTCACATGAATGGGGAGTCTATTCTAGAGAAGGGTAATCTCTGAGGTCACAAGAAATGTTTACATCCTAAGATCAGATAATTCCAATGTTGTTTGTTTAGCAGATATATAGTAGCTCCATCAAGGGTGGATTGGAGTATGCCTTGAAGGTTAGGCATAGATCACACCATAGTAGTCTGTAGGATACTAAGCACAGGGACTGGGCTTTGAGGCAGTTCACATAGGGCATATTATTTACTCCATGTATTCCTTTAGTGAGGAATCTCTGTGACCACTCTAGCTGTAGAAAATGCCTGGCAAGGGATGTGACATAGGGTGCATTGTACTCAATATTATCTTTAATTCTGTCATTTACCAAAAACTCCCTGTGTTTCAATTAAAGGCACAGGCACTGTTTGCAAAGTCAGTTTTGCGCCCTGCTCTGTTCCTGGTGGCTGGGACAATATGGGCTCCTGTTCTATACATAATTCACCTTCAGAACTAAAATTCATATTTCCAGGTGTATTATTAGAGTTGGTAGTACCATCAACACCACACTGGCTAGAGTTTAAAGTATCACTCAATCTCAGCCATGAAAACACATTCCCATCATTAAAGTCGTTCAAGTCTCTTTGCAGTGTTTTACTTTTAATGATCTGAAGTCTCTTTTCAAAGTTCTGTATGTTTTCAAATAACACATACAATTTCTCACCTACTACAACTGGTGAAAATTGGCTCTGAATATGATGTTGTAACTTATTAATGTCTTTGACTAGAGTTTCTTCCATAAGTTTTAAAAACTCTATAAGTAACTGCAGATAGTCAAACCCAAGTCTTAACTTCATTTGCCATTGTTTTAAGAGATCAGGGTAAGGGGCATCACATGTTGGCATCTTCATCACCCTCAACTTCTAGGGATGATTTTAAAATGCAAAGAAGCCTCTAATGGACTCCCTGCCATTGCGTATGTTTAAACGTATAGAGCTTGTTTTCTAAATCTCTGTATAGTACATAAAAGTCTTGTTGTAAAAGAACGATCTCTGCAGAGTTCTTCACACACTTGTCAAAGGTATATCTCATTAAAGGATTGTTACCAGGAACCATCAGTCTCTATAGTTGTTCTGTTTGATTATTCACCAGGCAAGGAATGTAATCTAATTCAATAGGGGTACCTTCAGCCATGTCCAACCAAGAAGCTACGACAATAAAATTCTTTGAAACAAAGTTTCTTGTGGTTGGTAAAGTGCACTCTCAAGCACTAAGGATCAAAACTAAGAAAAAAGCTGGGTGCACACAGTGAAGTAAGTAAAACTTTAATAAATAGACGTAAAGGGCTACAAAACGATAAAACAGCCACAAAAGGTAAGCGCTTTTGCTACCTGCCAGATTGCTTCTTCAGACCTAAATCATAACAGTCAAGCCATTTGTATTTAAATGCAATGAAGCTAATCAGAGATGAGAACTAATTAAGACATCAATAATCATTTAAAAACACAGTGAACCTAATATAAAATCCTATTGGTAATAATGCTTACAAACATTATAAAAAAAGAACTTTTTATATATTATATAAATCATAACCTTAATCATTCTACTTATCACAAAATTCAAAATATATCCAAAAAAATCATTAAAATAATTGTACAAAAAATGCAGCATAACACAGCATACTCAATGCTTCACAGGACATAACATTAGGTGGGGTTTCAGAGAGACTCATTCATTAATGCCTGGAAATTTATCAGCTTCCAGGCATACAATCCATTGCTGTTCCCTCTCTTCAGTGAAAGTCTTAATATCACCCCCTCTCATATTCTTACCTGTCAACTCCAACACTAGAAATGTAAAATTGTGTTCATTACCTTTCTCTATTAAATGAAGTACCAATGCACTCTTGGTTCTCCTATTCCTTATATAACCCATATGTTCTAAGATGCATTCTCTGAAACTCCTGTTGGTCTTACCTATATAATAAACATAACATTCAATGCAGTATGAAAAATATATTAAATCATTTGTACCGCAATCAGCATATAGTGATGTCTCTACAACAAAACTCTCATGTGGATGCTCAAAATAGTTACCAGAGTGGCTGTATTTACAGGCTTTGCGTCTTCAAGAGAAGGTACCCTGTTTTTATGAATGGGGTGCATATCCCTTTCTGGCACTTTTATAACACAGTTGTCTCTTCAAAGGCCTACTATTTCTAAAACCATATTGTGGTCTAGCTCCTATCACCTGTCTAACTTTCTTATTTGTATTCGGTATCCCTCATTTCCTGTCCACAACTTCACAAATCTTACTAATGTTACTACTATAAGTGAGTGTCAACTTAGAATATGAGAGGGAGTGACATTAAGACTTCACTGAAGAGAGAGAACAGCAATGGATTATTCTCCTAGAAGCTGATACGTTTCCAGGCATCAATGAACGAGTCTACCTGAATCCCCACCTAAAGCTACATCCTTTTAAGCATTGAGTATGTTGTTTTATGCTGTATTTTTTTTTGTACAATTTTTGAATGACTTTTTGGATATATTTTGAATTTTGTGATATGTAGAATGATTAAGGTTATGATTTATATAATATATAAAAAGTTTTTTTTTATAATGTTTGTAAGCATTATTACCAATAGGTAAACCACAAAACGAAGCAGCTTTTCAGGCAAAACAATAAAGCCCTGAGCAGGGCAAGCTTAGAAAATTGTGAAAAAAAACACGGACGGTTCAGCACACTTCATTTCACTTTATTCCACAGAAACACAGCACATGAAGTAAATGAAGTTGAACTTTAGAACCAAATCTATAAGCTCCATCACCACATTACACTCATCATACTTCAGAAGATTTTAATCTATACAACTTCAGTCATATTTTCTTAATGAAAGAACATTTTAGTCTCTTATCAAAGGGAACCAAGTTTATTCCTAGTAGAAGGGGAGATTTAACCAAAACAATTATGGGTGTTAAAACCTTTACTAGAAAATTAACTTCCAGGTTATATTTGATCAGAATAAAAATTATGAACCAGGAGATCTGGTAAAAAGAAGTACATACAATTCACCATTGCACCCCCAGATAAAAAAAATCTAGAGAATATACTTGAGAATGAAATAAGAAAGTAGTATGGGAAAGTACACTATACAAGGAACTTAAGCCAGGCTGAAAGCAGCATCCTTGATGAATTAAGAGGGGATGCAGGCTTAAGAATTATGAAACCGGACAAAGGTGGGGGAATAGTATTGATGAACAGCTTTGACTATGAGGGGAAAATGAATGAACTCTTAGGAGACCCTAATAAATACTCCACAGTTTCAAAAAATGAAATAAATATTAGCTACAGAAGGATAGATATGGCCTTAGAAAGTTTATTTTTAGATGGATTGTTAGATAGGAAGAAATATGAATATTTAAAAGTGGAAAAACCTAAAATTCCTACTATTTTTGGGATCCCCAAAATACATATGAATGGAATGGATCCCCCTTTGAGTCCAATAGTTCCGGCTGAGTGTTGCAAAACTTTACCCCTAGCCAAATTTGTGGATGTTAAGCTTAATAAACTGTGGCTTAAGAGAACCAACATTTTGAGAGATTATTGGTATCTTCTAAGGACATTGAATCATGATTTATACAACGAGAATTTATGTTTCCTAACAATTGATTTAGATTTGTTCTCAAGCATTCCTAACAGTGATGGATTAAGATACCTGGAAGAACTCATTTTTGAGGATGAGACTTTAATCCATGATGAGTGTACTGTAGTGATGGAGCTTATAGATTTGGTTCTAAAGTTCAACTTCATTTACTTCACGTGCTGTGTTTCTGTGGAATAAAGTGAACTGAAGTGTGCTGAGCCATCTGTGTTTTTTTTTTCCACAATTTATTTCACAATTTTCTAAGCTTGCCCTGCTCAGGACTTTATTGTTTTGCCTGAAAAGCTGCTTCGTTTTGTGGATTCCAAGTTTTATTTGGAAGCTGCTGTGAATTTTGTTTTTTCTTCATTATTACCAATAGGATTTGATATTAGGTTCACTGTGTTTTTAAATGATGATTGATGTCTTAATTAGTTCTCTTCTTTGATTAGCTTCATTGGATTTAAATACACATGTTTTGACTGTTATGATTTAGGTCTGAAGAAGCTATCTGGCACGTAGCGAAAGCGCTTACCTTTTGTGCCTGTTTTGTTTTATAGCCTTTTATATCTATTTATTAAAGTTTTACTGACTTCACCATGGTGTCCACCCAGATTTTTTCTTAGCTGATAACACTTTACCAGAACGTTACAAATTCTGTGAAGAACAGACCACTGTTGGGGTGGGGTTGGCAAAATGGTTAATGGTTAAGGTGATTACCTCACTGATTACAGGCAATAGGATTTGATTCTTACATTTGAAGGAAATTTGCTAAGCTGAAAATAGGATGGAAGGTCAGCTTGCCTATGACTTGCTTATGAATCTATGAACCTATATGTGGGATTAAACAGAGAGAGCTGAGAACTGTAGACTCTGCATATAGACCCCCCCCCCCTCACACACACACACACAATTTTTTTTTAATTGTATTTAATTTGTAAATAAAGGAAGAAATCTTTTTTCAGTTTTTATCTAGGGGCTGGGACATTCACTAAGGCACACAGTTCCATAGGGGGCATGCAACCTCTGCTATCTTGCTAACCATTGAATACAGAATCCTTACTGCTGTACTAGTTCCTTTACCAGTTGTGCTTTTTTTACATATTGTGTGTGTGTGTGTGTGTGTGTGTGTGTGTGTGTGTGTGTGTGTGTGTGTGTGTGTGTGTGTGTGTGTGTGTGTGTGTGTGTGTGTGTGTGTGTGTGTGTATTTGGCTATGGTAAACTGCACTTAGCTGCTAAGAATTAGTTGCACCTTCATTTAGCTTAGGTCTCCTTCTATACCTTACATCTAGTTGAACTACGAATTGTGTACCCTGAGCAAGTAAATATAAACCAAACTAAATCATGACCCACCCGGACAAAATGGAAGGTAAACCTGGTTGTTCCCTTTTGTTTCCAGCCTTACAGCACTTAATACTTTCATCAGTGTAGGGACTGCTAGGGACTGCCATATGCTAACAGACAATTAACTTTCAACTGATATGAATACCTCAATCTGTGGGAGCTGAGAGGTGCAAATATTTATGCAGTCTGGAGGCATCTTTCTCAGCCAATAAGTTGTCTGTTTAGAATCACATACTACCACCCTCATCTATCACAACGTCACTATACTGACATGCTGAGGCTGTAAAAATGTTACTTCTGAAGACTCGTAGGACTAAGGAGGCAGATCTTAGCAGATATCCTCCATCATATTAGTACAATGCTTACACATAGAAAAGCATTACCAGGAAGCAAACTAAACATTGTTTAATGCCTCACATTCCATGAGTAAAACAGCAATGTCTTCTTAATTGGTGACTCTGTTGTCAGGTGCACTGAATCCGCACAACAAAACTAAACAGAGATAGGTTTACATTTAGCTGATTTCTTGGGGCAAGGATCTGTCATTTCACAAGGGCACTGAAGTACCTGTTACCAGACAAATATGGTTACAACCTAGTGGTAGCCTGTTGTTAATGTCAATGATTTGAGGTGCTCAGCCC
Source organism: Protopterus annectens (assembly GCF_019279795.1). NCBI lineage: Eukaryota > Metazoa > Chordata > Ceratodontiformes > Protopteridae > Protopterus > Protopterus annectens. Next base: position 897,627,729 of record NC_056729.1, read on the forward strand.
TAAGGGACATAAAGACAAACATGTTGAATCTCTCTCTACATGTGTCCAATGTGGGTAAAACACTTGTCAAGTTTGGAATCCTTCTTTCAAAACGAATGATACATATGTACACATAAAGTATTGTCGTCATCAACACTGACTAAGTAGTTGGTGCCATTTGCAGGGGTGGCTCATGCTATTGGGCTTCAGGACTGTCCCCGAAACTCACACTTGTGTACTCGTGGCATTTCCATGCATTACCCGAGTCTGGAACTCATGCATGCACACTCGTGGCAATTTCCCAAGTCTGGACTGCTACTGAACCAGTCTGGAGCAAGATCTGGACTTCTGGTAAGACAGTCCAAACTCGGAAGACAGCCTGCAACAGCTTGCGGGAAGGACAGGACTTAGGGTCTCTCACAGGACCTTTTGAGACTGTTGAAACTGCAGCTTTGGCATTAATGAATGCTGCTGCTTTGGACTGAAAGTAGGTACAACTTACTTATACTAAGAGAAGGGCTTTTTTAGACTGTTTTAACTGGAGCTTTGGCATTAACGAATGCTGCTGCTTTGCACTGAAAGCAGGTACAAATTGCTTATACTAAGAGAAGGTTGTATGTGTGTGTGTGTGTGTGTGTGTGTGTGTGTGTGTGTGTGTGTGTGTGTGTGTGTGTGTGTGTGTGTGTGTGTGTGTGTGTGTGTGTGTGTGTGAAATGCCCCACTAGCTAGAAAAAAGTCAGAAAATATAGCTGGTGACTAGACTCAAACCCTGTACCTTGGGAGTAGGTAGCAAGAGCTTGAATTCCATACCCATCACCACTTGTGAATTGTTTTGCCTCATTTTTGTTCTCTTCCTCATAAAATCAGTTTTTTTTATGGATTTTGAATTCACTAAATAATGGCAGGCATTTGAATTTCAGACTTTATATTCTTCAGAAAGTACATGGTAACGCAAAGCCTTTTATTCTAGCAATTTTTTGTTTATAAGATCAATATTTGAAATTTGTCCCTATTTTTGGGGCTGTATTCCCCCATTATTGGCTTTGTCCAGGTTTTTTGTGTCAATAGGTTGAGAGCTATTGTGAGAACTGAATTCACTGAATATGTCTGGGGGCTGTATTCCCCATTATTGACTTTGTCTAGGTGATTTGTGCTAAGACGTTGAGAGCTATGGTGAGAGCTGAATTCACTAAATGATAGCCATTTAAGTTTCAGTCTACCTGTCTTTCAAGAAACAGCTGATTTGGCATAGTGGTATGTTGTTCTAATTGTAGTGTGCAAGGTCCTGGGGCCAAGACTTGGCAGTGAAATGCATGGTGGTAACACAGCATTTTATTCCAGCAACTTTCCAAAATTATGCAAGCAATGTTTAAACTATGTGCCTAGTTTTGGGCTTTTGCCCCCCCCCCCAATAAATTTTGGCTTTTTCCAGATATCTTGTGCTTCAAACTTGAGAGACGCAGTTGAGTGCTGAGTGCCTTTTACAAGGAGCTGAGAGCTTGAAGAGAAGTTTAGTGCTTCTTATGCAGTGGCTGCTTGTGTTGTTAATAGCATGACAGTGTATTTGCTTTTGATGCAGAAGACTGTGGGTTCTACTCCCACAGTATATAGCTGCATTACTGATACTGTGTTGTACTTTTAAAGGGGGTGGATGCTACAGTCCTGAGAATGTCCTCTTTGGTGGAGATACCTAGAAACTATGATCTTGTTATCAGTTTGCCATCCATTCTCTATTGCAATATTACTACCCTATCATTTTTTTTAATGTAGCATAGGCAATTTATTCTGCAAGAGCAACAGGCACTTTATTTGTAGATGAAACAATGAGATAGAAAGTTGTGTGCTAGCAGCAACATCTTAATTAGTTACAGATCTCTTTAATGTGGAATTATTTAGATAACTTTTACTTCTGCAGAGATTGTGCATATTTACTGATACTGGTGGATTATAGAAGTTTGAGTAGACTTTTATGATGGAAATGTTCTGGATTGGGCAGTTTTGTCAGTATTGGTGCATGCATTTTTGTTTCATTGTTTACTGGAAAATGCTCAAAACAATAAATTTAAAATGCTGCCTAACATCTGCACTGTATTTTACAAGAAATATAATTTAATGCAATCAGGAAGGTATATCAAATAATGCATGTATGTTTCATGTGAAAGGGGCCTATGATTTGAAAACACCTCAAGTTAATTTTTAGGTGCTACTGGCCAGATGTATTTCTTTGAATGTGGGTTTTAATGCTATTTCAATGAATGTGACTTTCAAGGGCAGATATGTTTTAATGCTAAGTCTATTTTCATTGTGACACTACATTACTTTGTTTAGCAGATGTCTATTAGTGTTTGTACTGTAAAATGTAAAATGAAACTTTTAAATGAAATCTAAATCATTGTAGAAGTAAAGCAGTATGTACATTACATTGTTTATGGTAAATGGGGCAAAATACCCAAGTAATGGAGCATTGGAATAGATGCCAGGGAAAACCTCATTTGACCATGATTTTGTGAGGGGGGAAGAGCAGCAAACTCAGTCCTGGCTGAATTATACCTCTCAACTGTCCAGATTTTTGCAGAATGAATAGATTTTTTATGTCTTATTTTTGGTTTGTTCTTCATAACATGTGTGGTTTTCTGGCAAATCAATTAGGAATGAAGTCACTAAATAATGACAGACATTGAGTTTCAGAATTCACACCCTTCGGAAAAATGCATGCTAAAGCAAGACCTGTTATTCTGTCAACTCTCTACGTTTATACAAGAGCTATTTATAGTACTGTTTGTATGTTCCCCCAATATATTTGGCCTTGTCCAGATTTCCTGCATCAAGAGGTTGAGAGGCATGAGCAAGTAAATCGCTTTATAGAATTAGATATATCCAGACTTCTCAACTGTCTCTGATTTTGGCTCAAAATGTTGCTCTCCCCCTAATAATCATTCCTTAAAATGACAAATTTGAAAGAAAACATGTAGGGTTTACAATTAATAAATAATTGTAATGATCAGAGTTATAGATTACTTTTAATTTCAGAAATGCATGTAGATTCTCTTAATTTGTCAGCTGCTCAAGTTAACAGTACTAATATTAAAAAGTGTCCCTTCTTTGACAGGTTTCCAATTGTATTGTGTTGCTATTTTATATTTTTGCATCACATTTCTGGTCTGTTTTTCATAAAATTGTGGTTTACTGGCAAATTAGTGGCAAATCATTAAAGATTGAAGTTAACAAATAATGACAGACATTTGAGTTTCAGATTTCATACTTTTCAGAAAAAATCATACTAATGCAAGACCTACTATTTTATTATCTTTCTAAGTTTATAAGAGCAATATTTAAAAATTGTCCTTATTTTTGGGCCTTTCTCCCACTTCTATTTATGGCTTTGTCCAGATTTCTTGCTCTGAGGTTGAGAGGTATGAAAATGTGTCAGGGCCATCACTGTCAGCCAGAGACATTTCAAATTGTGGCATACTTGTTGCACCACACTCCCCATGTAGTGACTCTGGATGTGTCCATGCAAGGCAAGGAAGAGTTATGCAGTGTAATTGTGCAGAGTATCCTCCCATCCAAGGTAGACACAAGTGCTACAGTGGCTTTTCATCTGTCCTTGATTTTGAAGAATGTTCTGGTTTTCTGTCATATTTTTATACTGTTGATTTATGCTTCTTCTTATTCAGAAAATGCATGTTGTTGCAGAGCCTGTTGCTCTGTGTTTAAGCTGCAATACTTTAATGACTATCAGGTAAGCTTGTCAGAGATTGTAAGATGCACGTGAGTTTTAATAAACATACTGTTAAAGAATTACCAACATTGAAAGCCTGTTTGTTGTTGCCATGCAGAGAATATTTACATAACTATTGCGTATAAGACTTAGGTATTAAAATGCATATGACAGTATTTGTAATAAAGGGCAGGATTATAGTATTTTCAGAAGCTCGTTGCATATGCTGTAGACTTGCAGTCATCTTTGCAGGCTTTACCCATAAACTAAACAGAATGCCAATCTATCATGTTTGGTCCATAACCTATGCAGTAATCCTTTAAGCAAATTATCTTCAGCTTGTTTCTTGTTTGCTGTTCATTTTTTACTTTGATCAAGTTTTCTCCATGAAACAAGTAGATAGTTGTTGTCAGATAGCAGGTCTTTTTGGCTAAGAAAAATTTTTACAAGTGGGGGTATCACAAAGATTGCTACTTTCAGCATGCTACTTGGTACTTTTATAAAACTGCATATAAATTATAATTAGAACTACAGTGCAAGGAGAAGTGATTTGAGTGCTGCTTGTTTTTTTATACTTGAATTTGACTGACATCCCAGTAATGTATTTAAAAGTAATTAATTTTTTTCATGGCTCACAACCAAGTAAGCTGTCATGTAAACAATGCATTAAAATATTTTTTTCTTCTACACTTCATTTTGTCTTGATTGGACTCTCATAATGACGGTTTGGCACCTAGGGCAGAGTATTTAATTAAGGTCCCAGTTTTTGTGTTTTTTACCATAGCCCCACCCCTTTCTGATTGGCCACACACCTTCATGTGGCCACACCCATTCAGCTGTCTCCTGCAGCCCCCCCCCCTTGATTTGAAGCCATCAGCCCCCACTGGCCATTGGGGGGTGCAATATTTGTCAGCATGGGACAAACTAATTGACAGTACAATTTTTTTTCACCAAGGATGGCCAGCACCTCTCATTTCATGACATTTCCATACATTTCCATACTGGCTAAAGCCCCTGATGCCCTCACAGTGCTTTTTTTAGACAAAATGCAAGTAATAGACACCCCAGTGTATTAGATATCAAGGTAGCCATTTCTTCTCAAGACCAAAAGTTTTATCAACAGACTGAATGATTGTGAGACTCCCCGTCAACTTGAACACATACAAGTTGGAGAAATTACTGTGGCTTGGTTTCAGTGTAATGTCTGCACTCTACCATACTTGGAAATTGGACCTACCAGTCATTTAGGCCTGTTGGCTATTGAAGTGGCATTTCTGTGTTTGTCAAAGATCACATTACCCATAGGCAGATTCCCAAAGTCCCAGACATCCACAAAATGAACTCACTGAACTCCATCTTCATAACAGAGCCATGAGGAACAGCATTGAATTTGTCCAGTTAAAAAAGCTGTGTGAACACACATTATGACTTCACTTAAGCCTACTTGGATTAATTAAGAATAACTGAATGCACATTAGATAGCACACAAAATATAGCAGTTAAAATATCTAACACATAATCACAGCACTAACCCTGTGCTGAACTAGCAGCATGAAAGAATGCAAAATATTTATTTTTGTAGTGGCCTGTACCCTCCCCCACAATCTCATTGAATGTGAGGGTCCTGCTCCCATGTTTCACATCTCTCTACATACCTATACAGACATTGAAAAACTTAGATAAATGGAAATACAGAAAATAAAAAGAAGCCTCACAATCTGAACACAAAGCAAAACATTTGTGATAGCAAAAAATGAAAGGTATTAAAACATGTGTGTGTGTGTGTGTGTGTGTGTGTGTGTGTACACACACACACACACATATATATATATATATATATATATATATATATATATATATATATATATATATATATATATACATGCACGCACACAAAACATTTCTCATACTTTACTTCAAAACACTATAACAAAGGTCATGACCATAGTTTCACAATTGGCCATGCTCTTTTACAGCCAAAATAAATATTTTATTCAATAAAAAGCCAACAAATCTTTTTTGAATTTGTTTGACCTCAGAGCCAAGAATAATACTGTAATGGTGGGAGCGCTGGGGATACAGTGAGGCTTAACACCATCCTAAGAAAATACTTACCTTTGTAAATTACCTAGATTTTTCTAAAGAAAACTGAGTCTGAACTGCTGGTTTACTTCATGGTTACTTTGAACTGCTTTCTGAAAATTTATCCTAGACCATAGTTTGCTGGGCAGTGATAAATGTATGATGTTTGCCACTGTCAGTAACTGGTAGCCAACTATCATTGTTATTGCAAAAGGCCATAACATGGTTTCATTTCTTGCATGCTAAATATAAGTAAAATGTTTCCTCAAATACTTTTCATACAACTTAGAAAGGCTATTGAGACACTCAAAATGTGCATTGAAATGGGTAATCCACCAGTTCCTGTATGCCATGCTACCACATGCCAGTGAGCACATTTACTTCCCCAACACCGATGAGGAGAGGACCAGCAATATGAGTCTTTTCCACCATGTAGCAGAATTCCCGAAGGTACTGGGTGCCATAGACTGCATGCACAACCACATCAAAGCACCACCCAGTGAACAGGGTAGGGTCTACATAAACCGCAATAGATTACCCTCCATCAACTGCCAGGCATGTGCAATGCCCAGGGTATTATCATGAATGTGTGTGCTGGCATCCCTGAAAGCTATCATGACTCCCACATCTGGCATTTGTCACAGTTGTACCAGGTATTGCCAATGGGGCCATCCCATATGACTATCTGGCAGGGGATGCTGGCTATGCACTGGAGCTGTGGATGATGACACCCATCAGAAATGCACACACAACCACACAAAAACATCATAATAAGGCACACACACAAACCAGGATCATTATAGAGCATGTGTTTGGGATGCTCAAGTCACGGTTCCTTGGCCTTGACATATCTGATGGAGCCTTGTAGTACTCTCCAGCCAGATGTGCAAACCTTTTCATAGTAAAAGCCATGTTATACAATATGATCCTGTGGAAACAGATGGGGAAGGGCCACACAGCTCACCACCATTGGCAAGGTCCCCACAGGCACAGAGGGAGTCAGAGCAGGAGGAGGCCCCTGAGCCTGCTCCTGTAGGCAGACGGAGGTGTGCCCAGTATGCTCAGGCCTTAGCAAAGAGGCAACACATAGCACCAACACTGACACTGTAGGGACCCCAGGGACTGACAACTCTCTCTGACTCACACACACAGTGAAATGGATGACACACACATCACATTACCTGTAACCTACCATGTATAGGCAGTGTACTGTGTGCATCCAACATAGGCAGCCCTCAAGCACTATCCACACAACTGCTGCAAGCCCGAGGTAAGTTAGTCTTCTAAACAACAAATGAATGAATTAGTATGTTTTGCTAGCATATCTATGGTAATGCTGCATGCATGCAAGGGAAGGTGTGGCATACTGGGATAGCAGCCCACAACTGACAGCTATGTAGGAAACCAGGAAATGTCTGGCCAAAACTGGCCTCCATACACTATGTAGATGTACCCAAGGTGGCAAATCCAACTGCAGTATATGTGTGGGGACAACTAACTGGGGAGACATAGGTCACAGGCATGGATGTCAGTGTGAGGGTCCCATACCCACCCCTCATACCCATATAGCAAGTCAGGTGTAGAAAACCAGAATGAAGTGTTTGGTAAAGGCACATAAATGTCAGTAATGTTGAATTATCCCCCTACAGACTCACACAGTGATAGCACAGCAGGACCCACAGTTGCAGTAAGGCTACGAAGGGTAAGAAGTCTGAAAATCAAATGTATGGCAGTACAGTCTAACCTGTGTTCTTTACTGATATGCCTCTAGTCCCCAAGACAGGGCAGAATAGTATGATAAATGGAACCAAAATGTAAAGCAAATATCAGCACAGTTTGTGCAAATGTGTACAGTTGACAGGTGTGCCCCCCCCCAATATACTCACACAAATTCAGTAACATGTATGTTTGCAGGGAAGTACCAGCATAGCACACATTGGCAGGTGTCTGGATCTGGCCAGCACATTCTCCTGGCAGTCATCTTGTAGTGCTCTACGTACAGTGCTGTCTTTGACAAGGTCATGTGCAGGTAACAGCAGTGCCAACTGTTATGCATGTTAGTGACATCCACTCCTCTGCCACTGACATACCTGGAAGTCACAGCACTATGTGGAATATACTACACATATTACTGACATCTTGAAGGATGTGTAGCTGAGGTGCCAAGCCCTTTGTGAATATAAGTGCTTTTTTGTACTGTTGTCAGTGATTATTTTCAGTAATCCTTTTTTCTTATGTTTGCTTTTACACGTAATGGACATGCCTGCACAGCTGAAAGCACTTTGTACCCACACCTATAGCTCCCAACCTCTGACAGCAGGATGTCTGGACAAGGGAAGAAATAAAAGTGGAACAAAGGCACAATGATAGGCATGTGTTGTAAATATCATCCTTACATACTGAGAAAGATGGTAGGGTGAGGGTTTTGCAGTAGCAGGAATTGTCTAAAGGTTATGTAGTCTGAAACAGTAATGTCTGTCATTATTTTGTAACATCACTCTTCAATTATATGTAACTAACTTGCTATAAAAACACAAGCTTACATAGAAAGGATGAAACCTCTAGCCAAACACCTGGACAACCTGCCAAAAAATGTACAGGTGAGACGTATGCCCACACAAGGATATGACATCTCAGGTTCGAAAGATACCACACAAGTAGGAGATCCCCAGCCAGTATATCACCAGGTTGCTGGACTGTTTACACAGCTATGTCATTACTAAACTGGTTGCAGCCACACCTCACAAATGGTCTTGTTGGACAAGAATGTACATAGCTGTCCTCATAATATTGGTCTATGCATCATACAACTAGTATTCCTCTGGTAAAGCACTGTGATGATATGAGGATGTCTGTAACTACGTAATGACACAATACATTGCAGTGTCATACTACGGATATGTCAGAAAATGTCTGCTAAACAAAACAAGTACGCTGAGAAAAATCCTGTGTACTCCTGAGAGGTATGGCTGTAGTGTACAAAATACTGGACTGGAGTGCACCTATCTCTGGAATGGAGTCTCACTCTTTCTATAGAAGGTCACACTGGACATGCTCCTACACTTAGAGTATCACATGACATGTTGGATCCATGTTGGAACCCACATCAGAATATGTGTCTGTATTGCGTATATATGTCTGTATATACAGACAGCTAAGTACACCTCAACTGTCCCTTCACACACACATTAGACAGGCTTACCCTCAGCTAGCTGTAGTTGGCCCATATGTGATATATCTGCATGTGTTGTGTGAGATACACACACACATATATATGGGCAACAGATAACAAATGTCAAGCATATACACACATAGATGTGGGGAAGTGAGAGACAGACACTAATAGCAAGAGAGACACAGGGGGACACAGACAGAGTGAGTCACACACATGGATACCCTAACTGGCATATAGTGATGTCCTGCTGTGAACAGTGGCATACCAGTTGTAAACAGTTGCACATGCCAGCATAAAAGCTGAGCCCCATTGTGTAACAGTACTGAGGTTGGATTTATAATATCACTTCACCTGCCTGTGTGTGTTTGTGTGTGTGTGTGTGTGTGTGTGTGTGTGTGTGTGTGTGTGTGTGTGTGTGTGTGTGTGTGTGTGTGTGTGTGTGTGTGTGTGTGTGTGTGTGTGTGTGTGTGTGTGTGTGTGTGTGTGTTTCCGTAGGTCTAAGTATTAAGAGAGTCTTCTCACTCAGTACATTTCACATTGCCCTACTTCACAAGATCTGCTGCCATCATTCACCTTAGAAGTACTATTGGACACCGATCACCCCTATAAGCTCTGTTGCACATGTGATAACTGTGTAACACTATAGTACAAATAACTAGATAGGTGGGGTTCTAAACTCAATACTGGCAACTGTGTGTGTGTGTGTGTGTGTGTGTGTGTGTGTGTGTGTGTGTGTGTGTGTGTGTGTGTGTGTGTGTGTGTGTGTGTGTGTGTGTGTGTGTGTGTGTGTGTGTGACAATTGTGCATGCAAGAGTGAGAAAGTGTGTGTTTGTTTGCAGGTAAAACAGTTTTAGACCATGTAGGTAAAACAGTTTACTAGATAGGTGGGGTTCTAAACTCAATACTGGCAAGTGTGTTTGTGTGTGTGTGTGTGTGTGTGTGTGTGTGTGTGTGTGTGTGTGTGTGTGTGTGTGTGTGTGTGTGTGTGTGTGTATGTGTATGTGTGTGACAACTGTGCATGTGAGAGTGAGAGAGTGTGTGTTTGTTTGTAGGTAAAACAGTTTTAGGCCATTCCCACCCACAACACCTCCCAGTGCTTCACTTTATCAATCCTGCTAATGTCATTTCACTTATTGGCACTTTTGGCCAGTTGTCAGCCCACTAGGCTCCATAGCATGTGTCATAACTGTATAACACTATAGTACAAATCACTTGCTAGGCAGGGGTTCTAATCCCAGATCCAGCAAATGAGTGTGTGTGTGTGTGTGTGTGTGTGTGTGTGTGTGTGTGTGTGTGTGTGTGTGTGTGTGTGGGTGTGTGTATGATTGCAAGAAGAAGTATTTTGATAAGTCTCCCACCCACTGTCCTACTTTATCACTCCTGCAGATGTCATTCCCCTTATCAGCACCTTTGGCCAGTTGTCAGTCCAGTAAGCTCTGTAGCATGTGTGATAATTGTGTAACCCTATAGTACAAGTAAACAAACAGGTAGGGATTCTACTCTCAGATCCAGCAAATGGGTGTGTGGGTGTGTAAGTGTGTATGCTTGAAGGAAGAAGTATTTTGATAAGTTTCCCACTCAATACCCTACTTTATCAGTCCTGCTGATGTCATTCCTCTTATCAGCACCTTTGGCCAGTTTTCAGCCGAGTAAGCTCTACAAAGCATGCGATAACTGTGTAATGCTATAATACAAATAACTAGATAATCAGGTGTTCTATTCTCAGATCTGACAAATGTGTGTGTGGGTGTATAACTGTGTGTAAGTGTGTATGTTTGTAGGAAGAAGTATTTTGATAAGTTTTCCACCCACTGCCCTACTTTATCAGTCATGTTGATGTCATTCCTTTTATAGGTTCTTAGGTGTGTACTAGGCTAATGACTCTGGAGCCTTTGCAAGCCTAGCCCATAGAGGTGCCCTGCCATTGTGCCAACTGATGTTAGTTCCCAGTGCCTCTATTAAGTAGAGACACTGTAGTGATCTCTGGGGTGAACTTTCTATTACCCAACCATCAAGATTTCTCTGGAGCAGGGTCAGCTAGGTGCTCTGCTTGACATGTATGGGAAGTCTATTCCAGGGCATATGCAGTCTCTGGGTGAAGAACCTGTTCCTCCAGCATGTTGTGTTGATTGTTTTAATGAGGTTGAGGTCTCTGCAGTGTGTGGTGTGGAGGGATTGGGATGTCTTTAGATGTAGCATTTCTAAAAGAGCTGGGTCACACATGGCGTAAGTCAAGCAGAGATTGCCTCTAAGTAGGTGATATGAGACAGAGAATAGCAGAGTCTTTTGTGTCTGTCTGTGTAGGACATGTGTTTAATATCTAGGATCCTCTTTGTGAGGTACTTCTGTGGCCTCTCCAGCTGTTGCAGGTGTCCATTGAGATACATGCCAAATGGGCCATTATACTTGATGATTGGTGCAATGAGGGAAGAGTAGACAGAGACGATGACCTCTTTCTTCCTGGGTGCAAAATCCTTCGTAATGAGATGAGCTGCATAGAAGGACTTCCTGAACACATTGACAATGTGGTTGTTGAAGGAGTGACTGGTGTCAACCTGTGTCTCTAGATCTCGTATAATGCCTACAGTGTTCAGTGGGCTCCCATCGATGTGGTACTTAGTAGGAACTAAGTTTATAAAAAGGGGATGATGCATTTTGTGGTGTTAAGCTTCAGGCCATGGTTTCCACACCAGTCACTGGTCTCAGTGAGGCCTTTCTGTAGGATGTTGGCATCACTTGTGGAGTTAATGATGGCTTTTAGCTTGCAGTAATCTGTGAACTTGGTCAGTCAGAGTTCCTTTGTGTTTGTCTGGACTCCTGAGAAGTAGATGCTGAAGAGGAGAGTACTCAGGAGTGATCCCTGTGGGACTCCACTCGTGACTGGTTGGAAGTCTGACTTGAAGTTTTCTACTTTCACACTGTGTGTTCTATCTGTGAGCTAATTTGCACCCACCTAGGGATATAGGGGTTGATGCCTAGTTTGGTGGGGGTCATCAAAAATTCCTGACTGAGGAACAGTATCAAAAGCCTTGGCCAGATCGATGTAGGCTGTAAGCATTACCTTACTGTCATACACAGCCCCGGTGACTGACTTAAAGAAGTCAACCAGGTTGAGCAGGCATGATGTCCCTTTCACAAATCTAAACTGTGTGGGGTCCAGAGTTAGGAGATTACCTATATCTTTGTTGATCAGCTATCTGATGATGTGTTTCAAAACTGTACATATCAGACTCATCAGGGTAATGGTGCAATAATTCCCAGGGTCTGTAATTGCTACCCCTTTATGGAGAGGTATGATTGTAGCAGTGCACCATTTGGGAGGGACAAAGCCTGATGTGTGGCTGTGACTGAACAGGGCACACAGACATGGTGCCAGGTCTCTTTGTAGTTCATGTAGAACACAGTCATGGATATTTTTGGGTCCCATGGAAACTGTATTCTTGCCCGTAGACAATGCAGGTTTAACCTGAGCTGCAGTAATGCTGGGTGCCTGGCATTCTTCTGGCATTGTGATTATTCCCTTGGGGGAAGGGGTTAAGCTGGCACTGAATGTGTTGTCAAGAATGTTGACAATATCTGTTAGCTCAGTATAGGAGGTAGCATTGTGCAGTAACTAAGAGCACTTCTGGGTATTGCCATAGAGGTTCTTGATATAACCATCAAAGGATTTGTTATTGTCAGTGTCTGCTGCAATTCTGTCATCATAGCTGGCTTTAGATGATTTCATGAGGGATCTCAAGTTGTTGTTGAGGTGAATAAGGGAATTTTACCAGTCTTGGGACTCCACCTTTTTCTACAACAGTTTCTTTCTTCTGTTGTACAGTTCATTAATGGCAGATTAGCCTCCATTATTTGGAGAAGATCATCTTGGTTCTGCTGGGTATGGCTAGTTCCATGCATTTATGTACATGTTTGTACATTGCATTTGTGTATGATTTGTCAGTCATGCAGCTATTTTCCATTGGCATGTATGCTGTGAAGTTAGCCATCTCTGTTTTTAGGAGCTCAAAGTCAGCTTTAGAAAAGTTTTTCAAGATGGTTACTTTTGAGGGAGGTGTGGGTTAGATGTGGATTTCCATGGTGATTACTTTATGGTTAGATCTGACCAGGTAGGGTATGACTACTGTTGTCGAGCAACAGTCCCATATGTTACTAATCAACACAGGTCAAGGATGTTGCTCCATCTACTGGGGGTCAGAATGAGCTGGCCTAGGGCATTGGAATTGATGAATTCCAGGAAGTGTTGGGCCAGTGTATTAGTGCTTGAATACTCTTCCCATTTGATGGAGGGGTAGTTAAAGTCTCCTAGTTTGAGAGTGTTGGGTTGGACCTTGATAGATTCCAAGGTGTTGAGGAATGTGGATTGAGAGTCTAGGTACATGGATTGGGACCTATTGCAGGCTATGACCTGGATTTCACTATTACGCAATGTCAGTTGTACCTGAAGTATCTCAGATGCATTATGCTGGGATACTAATCTGGAGGTGCAGATATCCGGCATGAATACCACCTTCAGAGCTGTGGTCCATGTTTTGGGGCTGACAGCTGTGGAATGATTTATTGCTTATAGTGCAGGGGTGTGGTTTGCTGCTGTAAACTAGGTCTCCATTGCAGCACAAATGCAAATGTTCTCCATTTTAAGGAGATCTTTGAGTGACTACATCTTGAGATTTAGATGTGTAGTATTCAGCAGCATGACCCTCAGATTGCATTTATTCATATCTGTTATGGTGGCAATTTGATTTGGAACACCACCTAAAAAGGTACTATAGGGGTGGCAAGAGACTTAGCCTTTACCTGGAAACCCAGGGGTAACAGATGCAGGCCATGTCTGGCAAGGCATTGCAGTCTGTCAATCATATTATCCCAAGCAGATGGATACTGGATCCCCTGAGAATGACACCAGACACGTAAGCCAATTGTTGAAGTCAAACATTTGCTGTTTGTACTGTGGTGTCCTTTTTGGTGGCAGTATTACACTGCTCAGGGCTATTGTCATACTTGCCTGGCCCACATAATCTGAGAGCTCCACCATGTTTCTTTTCATGTAGTCCAGGAAGGTGCATCTCAGGTCATTCACCTCCACATGGAGAATGGCAGAGTGATACTTGTTGTTGTTGTGGAGTGACCTGACAGGGTGTGTTATGTGTTGGATTCTGGCACCTGATAGACAGCTGACTGTTACCTTCTCCATATTCAACCTAATGAGTGGTACATCTGTGTGTCTCACTATTGAGTCACCTATGATGACTGTATTGGGCAATGTGATTATGCTTAAGGGCTTAGGTTGAGGGGCACACTGTGTAGGTGAGATAATATCTCCTGCAGTTTGTGCTGTGTTGTAGTTGTCGAGTGGGTGTCTGTCTTGGTGGTTTATGCTGTTTGGGTAAATGCTTATTAAGTGCCTCTGTGAAGATGGGTGTGTGTTTTTTGTTTGTATGTCAGAGCTGTGATAGTGGGTGCTCTGGAAGGCTATGTGTTCTATGTGGTGTGGTGCCAGTGTTGACCTTCTCCTCTTGACCAGCTAGTCCAGTCTTCGCTGGAGAGTGCATATCTTCCAATTTGATGATATAGGGCTATCTCTCACAAGTCTGAGTGTTGGGAGTTTAGAGGGGAGGGTTGTCTGTGTACATGAGGCAGTTACAACAGTGCTTCAGAATGCCCAAGTGCACCAGGTTAATGGGTGAAAGCACAGAGAACTGCACTTTAATCATGCCAGGAGGGGTGGTCATAACTATTAAGTACTGGAGCTAATTCTGTGAGGAATGGCTACTGCTGATGGCTCTCAGGTGGGATAGAATAACTGATATAAAAACCTGTTGAAGTGCAAAGCTGTTATGCTATTTCAAATGGAAGCGAGAAAGAACTAGGAAGATCTAAGAGAAAAACTGAAGGCAGACTTTCTGGTACCTGTAATAGTTTACCTCAGCTGTGCAGTTATCAGCACCTTTGGTCAGTTGTCAGTCCAGTAAGCTCTGTAGCACATGCAGTAACTGGGTAACACTATAGTACAAATAGCTGGATAGGCAAGGGGTCTACTCTCAGATCTGGCATATGTGCGTGTGTAAGTGTTTATGTTTGTAAGAACACGTATTTTGATAAGTTTCCCACCCACTGCCACATTTTATCAGTCCTGCTGATGTCAATCCCCTTATCAGCACCTTTGGCCAGTTGTCAGCCCAGTAAGGTCTGTAACGCATGCAATAACTGAGTAACACTATAGTACAAATAGTGAGATAGGCAGGAGTTTTAATCTCAATACTGGCAAGTAAGTGTGTGTGTGAGTGTGTGTGTATGTGTGTGTGTGTGTGTGTGTGTGTGTGTATGTGTGTGTGTGTGTGTGTGTGTTTGTGTGTTTGAGTTAGAATCATATACTGTGTGGGTTATATCATTTTGAGCTCTGTACCACCCTGTACACTTCCCATTATCCTACTTTACAAGGCCTGCTGATGTCATTCACCTTAGAAGTACATTGGGGCTATGTGAAATCATAAAAGCTCTGTGGTGCATCTGACAACTGCATAACACTATAGTAGTAATAACTAGATAAGTAGGGGGTTCTAATTTAATTACTGGCAACTGTTTGAGTGTGTGTTTGTGTGAAGATCATATACTTTGTGAGTTATATCATTTTGAGTTGTGTACCACCCTGTACACTTCCCATCACCCTACTTTACTAGGTCTGTTGATGACATTCACCTTAGAAGTACCTTGGGACTAAATGAAATCATATAAGCTCCATGGCACATCTGATAATGGCATAACACTTTAGTAATAATAGCTAGATAGGTAGGAGTTCTAATCTCAAAGCTGGCACCTGTCTGTGTTTGGGTGAAGATCATATCCTGTTTGCCTTATACCATTTTTATGTGTGTACCATCCATGCCTCTTTACCACCTCCCAATCGCATTATTTTATATAGCGTGGTAACAGCATCTGCCTCACATGCAGCATGTTAAACCATTGTACAGGCCATACCAGTCCTCTGTACAGATGTCTATGGAATATCCAGATGTTTGCAACCTATATGTGGTCTGTGTCCCTTAATGCCCATGTATGTGATATTGTTGCCAAATCATCCACAGTGAGTGTAGTGGCACACATGCCAACATCAGGTATCATATCTGACTGAAACATCATGCTGATACATCTGCTGCCCTATCACTTGTCCAGGGTTGTAGGAGCAATACATGACTCCAGATGCTATTCCTGGTGGGTTATCGCACCATCTTTGAAGGCATTCACAACATTACGTGTTGAAAGAGGTAGTGTGTCATGTCTCATGCATATAATCTATGTGGGGCATGTCATGTGTATGTAGTACTGCAGTACATCAAAGTGGATATGCAGGTTTACTAATCTGTCTATTGCCAACTGTGTTTGTATTACTGTACGCACATCCCCTGTGTCAGCCCTTACTGTGTGTATGCAAAGGATATACCATTTTGTCTCCCTGTTCCATGCTGTGAACTCAGGAATACATATCAAAAACCTGCCATACACAGTATCATACATGCCTTCACCAAATGCATCAGGGTTGAGTGTATGGGAAAGAAATGGCAGAGCCAACAGGTGTTGATAGGTGAATCTGTGGTGGTTAATATAATGGATATGCTTGTGAGGGTCCTGCTGTCAGCACTGCAGTAACCTGTGCTGTATGTATGAGCCTGTGGTACTACACAACACTTAGGTGACATGTCTGAAGGCTACCTGTCTGTGACAAGGAGTATGTATGCACGGTCACACTGTCTGACAACAGTGTCCCTCACACACTGTTGCATGCATACACCTGGTACATGTACATATAAAGCTGTACCTTGCCTATGACACAGTCGGTGTATTCCCACTCTGTCACACTCTCTCTTGGAAATGTCTGCAGAGCCACAGACTGCAGGCACACAGACACCTGGAACACAAACAGAATACAGCATGTCAGACTACATTCAAGCAGTGGTACGAACAGCAATAATGCATCCTGGCTAATAAGGTACATACACCTATATGTGTACCCATAACAAATGCAAACTGACAGCACCTTGCACAGTATTACACATCTACACTGTACTATATTCACCCTGTGCATCAGACCCATATTAGCATGTCCTTGCATCAATGTTATGGATGACAGAGTTGTGGCACAGGTGTCATCATATGCACAGGGTGTGGTTTGGGTTTGCCAGAGCCTTAGGCTGGGCCATACAGTTGACATCATATGTGTGTGTGTGTTTGAAGGGATATCCAATAGACAGGATGTGCAAAGGTGCTGTGTGTGTCTGGAGGTGGCCTCCTTGTGATACAGATGTTTGTGTGTATGTATGCACACAATCAAGCCATGTGGCTTTCCTACACAGGGGTATGTTGGACAGCTGTGGACTGTACATGGCAGGGTGTCCAGTTCACCATCTCCGGGCCATGGACCTGGGAACTGGTCCTGCAGGGGATATCACTGGCACCAGTAGGCCCAAGTCCAGAAGCAGTACTGCTTCCTGATGATGACTGCAGTCTGCTGGAGCTATGTCCCTGATGGGACCAGCAAGCACCATGTGCACATGCCCTGCTCTGGTGTGATGTAGACAGCAACCCCCCTTCGGTAGTGCTGGTGTCACTGCCACTACAGGAGTGTGAAGGTGCATGGCCCTGTAGACTCTCAGCTGTTGTTGGTACTGACCTACATCCACATGGCCGATGCCCATCTCCCACCACATGCTCTAGCACAGACATGCCATGGTTGAGGATTACCAAGGTCTCCCCCCACTGTCTATTCATGACTTCAGTATTTTGACGTGTGGCTTCAACAAGGTCATGTATGTCACCACATAAACCAGGAAGAGTTGCATCCACCACCCTGAGCAATTGTTTAGTGTGGCATTCACTATGTGCCTGTGCATCCATGACAGCACAAAACATGCATCTGGTGACACCTGCTGTGGGACTTGCAATAGCAGTCGATGAGCAGCAGACCTCCTGCATGCACACCTGTCCATCCGCCTGTGTGGGACCTTGCCTGCAGTCTGGCTATGGCCAGTGTCTACACTTACACCTGCCATAGTCACCACACTAGCCTGTTCCATGCCACCACCTGTCAACTGTTCATCTGTGGCCACTGGTGATGGGGTATGTGTGGGCATTGTTACTGTGCATGGGGATGGTGTGGACAACAGTGGGATGACAATCAATGGCACATATTTATCCCCTGACAACCCCACCTGTACCTCACTATTCCTATCATCATTGTCAGAATCTGCAGAGACAATGACATCAGTTTCCAAGCTGGACGGACCCCGAACCCCATCACCACCTGTGAGGGGAAGACAACATATGTACCTTAATATCTGCACTTTGAGGTTGACTGGTACATACATGCAGACACACACACACACACACACACACACACACACACACACACACACGCACACGCACACACGCACACATGCACACACATGCACACACACAGTGACAAGTACTACAGAACATACCTCACAGCTGTACAGATCCTTGCCGGATGTGTAGATGTCTGGCTCATATGTTTGCTCTGTTTCTCATAACCCCTTATTTGTCTGATACATAACTAGGATGATCTGAGGAGTGATGTCACTAATTAATGACATACATTGATTTTCAGATCTCCAGGCCAACAGTAAATGTGTAGTTACACAATTCCTGTTACACCAGCAACATTCTAAGCTTACAGTGGATATGATAAGTGTACACAACCCTGTTAACATGCCACATTCTTGTAATATATAAAATGAGACCACGATAATGCATTCAAAAATATTACCCACCTTTCATGTGACATATGACCTGTGCAATCCAATTGATAAACAAATGTGTTACGTCTAAAATATAATGAATGAAATATGTACAATATGGGGGTTGCATAAGTCTTCACACCCTTAAAATGATACTTTGCTGAAGCACCTTGTAAGTGACTTACAGCATTCACTCTTCTTGGGAAGGTGTCTATCAGCATGGCACATCTTGTCTTGGCATTATTTGGCCACTGTTCCTTGCAAAGGTTCCACAACTCTGTCAGACTGCAAGGGCAGCTTATGTGCACAGCCTTCGTCAGGTCACACCTGGGGTTTTGTTATCGGGTTTAGGTCTGAGCTCTGGCTGGGCCAATCCATAACCATGAGTGTGTTCAGGTGGTGCCATTCTTAGGTAGCTTTGGATGTATGCTTTGGGTCTTTGTCATGTTGAAGGCTGACACCCCTCCCCATCCTCAGCATTCTTGCAGGTATCTGATGGATTTAGGCCAGATGTGAGTGTTATTTGGAACTGTTCAGAATTCCCACCACAATGACTACAGGCCCAGTTCCAGCATTGGAACAGCATCCCCGCAGCAGGCCAATGCCAGTAACATGATTCACCATGGGAATGGTGGTCTTCAGGTGAAGAGATGTTTTGCTTGTTCACCACACACACCTTTTGGTATTGTGGCTGTGTGGTTGATCCATAGTCTCATTACACCATAACACATTCTCACACATGCCTTTGGGACACTTGATGTGCTGTATTGCAAATTGTATCCACCCCTGGATGTTTTTTGGTGTGGGGAAATGCTTCCATCTTCTAACCCTACCCCATAGGCCAGACTTATGCAGAATGCAGGAGATTGTTCTCAGATGTAGTACACAACACCTGTACTTGCAAGAGATTCCTGCAACTCTCTCAGTGTTGATGCATGTCTTCTGGCAGCCTTCGTGACCAGGTTTGGACATGTATTTTCATCAGTTTTGGAGGGACATCAGGTTATTTTCAACAGCACTGCTGTCCCATATTCAGTCCACTTTTTGAGGACTGTCTCCACTGTGTTCCATGGTGTATGCAATGATGTGGTAATGTTGTTGTACCTTACTCCTGACTGATACCTTTTAAATATGAGATCCCTTTGCTGCTTTGTAAGCTGTCTACAAGCCGTGGCTGTTGCTGTTGCAGGCAACTGAGGAAATTTATTTTATTTTATTTTATTTTACATTTGTTTACCAGAAAAGTCCAACTGGACAATTGTCCTTTTTCAGTGGAGGCCCGGGGAGAAAAGCTCCATTTAATTAAGTAACATAGTGTAGTACAGCAAAACAATAAGTATAAAACAGTGGGATTCATTAACATATTTGTACATATAATACATTGAGAGATTTTGTAAATTCTTCCTTAGTACTGAATAATTAATCACTGACAATAGAGAGTGTCAAGTTTGACATTTGAATTGTTAAATCATGACAATTGCATTGAGTTATGGGTAATTGCTGCAAGATATTAGAAGATCCTATAGAGTTAAGCAAGGAGGCTTAGATGGAGAGATAGAAGCAGGATGGAACAGAGGAGTGTGCTATCCAGAGGAGTTGCAGGAACAGAGCCAGGAGCTGTCAAGGTGGGTTTTTAGGAGTTTTTTAATGTGTATTGTTGATGGTGTGGTTACTAGTGAGTTTAATAGGTGGTTCCACAGCTTGGAAGTGTAGTTGGAAAAAAGGGATTCACCTGCTGAGTTTTTTGGTTGAGTGATTTGTAGAAGGATTTTTTTTTTTTTTGTTAGAGTGAAGGGATTTTGAGGCAGAGTAGGGTTGAATGATGTCTGAGTGTTGGGGTGTTTTCAGGGTGGTGGATAATTTTATGAGCTAAGGTTAGCTGGTTGAAGTGTAGGAGCTGAAGAAGTTCTAGCTTATTAAGCTGCTTTATTGAGTGACAATGATGTGACTTGTAAGAGGTGTTGGTGGCAAATTTTAATATTTTATTGTGACAAGCTTCCAGTTTTGCAAGTTCAGTTTTACTGAGATTTGTTTGGATGGCGGATGCATATAGGAGTGTAGATAGTAGGTGTGTCCTGGCAATTGTAATTTTTGTACTACTAGTTAGAAATTGTTTGTTTCTGTATAGGAGGTAAAGTTTTTTCTGAACTTTTTTAATGGTTTGGTCTATATGGAGGTTGAATTTAAGCGTATTGCCCATTACAACTCCAAGCAGTTTAGTATGGGTAGTTGCAGTGACCATAGTTTTGTTCTTAGAGAGGATGTGGAAGATTGTGGAGTAGAAGTGATTCTCGAGGGGTAGAAGAGTAGTAGGTTTGATTTATTGGGATTTAGTATAAATTGGGAGTTGGTCAGCCAGGTTTCTACAGATAGAAAGGAGGGGTAATGGTTTAAAGTTTTTTGAGGGAGGTGGCAGAGCATATCAAACTAGAGTCGTCTGCATATTGAATCATGCTAGCATGGGGAGTGGCAGAGTGAAGGTGATGTAAAGAAAGAGAATAGAAGGGATCCAAGGATGGAGCCTTGTGGGACCCCTAAATTGAATGGAAGAATGGGTGAGAGGGGTTGTTGCCATTGGACTGCTAGTTGACAGTTGGTTAAGTAGCTTTGAATCCAGGCAATAGCTGTATGGCTGAGGTTGTGAGAGGAAAGGACTGTAATGACTTTACTGTGATTGACCATGTCAAAGGCCTTTGACAGGTCAAGGAATATGGCTGATACAAGTTTGGCGTTATTTCTGTGTTGGTTAACTATGTTTGTAAAAGACAGTATGGCTCTTGTGGTACTATGTCCAGGATGAAAACCATGTTGGGTAGGGGATAGGAGATTTTGTGAGAGGAGGTATTTCATGAGTTGGGAGTGTACTACACTTTCTAGGATTTTAGATAGGGGTAAAAGAATGGCAATGGAGTGATAGTAAGTGAATTTGCGTGAGTTACCACATTTGTGAAGTGGTAAAATATGAGAGAATTTCCATATAGTGGGGATGTATGCTTCTGTTTTTGATCTAATTATAAGTATGACTATTGGGTATGAGATTGCTTCTGCTGCAATTTGTAGTTATTCTGCAGGGAGATTATTGGCTGCTAATGTGGTTGGTTTTAATTTTTTTAGTAACTTTTGATGTATAGGATGGAAACTGGGTTTAATTTGAAGTGGCTGGTGGAGTTACAAGGGGTTATAATATGGTTATGGCTGGGGAGTTAGGAATGGGTTTCATTTGGTTGTTAGCTAGAGTTTGAATAGATTCGGTGAAGTAAGTATTGAATTTGGAAGCAACATTTTCATATTTTCACGGTTGTCAGTTATTTTTGGAGTGGGAGTAGTACTTTTACCTGGTTGCAATAGGTTGTTAAGTGATGCCCAGAACTTTTGTGGATTTTTCTGTTTTTTTTTTTTTTTCCACATGTTGGTAGTAGTTGCATTTGTCAGATTTAATTAGTTTTTTAACTTTGTTTCGAAGTTCCTGAAAATGTTATTAGTAGTGCTGGTTTTGTTCTTATGGAACTGTAACCAGGCCTTGTCTCTGATTTTGAGCAGGGTTCTAGTTTCCTTTGTTAATCAGGGAGCATAATTGGATTTGACTCTGTTGATTCTAGATGGTGCATGGGTGTTGAGAATGTCAAGGAAGGTTTTGTTCAAGGAGAGTACTGCATCATCTAAGGGCAGTTGTTTGAGATTTTCCCAATAGCAAGTTTTAAGGACAAAAATAAAATAATTTGAATTAAGGTTTTTTTGTGTAAAAACAAACAGTCCTGGATAAAGAGCTTCTTCAGAAGTAATACTTATAGAACCAAAAGAACAGATGAGGCTCACCACGGCCGATAAAAGCACTTTATTCAACTGCAGTATAGTTAGCACTTTCACATTTTAACAACGCTTCTTCAGACTTCAGAATAGTTCATAACAAAACCAGTAGTTTATAAATACATTTAAAATCAAGTCAGCCAATCAGGACTGCTAAACAATTAATTTGTCATGCATATTAAAGCAACAGATCACAATATAGTTACATATATTCTTAAAAACAGTTACTAAATGTTAATAATAGATAGATAAAAACCATTATGCAGATTATTAAAATAGTTGAATATGTATAGTATATTGAAAAGACTAAAAAGCTATACAATACTAATGAAGAAGCGTTGTTAAAATGTGAAAGCGCTAACTATACTGCAGTTGAATAAAGTGTTTTTTATCGGCCGTGGTGAGCCTCATCTGTTCTTTTGGTTCTATAAGTATTACTTCTGAAGAGGCTCTTTATCCAGGACTGTTTGTTTTTACATGAATTGATTTTATTTCTTGCTGTCTCTGGAACATGGCTGAACCTTTGCAAAGTGCCTCTAATAATAATAGTATGCTCAAGGGAGTTATTGCGATGTCAGCAAATCCATTGTTGAAATTCACTTCCCAGGAATTAACTGGGAATGATGGTGTTGCTATGGGCATAAGCAGAAATATAGAAGTTATGCAACTAACACGGAAAATAGAGAATAATTTGCAGAAGTTGAGGATGACTCAATGGCAACGACAACACATGGAGGCATGTTTAAAATTTAAAATAGTACCAAGAGGTTTAAGAGTGCTTAAAATGCCGACTTTTGGGACTACTTATCCTGACCTCTTAACCAAATGGCAGCAGCTGAACTTGGACACCAGTTATGGCTATATAGGATTGTTGATAGAACAATATGCATTGATAGAATCTAAATTGACTGGTGAGATAATACAAATGGAAACTGATTTAGATAATTATATGAGTGCAGATGAATAGAACACTTTCATGGCTGATGTCATGCTCCGACTATCTGTTGTAGATAACAAGCAGCTGCTAGAGAAGAAAGAAAAGTTAGAACATGATTTTAAAGATTTCTGGAATGGCCATGTCTTTTCCTGGCCGAGAGAGCATGGTATAAGAGGTACAAATTGTTCTACTAATGCTGATAATAACATCAATACTCGTGCTAATATAGTTAATACCAATAGAATTGACACTACAGTGACTTCTGTGGAAGCTGCCACGCCCATCACATTGATGTCATCACGCATAGAGTCATCTTTAGGCTCAGTGTCTAGCGATGCTGTTACTACAGGAAGTCAAAATTGACGTGAGATGGGTGAAAATTCCTCAACGATTTTCAATACTTCCAGCACTGGAGATGCAAAGGGTGCAAGCAGTAAAAAACCCGTTTGGGTTACAGACAGTAATACAAGACCATTGGGACTATCTCAAGACAAACGAGTTCCCATAGCACCAGTATCTTTCCCTTTACTGATTTGTCAATCGGACAGAAAGAATTGGTCGCCTCAAGGGAATATGAGGAAGAGAAAAACATCGGAAAACAGGTATGAATTTCAAAGGAAAATACTGAGGCCCACCCAATAGAACTTGTAGTAAATATTTCCAATTATGTTTTAACTGATAGTGAAAGGTGCCTGTTGACTCGAGGACTTTCATTCATTCCAGCAAAAACTGTAGACATCACTGACATTTTATTAGATATTAAGAAATTTATTAGGAATGTGAATTTAAAGATTTTATTTGGTGATAACACAGGTGAACCTAGTAATAATGTTAGAAGACCCTCTAGCTTCATACCTCCATGTCATCCTTTGCTTGAAGCTTTTGAAAAAACACGTGAACTTGACTTATTTGAATTATATAGATCTAAAGTCAAATCTGAGTTTTTTAATTTAACATTTGATGAATTCTTAGCAATCAAAAAGTTGCAAGATAATAACAATATAATAATTAGACAAGCTGATAAAGGAGGTGTCGTTGTTATTTTAGACCATGATAAGTATTATAATACCATGAGTACTATGTTTGATGACAGTGATACCTATTCAGTGTTAAATAATGTGATGCTTGACAAGTTGATTAAGGATGTACATTATGAACTATATGACATGTTACTTTGTAGTTTAGTGAATGGTGATCTATATAAATATTTATTAGTTGAACATCCCCTCATTCCAACTATAAGGGGCCTTCCTAAGATACATAAAGATTCGGAAAACCCACCCTTGAGACCCATAGTCTCAGGTGGAGTGTGGCTCATGGAACCAGCCTCTATTTTTATTGAAAAACAGTTAAAACCAATAGTCAATGACTCCACTATTATATTAAAATATACCCAACAATTTTTAGAAAGTTATGGTGCACATCTTTCTACACATGCAACATCTAATGATGAGATATTGGTTATTTAGATGTAGTATCTTTATTCACTACTATTCCACTTGATACTGGCATGGAGTATATTAGGCTCTATTTAATTGAAAAGGGGATGTCTAGAGATATGGTTATTAAAATCTTAACCTTACTTGATTTAGTATTGCACAATAATGTATTTACTTATAATAATACATATTATCTACAAAAGAAAGGTGTAGCAATGGGTACCCCTTGCGCCACTTCCTATGCCAACTTAGTATTGGCATATTGAGAACAAACTTATGTGACAAATAACACCCTATATAATAATAACATCATATTCTATAAACGTTTTGTAGATGATGTGTTTTTTGCATGGGATGATACAATTGAGAAATTGACTGAGTTTATTGAGTATATAAATGGTACTACAAATTTCTTAAGGTTTGATTTTAAATATTCATTGAACATGATAGATTTTTTGGATGTTCAGATTACCAAAAAAGATGGTATGATGCATTTAGAGGTGTATAGGAAATCCTGTTGGCGAAATAATATTTTACGTCGTACTAGTATGCACCCTCGACACATCTATGGAAATATTGTAGATAATCAGACACTAAGGATATCTCGCCTTACAACAGATGATGAGAATTTTCTTTCCAAACAGGAGATGCTAGTAGATGATTTTCTAACCAGGGGATATGGTAAAAAAGAAGCAGAAAAGGTATACCAGGTCAATAGTACTGTTAGAAGATGTAATGGTAAACCTTACTCATATAGACATCATAGAGAGGGATCTGGAAAAAGAGAAATGAATGCAATTCCTAGTGTCAGTAGAATTGTTATTCCATATAGTAATGTCAATTCGAAAATCAAGGAAGTGATTAGTAAGAATTGGGGCATTATAACTATTGATGAAAGAATTTCTGAGTTAGTGGGTGATAGGCCAAGCTTCACATATAAAAACACTAAATCTTTAAAAAGGTTGTTGTGTTATGAAAACAATACAAAAGTTGTCAGTTTATCTAATAGGAAAGGGACTTTTCCCTGTAGAGGCTATAATCAATGCATGTCTGGTAATAATGTCTTTGTACATCCTGACACAGGTATTGAATACACTTTTAACTTTTATGCTGATTGTAAATCCAGGGATTTAGTGTATCTGGCAGTATGTCAACTATGCTCCTGCTTCTATGTTTGCAAAACAAATAGAAGCCTTAGAGAACGTGTGAGGGAGCATATATATGCCATCAGTAGAAAAGATGAACATAATGCTTTGGCCTGACATGTTTTGAATACAGGGACAATGCACACTTTTAAGTTCAATGCACTGCAGTTAGTTTATAGAACAAATAGACTAGGTAATATAAAGAATTACACAGAAGAATGCGAAAATAGATGGATTATTAAGCTACAGGGAAATAAAGGGCATGGGTTAAATGAAAGGGCTACATTCAAGCCCTTTTTAATATCACGATAAACACTAGTTTACATATACATTAGTATTGTATAGCTTTTTAGTCTTTTAAATATACTATTATAAACACTAGTTTACATATACATTAGTATTGTATAGCTTTTTAGTCTTTTAAATATACTATACATATTAAGCTATTTTAATAATCTGCATAATGGTTTTTATCTATCTATTGTTAACATTTAGTAACTGTTTTTAAGAATATATGTAACTATATTGTGATCTGTTGCTTTAATATGCATGACAAATTAATTGTTTAGCAGTCCTGATTGGCTGACTTGATTTTAAATTTATTTATAAACTACTGGTTTTGTTATGAACTATTTTGAAGTCTGAAGAAGCGTTGTTAAAACGTGAAAGCGCTAACTACACTGCAGTTGAATAAAGTGTTTTTTATCGGCCGTGGTGAGTCTCATCTGTTCTTTTGGTTCTAGAAGTTTTTTTGTTCTTAATTGTATGATAGGTAGTTTGATGTGTTGAGTGGATGCGGTCTCTTAGAAGAAAGGTCGGGCAGTGGTCACTCAGGTTGTTAGGGAGGCAGCCTGATTGGGATGATAGGTGAGGAGAGTTAACTAGAGTCCAGTCTAGAATGGGTTTATGATTAGAGGTTTTATCGGTTCTGGTGGGAGTTGTGATGAATTGGGCAAAGCCATACAGGTTAATATGTATTTTTGGAGAGGAGCAGGGGAGCCAATCAATATTAAAGTCCCCCTTGAGAATGGTTTTGTAAGGGAGAGATGTGGCACACCACTGTAGTAAATTCTCAAGTCTGGCAATGTTGTTGCCTGGTGGGATGTATCCACCTATAATATTAAGGTGTTCGCTAGTGTTATTTGTTAATTTAGCTAGAATTAATTTGGCATTAGCTATGTTTGGGATGGAGGAGTCAATGAGGTCAAGTGATAGGCGGTCTTTATATAAGATAGCTATACCTTCACCTTTTTTATTTGTTCTATCCTTTCATAAGATATTGTAGCCTCGGGGAGTGATTTAATTACTGTTGATATTGGGTTTTAGCCATGTTTCTGTTAAATTGTCCATATCAAGGGAATAGTGGGATATTACAGCATGTAGATTGTGTTTTTTGTTATATATGCTTCTTACATTTATGTTGAGGAGAAGGAGGGATGACTTTTTCTTTGGTGGATTAATGTGAAGTTAAGTTGAGGTGAGTCAGGAGGTGAGTAATGTGTGGGGGTTGGGAAAGGGTTTGAGAGGATGTCTCCTGCCAGCTTTAATTGTTTGGATAAGTAATAAAACAGTTTGGAGAACTTATATAGGAGATTGGAGTACCAATGGGAGGTTGGGAATTTGGTTACTTGTGGAAGGTGTTTGAGTGTGTGGTAGTCAATAGTGGTAGTGTGGAAAAGGGTAGGGGTGATGGGAAATTGTTGAGTTTGGAATGTTTTTGGTTGTGTTGAGGTTTGCCAAGGTGGGAGTATTGTGTGATTCAGAGTAGTATTATATGAGGAAAGGCTATATAACAGGAGTAGCAGAGAGTTGGAAGTAAAAAGGAGTAGAAACCATTTTAAGCAAGCCATTATGAGGAGGGTTGCTATAAGTGTGCTAGTAAGTGGATGTGAGGTGTATTAGTGATGGCTGTTATGGTGATGGAAAGGGGAGTACTTGTTTTAATTATGAAATTTAGGAAGGAGTTTTGGGATTGATGGGTGGTTGGTGGGTGTGGCTGTGGTTAGGTATAAGTGTATGTTATGTGGGGGTGAGTGGGAATTGAGGGTAGGGTAGGGGAGCAAAGTGAGCCCAGAGGGTGAACAGAGTGGGTTGAAACCACGAGGCCAGCACCAGCATAGAGAAAATACTATCACCCATGCAGACATCAGACAGATAGGATAAATTATGTTTGTGAGCCTGTCTGCTACTACTCTTAACCTGAATAGGCTATATCAGGATAGAGTAGACTGTTAAACAGAAACTATTGTTGCCCAGGTGAAGAAATGATCAGGTATCTATGGGAAGGACCAGTCTATGGGGTAGGTTTAGTAGGTGACTTGTATCTGTGATGTGCACTTGCCATAGAGAAGTTGTTCAAAGCTTAACAAAAACTTTTATGTTATGTATATCCTAGTTGGACAGCAAACTATTTGTTGTTACTCAGAGTGCCTATACTTGATGCCAGGTGTGTACCCAAGCAGACTGAGTGCTGTCAGAAAATCACAAGCTGCTGCAATAAAATGTTGTTTGAAGGGTGTGCACACGTATGGATCCATCTTATTGTAAGGTTTGTATACTACATATCTGGTGCCCAGCAGATTGGTTGGTTTTACAAGCAAATTGTTCATGTTATGGGTCGCATTAAATGTTGGAAAAGGTGTGGACTGACATATTGTGGTCTGAATTTGTATATATCACAAACACCTGACATCTTAACAGGGGTGTGTACACTGTTTATATCCACTGTATAAGAGTAATGTTTAACACATGTCCCTACCTTAGGCCATTTGCCCCCCCCCCCCCAGTTTGTTGGTCTCTGTCCAGAAGTCTTGCACAGACAGGTTGTGCCGTATGCTACAGGAATGTTACATTCTCTTCAGGTAGGCCCCTGTGGTGACCACTGTGATGCAATGCAGTTAACCCTACCACAAGTGAACATGCACTTAAAGCAATACGTCTATGAGTGACAGTTGTATGCATGGTAAATTGCGTGCTCTTCACATGCCTGGGGTATTGCAAACAATAACAGAACAATTCCATACTCACCAGCTTCAGGTTGCTCTTCCACATGCAGACCAGAGGGACCTAGGTAGTTGTGGGAGAGAGGTGTTGTCAGCAGACTCACATATGGCATTGGAACAGGATAGATACAACATGTCTGCACATTTACAGTACAGCCCCAAATACTACACAATTTGCTGTCCTTCACCATAGATGTACACTTCTGTGCATTAGAAAACTCCACCCATAACTTCAATCTGACCAGACACATGCATGTAGATACTCTACAGATACAAGTATGTCTGCTACACTAGTCTAGTAATCTCCACTGGAGCCTTACCTGCAATCTCCTTGTCCATTGTCTGGTTGTCACCCACCTCCAGCATGTGAGGGTCTGTACTCTGATGTTGTACTGGGATGGGTGCTGCATGGCTGGGTCCCCATTTGTGGCTGTGCGGTCCCTGGCCATGGCAGCAACCCTTTGCCGGGCATGGCGTATAAGGTCAGTTGCAGGATGCTAGACCTGCTCGTATGTACATGCATGCAGGCCGACATTGTTTACTCTGTGGACAAGGTCAGCCCACAGGGTGGTCCTCTCCCGCAGATGTTGTTGTCTCCAGCCAAACATTATCACATGTTTCTATAGTATGGCTTCTATGATCATATTTGTCTCAGTCGCTGAAAAAGTTGCCATTCGCTGATGTGACATTGCACCTGGAAGACATAAACAGGGAAACACATCACAGGACCTCATACATTTGGCAATAGTATATACAGAATCTGCATATCTACATTGAATACCAGTAGCCACCACCCACAACCACACCATACCCCTGTAATCGATCAGCACAGTATCAGCTTGTATCACACTCCTGGTCCTGGTGTGTTATATTCCCCCCAATGAGGGCCAGTTAATTGAATAATCCTCTATTCCTCATCCATGTCTGTGTAGAGGGATGACATTGGCCATCTTCCATGTGGATGGGGTGTGGATGGTGCCAAGGCTTGGTGTGACTACAGTGTGTACTGGAGCTAGGAGCACATGCCTGAGTTCATGTAGGATGTAGACAGAGATGTTATCAGGTCCCATGGATACTTATGTTTGTCTCTTTTCAGTAGGCAATATGTACCTGCTCACTGGTGATAAGGGGAGGGATGCGGGTGCTGTGCATATCCACCTACAGTGATGCTGAGCCAGGGGGGTGATGTTTGCCCTAAAGCTATCTCCAGCAGGTTGTTTACAGCTATGGTGTGTGTGTATGTGGTCTGATTGACCACCATTACAGGGTGGGTTGGTTTGCTGCCTCTGAGATTGCAGACATATGTGAAGATGGCCTTGTGATGAGTCTTGGTGGATGCGTCCAATTTGTACTCATAGTTAGCCTTACAGTAATCCACCTGTGACCTTATATACTTGTTCAGACAAAGGCTGACTTAATGCCAAGATGGAGCCTGCTCCGACTTTGCCCTGTACAGCCAATATAGGGACCAAGCCTGTGGTTTGTGTATTGCTACTGTCCAGCAAAGGAGATTACTATACTAAAACCTATGAGAACTGTAGAATTGAATGCAATTTTGTTATTTTAGTACTGTATATTTATATTTATTAAGATTTTTTAACATATATTTATATTTTATAATTTTAAGCTGGCAACATTTTTTTCTAGCTTTTTTTTTTTTTTTTTTTTATTTTTTTTTTTTACTTTTATTTTATAAAATTTTTTAAAAAGTTATGCATTACCTACTGTTTGCTACTGTTGAAACTTTGAAAATTTTAGTCATGTTGCTTGTGTTGTTTTTCTTTTTGGGGGGTTTTTTTTTTTTGTTAAATTATTTTGAAAAATTTTGAATATATATTCTATATATTTCTCTAAATTCTTCACATTCACTGTATACATGTGAAGAAGTATCAGGAGATCTGTGGCTATCTTACTGTGTTAAAAGTAGTTCTTCTCTTCTTTTACTGATAACAGTCGTGGTGAGTTTAAGTTTTGCCTACCAATACTTTGGTAGAAGCAGGTTTTACAAGTAAGGTATCGCTGAGTCCATACAGCTATGTAGGTGTTCATATAGCTGTTTGTAGTAGGCATGGACAAGTCATAACACAGTTGAACACCTCTCCAATTTCAAACTGATAATCATGCTTATTATAGTACCCATGGCTGTGTCAAGGCAATGCAACAGCCAGTAACTGCAGAAATGTCACTCTGTTGGAGGCACAATAACTAAGATTACACACATGTACAACATGAACAGCTTATTTAACTGACATTTTGCATCCCATGTCTGTTGTTATGAGGCGGCTAGATACACCTACTCATAATGACATGTGCACAGGTAATACCTGATATACATATCCATTCTATGTCAGTATGACATACTGTATTCATGCTCTTGCTGCCCAGTCATCCCTCTCAACCCATTAGAGCAGGATATCAGTAGGACGCCATACATACATGGGGGGCAATGGGACAAAATTAGTGACACTGTCTTAATATTGCTGTAAAATACTTGAGTCATTCAGTAGCACAGTAGCCTTTGCATTGACAGACATATCCTGGAGGATGTCCAACATTCGTATGACAGGAAGAGAGGAGAATGGCTGGGAATGTGGTAGTGAGTGTAAGATCTTTTAATGTTGGCAGTATGACTGGTATAGGGACAGAGCTAGCTGATATGATGGCCAGAGGAAGGTGGATATATTGCATATGCAAGAGACCAGATTGAAGGGGAGTACAGCTAGGTGTATTTGGAGGCAGGTCACAATTGTGCTATCATGGTGTGGATGGGAGGAGAAAGGGGGTAGGGATTATGCTGAAGGAACAGTATGCCAAGAGTGTTTTTGGAGGATGAAATGAGTGTTTGCTACAGTGATGTTTATGAAGCTGGAAATTGAAGGTGTAATAAATGTTGTTAGTGCATGTGCTACCTGAAGTTGGTTGTGCGATGGATGACAAAGAGAAATGTGAAGTCAATTGGATGACATGGTGATGACTGTACCCAAGGGTGAGAGACTGGTGATTGCAGCAGATTTCAATGGGCATGTTGGTGAAGGGAACAGAAGGTATGAGGAAGTGATGTGTATGTATGGTGTTAAGCAAAAGAATGCAGAAGGTAAGATGGTAGTGGATTTTGCAAAAAGGATGGATATGGCTGTGGTGAATATGTACTATAACAAGAGGGAGGAGCATAGTGTGACATACAAGAGCAGAGGAAGATGCACACAGGTGGAATGTATCCACTGTAGGAGGGCCAGTTTGAAGGAGATTTGAGACTGTAAAGTGGTGACAAGGGAAAGTGTAGTTAGGCAGCATAGACTGCCAGTCTGTAAGATGGTGTTGGTGATGAAGAAGAGGAGGAGTGTGAGGGCAGCACCAAGGATCAAATGGTGGGAACTGGAAAAGGGTGATTGTGAGGTGATGTTCTGGGAAGAGTGAAGACAGGCACTGGGTGGCAGTGAAGATGTCAAAATATCTGCATAAGTACAGCAGAGTTAGTCAGGGAGACAGCTAGAAAGGTGCTTGGTGTGACATGTGGATGGAGGAAGGAGTAGAAGGAGACCTGGTGGTGGACTGAGGAAGTACAGGACAGTATATAGAGAAAGAGATTGGTGAAGAAGGAGTGGGATTGTCAGAGAGATGAGGAAAGTAGACGGGAGTATAAGGAGATGAGGTGCATGGCAACGAGAGAGATAGCAAAGGCTAAGGATGAGGCATATGAAGAGTTGTATGACAGGTTGGACACTAAAGAGGAATGAAAGGACCTGTACTGATTGGCTAGAAAAAGGGACTGAGCTAGGAAAGATGTTAAGCA
Organism: Protopterus annectens; assembly: GCF_019279795.1. Lineage (NCBI taxonomy): Eukaryota > Metazoa > Chordata > Ceratodontiformes > Protopteridae > Protopterus > Protopterus annectens. The sequence goes on from NC_056729.1 coordinate 897,660,561, forward strand.
GGTAAAGGTGATAAAGGATAGTGAGGAAACATACTTACAAGTGAAGAGAGTGTGTTGAGCAGATGGAAAGAGTACTTTGAGGGGTTGATGAATGAAGAAAATGAGAGGGAGAGAAGGTTGGATGATGTGGGGTTAGTGAATCAGGAAGTGAAATGGAATACCAAGGAGGAAGTAAGGATAGCTATGAAGAGGATGAATACTGGCAAGCCTGTTGGTTCACATGACATACCTTTGGAAGCATGGAGATGTGTAGGGTAAATGGTAGTGGAGTTTTTAATCAGATTGTTTACTGATATCTTGGAAAGTGAGAATTTGCATGAGAAGTGGGGAGAAAGTGTTTGGATACCATTTTAAGAATAAGGTAGATGTGCAGAGCTGTAGTAACTACAGAGGGATAACATTGATCAGTCACAGCATGAAGTTATGGAAAAGAGTAGTGGAAGCTAGGTTAAGCAGAGAGGTGATGAGTAGTGGTCAGCAGTATGGTTTCATGCCAGGAAAGAGCACTACAGATGCTATGTTTGCTCTGAGAGGGTTGACGGAGAAGAACAGAGAAGATCAGGAGTTGCTTTGTGTTTTTCTGGACTTAGAGAAAGCATATGACAGGGTGCCTAGAGAGGAGTTGGGATATTGTATGAGGAAGTAATGAATGGCAGAGAGGTATGTAAGAGTGGTACAGGATATGTACAAGGGTGGTGTGGCAGCAGCGAGGTCTGCGGTGGGAGTGACAGATGCATTTAAGGTGGAGGTGGGTTGACATCAGGGATCAGCTGTGAGCCCCTTCTGATTTGCAATGGTGATGGACAGGTTGACAGACAAGATCATACAGGATTCCCCATTGACTATGATGTTTGCAGATGACATTGTGATCTGTATTGAGAGTAGGAAACAGATTTAAGAGACCCTGGAATGAGAGAGATATGCTCTAGAGAAGAGAGGAATGAAGGTCAGCAGGACTAAGACAGAATATCTCTGTGTGAATAAGAAGGATAGCGAAATGTTGAGGATGCAGGTTGTAGAGTTGTCAAAGGTGGATGAGTTTAAATGACTGTGATCAACATTTCAGAATAATGACGACTGTGGAGGAAAGGTGAAGAAGAGAGTTCAGGCAGGATAGAGAGGCTGGAGAAGAGTGTCATGAGTGATTTGAGACAGACTAGTACGAGTAAAAGTGAAAGGGAAGGTCTACAAGAGGGTAGTGAGACCAGCTATGTTATATGGGTTGGAGCCAGTGGCATTGACAAAAAGGCAGGAGTCAGAGCTGGACGTGGCATAGTTACAGATGTTAGAGTTTGCACTGGGTATGATGAGGGTGGACTGGATTAGCAATGTGTATATCAGAGGGTCAGCCCATGTTGGATGTTTTTGTGACACAGCCAGGGAGGCAAGATTACATCGGTTAAGACATGTGCTGAGGAGGGATGCTGAGTATATTGGGAAAAGGGTGGTAAGGATGAAGCTGTCAGGTAAAAGGAAAAGAGGAAGGTCTCAGATAAGGTTTCTGGATGTGGTGAAAGAGGATATGCAGGTGGTTGCTGTGACAGAGCAAGATGCAGAGGACAGGCAGACATGGCAACAGATGATCCACTCTGGCGACCCCTAATGGGAACAGCCAGAAGAAAAAGAAGAAGGTGTTGTAATGTCAGTCTTCACAGATTTGCCAATGATTTTCCAGACATAACACAACTCTATGAGAAAATGACTGCAAATATGAGGCACACATATGATCAGTGTGCATAACACTGGACAGTTTAATGGTATGAGCTCAGTATATCACATCGAGTTCAACACACACATCTGCAACAGTACTTTACTGTGCAAGTACAAAGTATAGGTCTCTCACATTTCTGAGACAAACAAGTATATCATAGTTGTATTCAAAAGTAAGATATGGATATGTACAACATCCCACTAGCAGGCCTAGCATTGTCAAAGTCAGTATTGTACAACACAAACTCCAGTTGTAGTCATATGTGAGCCATCCTTTCATAGGTTCATAGGTTGGTACTAGGCTATTTGCCCTAAGGCCTATACAAGTCCAGCCATAACAATTCCCTGGATATTTCTTCCCACAATATTTACTTCCCTGGACCCATGTCTAGCAGGGTGACTGACATGATCCCCGGTGTGAATTTCTTATCTCCCATCCAATCATCAAGGTTCCTTTTGAAAAGGGACAAGAAGGAGCTCTGCTTGACATGTATGGGCAGTCTATTCCAGAGTACTGGGAGTCTCTGGGTCAGGAACCTATCCCTCCAGCATGTTTTGTTCATTGTGATGACAAGGTTTAGATCCCTGGAGCATGTGGCTCTGAGGGATTAGGATTTCTTTCAGTGGATCATGTCAAACAGCTCAGGTTTGACATGGCCTTGTATGTTAAGCAGAGATCAGCTCTGAGTAGACAATATGCCACAGAGTATAGCTGGAGTTTTTTTTAGACGGTCAACATATGGCATCTGCTTTAGGCCTGTGATTCTTTTAGTGAGATATTTCTGTGGCCTTTCCAGCTGTTGCAGATGTCTTGTGAGGTACATACCAAATGGGGCATTATACTCTATAATGGGTCTAATGAGGGATGAGTACAGTGGGACAATGACCTCCTTTTTTCTGGATGAAACACCCTTAGTGATGAGGTGTGCCACATAGAAGGATTTCTTGACTGTTGCGGCTATATGGTTATCGAAGGTGAGACCACTGTCCACCTGTGTCCCTAAGTCTCTCATCACACTTTCAATGTTTAGTGCACTGCCACCTATGTGGTAATTCATGGGTACATGCTTTTACCAAAGGGGATAACTATACATTTCTTGCCATTAAGTTTGAGCCCATGGCTCGGGCACCAGGCATCTGTTTCTGTAAGGCCCTTTTGTAGAATATCCACATAATTTGGGGAGTCAATAGTGTCTCCCAGTTTGCAGTCATCTGTGAACTTTATTAGCCAGAGTTCCTTAGTATTGGCCTTTACTTCAGAGAAGTAGATGCCAAACAAGAGTGGTCCCAGGACTGAACCCTGAGGTACTCCACTTGTCACTTGTCTGGAGCTGGATTTGGAGTCGGCTACTTTTACAGTCTGGGTTCTGTCAGTAAGCCAGTTGGCAACACATCAAGTGGTATAGGAATCTTGGGGCATGGTGGGGGATCTGTAGCAAGTTATAATTTGGATTGCAGTCTTACCTAGAGTTAGTTGCAGCTGGAGAATTTCAAATGCATTGCGTTGGGCAACTAGCCTGGAGGTGTGAATATCCTAGGTGAATATGGACACCTTTAGTGTTTTAGTCTTGGTTTTGTGGCCGAAACGTGTGGTAAGGGTTGTAGCCTGGTATTGCAGAGGTGCTCTCTGGAGCCTTGATCCAGGTCTAAGTTACTGCACAGATATCGATGTTCTCCATTTTTAGGACTGCCTCGAAAGTGCATTTTGAGGTTTAGACTTCTTGCATTGAGTAGCATTACCTTCAGATTTTGCATGCTTGTATCAGTTATGGTGTTGTTTTTGTCCTTTGAACCTTGCCTAAAAAAGGCACTATAGGAGTGGCAATAGCTTTAGCCATAAACTGAATTCCAGGGGTGACAGGTGCAGACCATCTGTGGCAAAACATCGTAGTTTGTCAATCATGTCTTTCTAGGCAGACAGATACTAGATCCCCTTTGTATGACACCAGAAGCTTAGTCAATTGTTGAAGTCAATCATTTTGTCTTTATACTGTGGTATCATTCTGGGTGAAGGCAAGATGCTACTCAGGGCTAGGGTCATACATGCCTGGGCCACATGATCTCTGAGCTCTTCCATGTCTCTTTTCATGTAGTCCAGGGAGGTACGTCTCAAGTCATTCACTCCAACATGGATAATGACAGAGTCGTATTTGCACTTGTTGTGGAGTAATTCTAATGCATGCATTATGTGGTGGATCCTGGGACCCGAGAGGCAGCTGACTGTAATTTTCTTCTTGTTCAGCCTGGTGAGTGGGACATCAGTGTGCCTGACTATAGAGTCACCTATGACTAAAGTGTTGGTTACATTGTCTTGCCTTAGGAGCTGTTGTTGGTTGGCCCACTGGTGTTGTGAGCTATGCGTCACTTTGGTTGTGACTGATGTTTGTTTGCATTTCAACTTTGGAGATCCTTGCTACTTGGGCAGGTTAATGTTAAGGGCCTCTGCATATGTGGGTTTAGTGTTGCTATGTGTGGGTGTAGATGGTGTGAGTTTTGAAGGGTTATGAGTTGCTTGAGGTGTAGTGCAGGTGTTAACCTTCTCCTCTTGACTGTCTAGCACAATCTTGGTTGGAGAGTTTGGCTATGTAAGTGAATCTCTCGCAGGTTGTAGTGTTGGGTGGTAAGAGAGGGTTGTCTGTATACATGAGGCAGTTGCCGTATTGCCCCAGTATGCCCAGATTCACCAGGTGGACAGGAGAAATCACCAGAAGCTGACCCTTGCATATGCCTGTTTAGGTGCTGTTTTGTAAAGTACAAGAGCTGATTTCCCTTACCTTTGCAAGGTACTTTGCAATTATAGGCTGTTTAGTGCCTACGATTAATTTCTCCTTATTGACAAGGAGAGTTGAGTGCTTGTATCAGTTTCAGGCTTCCTAGTGCTTTCCAGCAGGTTTTAGAGCAAGTGCTAGTCACATGGGTTCAGATTTTAGTGCTACTACTGAGAAACCAGCTAGTTCTAAGGGAAAATTTGAAGAGCAGACTTTCTGGCACCTGGAATAGTTTAACTGTAGTCCCACAGTCAGTGCTGCACGATGTGAAAAATGCAGAAACACACACATTTTTAAGCCAGAAAGTTGAAAGGGATAGAAATCAGCCCAAAAAGGCTAATAAAATTACAATATCAGAGCTGGAAACTGCTCATAGGTTCATAGGTAGGTACTAGGCTATCAGCCCAAGGGCCTACATAAGCCTAGCCAACAAGGTTCCCTGGCTTATGCCACCCAATAAATTTATTTTCCTGTGCCACTGTCGAGCAGAGACACAGAAGTGATTCCCCGGGGTGTATTTCCTATTTGCCATCCACTCATCAAGATTTTTCTTGAAGAGTGCTAATGAAGAACTTTGCTTGACATAGATGGGTAGCCTGTTCCAGAGTATGGGAAGTCTCTGGAACAGGAATCTATTGCTCCAGCATGTCCTGTTTATTGTGTTGACAAGGTTTAGGTCCCTAGAGCGTGTAGCTTGGAAGGATTGGGATTTCTTTAGGTGTAGCATATCCAACAGCTCTGGGTTTGAAATAGCTTTATATGTTAGGCAGAGATCACCTCGGAGTAGGCGAAATGCTACGGAGTAAAGCTGCAGTTTTTTGAGGCAGTCAGTGTAGGGCATTTGTTTAAGGCCAGTAATCCTCTTTGTGAGGTACTTCTGTGGCCTTTCCAGTTGCTGCAGATGTCTTGTGAAGTACATTCCAAAAGGGGCATTGTACTCTATAATGGATCTAATGAGTGTCGAGTAGAGGGGAACAATGACCTCTTTTTTCCTAGATGACAAGCCTTTTATGATGAGGTGTGCCATATAGATGAACTTCTAGACTACTGTGGTGATGTGACTATCAAAGGAGAGACTACTGTCCACCTGGGTCCCAAGGTCTCTTATTACACATTTGGTGCTAAGTAGATTGCTGCCTATGTGGTAGTTCATGGGTACAGAGTTTTTACCAAAGGGGATGACATTGCACTTTTTGGCATTGAGCTTGAGGCCATGGCTCTGACACCAGGCATTTGTCTCAGTGAGGCCCTTCTGTAGGATGTCCACATCATTTGTGGACTTGACTATGGCTCCTAGTTTGCAGTCATCTGCGAACTTCATTAGCCAGAGGCCTTCTGTGTTAGCCTGTTTTTCAGAGAAGTAGATACCAAACAGGAGAGGTCCCAGGACAGAACCCTGTGGTACTCCACTTGTCACTGCTTTGAAGTCAGATTTGGAGTCTGCAACATTTACAGTGTGGTTTCTGTCAGTGAGCCAGTTGGCAACCCATCTTGTGATGTAGGGATTTATACCTAGTTTAGTGTGTTTAGCTATAATTCCAGAATGACGGATGGTGTCAAAAGTGTTGGCGAGGTCAAGATAGGCTGTGTGAACCACCTTACCCTCATCTTTGGCTTTGGTGACTGCCTCAAATAAGTCGATCAGGTTCAGGAGGCATGATCTGCCTTTCACAAACCAGAACTGGGTGGGATGCTGAGTTTGGAGGTTGCCAATGTCTTTGTTTATGAGTTCCATGATGATAGGTTCCATGGCCTTGCAGACAAGGCTAGTCAGGCTAATAGGTCAATAGTTCCTGGGATCAGTGGTGGCTCCTCCTTTGTGGAGTGGGATAACTGTTGCTGTGTGCCATTCAGTGGACACAAAGCCTGATGTGAGGCTATTATTGAACATGGTGCTTAAGTGGAGAGCCATTTCATTCTGAAGTTCATGTAAAACGCAGCCTGGGATGTTGTCCAGTCCCATGGATGCTGTGTTTTTGGCTTTAGAGAGTGCAGCTTTTAACTGCATAGTTGTGATTACAGGAACTCTGCATTCTTCCTGTATAGATATGGGCCCTTTAATGGATGAGGTGGGGGAAGTTAGCACTGAAGCTATCTGCCAGGATGTTGGCAATATCAGTTGGTTCTGTAATTTTCACGCCATTGTGCTGTAACTCAGAGCAGATCTGGGTGTTGCCATCGAGATTCTTGACATAGCTATAGAATGTTTTGTGGTTGTCCATAGAATTAGTGGCGATTTTGTTTTCATAGCTAGCTTTGGAGGATCTTATAAAAGATCTCAGCTTCTTACTGAGGCTGACCAGGGAGCACCTCCACTCATGGGATTTTACTCTCTTTTGCAACAGTTTCTTCCTTCTGTTGTACAGTTTGTTTATGGCAGGGGACCACCAGATTGACTTCCTTTTTTTGGAGGATAGCATCTTGGTTCTTTTTGGGATAGCACGATCCATGCACTCGTGTACGTGCTTATAAAGTGCATTTGTGTAGGATTCAGCAGTTGTAACTGTATTGTCCATCTGCATAGGTGTCATGAAGTTCACCACTTCTGTCTTAAGAAGCATGAAGTTGGCTTTGGAGAAATATTTGACCATGGTTTCCTTAATGAGGGGTTGTGGCGGGATGTGTATATCTAGGCTAATTAGCTTATGGTCAGGTCAGACCAATGAGGAGTTGAATTCAGGTGTGGAACACCGGTCATTCATGTTGGTAATAACTAGGTCTAGGATATTGTTGCCCCTGATGGGGGTGTGGATAAGTTGATCCAGGGCATTGGAGTTTATGAATTCCAGAAAGCATTGAGCTAAGGAGTTGGTACACGAGTAGTTTTCCCATTTAATGGTGGGGTAATTGAAGTCGCCCATTATTAGGGTATTTGGTTGAATCCTAATATTTTCCAGTACATGAAGAAAAGAGGACTGGAAATCCTGGGGCATGGTGGGTGATCTGTAGCAAGCTACAATTTGGATTGCAGTTTTGCCCAGAGTTAGTTGCACTTGGATAACCTTGGATGCATTATGCTGAGCAACTAACCTGGAGGTGTGGATATCCTTAATGAATATGGACACACCTCCATCTTTGGAGTTTCGGTCTAGGTTACATGGCCAAAAAGTGTGGTATGAGTTATAGCCTGGTAGAGCAGGGGTGCTCTCTGGAGCCTTGAACCAGGTCTCAGTCACTGCACAGATATCAATGTTCTCCATTACAAGGAGTGCCTCGAGTGAGTGCATTTTGAGATTTAGACTTCTAGCATTGAGTAGCATTACCCTCAGGTTTTGCTTGCCTGTTCCTTTTACAGTGGTGAATTTGTTATTTGAACCTTGCCTAAAACAGACACTTTAGGGGCAGCAAGAGCCTTAGCCAGTATCTGGAATCCCAGGGGCGACAGGTGCAGGCCATCTGTGGCAAAGCATCATGGCCTGTCAACCATGTCATCCCAAGCAGACAGATACTGGATCCCCTTAGAATGACACCAGAAGCTTAGCCAATTATTGAAGTCAATCATTTTTTCCTTGTACTGCGGTATCATTCTGGGTGATGGCAGAATGCTACACAGGACTAGGGTCACACCTACCTGGGCTACAAGATCGGAGAGCTCTTCCATGTCTCCTTTCATGTGGTGCAAGGAGGTACGTCTCAGGACATTTGCAACAACATGGACAATGACAGAGTCATATTTGTACTTGTTTTGGAGTGACCTGGGTGCGTGGGTTATGTGGCAGATCCTGGTATCTGACAGGCAGCTGACAGTAACCTTCTCCTTGTTTAGCCTGGTGAGTGGGACATCAGTGTGCCTGACTATAGAGTCACCTATGACTAGTGTGTTTGGTACGTTGTTTTGCCTTATTGGCTGTGGTTGAGTGGCACACTGAGTCTGTGGGCTATGTGTCATTTGGGTTGTGTTGGGGGAGGAGGTTGCTTGTGTTTCTGCTTTTTAGGTCTCTGTTCCTTAGACAGATTATTATTGAGAGCCTCCACAAATGTTGTTGTGTTACTATGTGTGGATTTTGGTGGTGTAGATTTAGTGAGACTATGTGATGAGTGTGGTGTGGTGCAAATGTTTACCTTCTCCTCATGACTGTCAAGTTTAGTCTTGATTGGAGAGAGCTTTACCTCTAGTTTGGCTAGATAAGTGCATCTCTCACAGGTTGTAGTGTTGGTTGGTAGGAGGAGAGGGTTGTCTGTGTACAAGGCAATTTCTACATTGCCTCAAGATGCCCAGATTCATCAGATAGACAGGAGAGAACACTGGGAGCTGACCCTTGGACATGCCTGAATAAAAAAACTATTTTCCTATAGATAATGAGGAAAGTGAGTACAAGAGCTGTTTTTTCTCTAAACAAGTGAGAAAAGTAAGTACAAAAACTGTTTTCCTCTAGGTAATGAGGAAGGTTGAGCGCTATAGTAATTAGTAGCTTATTTAGTGCTTACAAGTTCTGAACAAGTGCTGCACACGAATAAGCAAATGTAAGTGCTAAACTGTATCTGCACTAGATGAGTTACAGGACAGAAACAAGTACAAATGCAGGCTTTCAAATCAGGAAGTTGAGAGAGATGGAAGAGATTGCCCAAATGGCCAGTAACTACAATTTCTCGGCCAGAACCACTCCTTATGTGGTAGACAGGTTACCTAGCGCTTACCACTCTCACTGATAAGCTAGAAGGCTTCCCTTCAACACAAAAAGACTTTGGGGGCTCAGAGGCTTACATACAGTCCTGGATACAGCAAATCTGTATCTGGAACACTAGTTACAGGAATGGTAGGAAACAGGCTTACAGTTTTTTTTTCATCTAGTGTTAGATAGGCAGTACAATGCTCAGCACTCCCACTGGTAAGCAGTAGGACTTTCCTCTACCACAACAAGGTCTGGATAGCTCTGAACACAGAAAATAAAGTCCTGACAAGCAAAGCCTGGGATCTGGACTTTACTGGCAAGAAAATGTGGGAAACGAGCAAACAAGATAGTATTTTTTTTTGTTAAAACAAGCTAAACAATGCAATAATACAGTAAATAAATACAGAAAAGGCTAACACACTTGAGTGTGTAGTCCTAAACAGTAAATGCAATTAAAACTCTACAAAATTAGCAATTTAAAACTTTTTAAATGAAGCAAGGTAAGTGCACAACTGAAAAACGATTTAAGAGGCAGTAATACAGTAGAATAAGTAGCTAGTCTACATATACAGAGAAGCCTATATATACAGAAAAGCAGCTAAAACACACAAACAATTCAGATGCAGTGCAACCTAGAGCACTTGAGTTGTAGCAATATTAAAACAGATACAGTTATAATAAATGCACTAAAATATACTCTATATTTCCAAAATGTTTAAGAAGCACAGTCAGAACACAAGGAGATTCAGGCAATTTTTTTTTGTAAGAAAGGGAGAAAGGAGTAACAGAAGGCCATCTCAGATGTTCTCTCTGTATTAGGTAGAATGAGCTAATGACACTAGACTGGGTGAATTGTCCCAAATCAAATTTACAGTAGGGGCAGGCAAATGCAAAGCCAGTAAGTATAACAACAAGACACCAAAAAGGGAGGAAGGTTGGGAACCAATACTAAAGCTATTAGCCTACACTCTTTAGACAGTATACACTACAGAAATCTTTATGACAACAGTGAGCCAAAAAAATGAAAGTTTTTAAACAGATAAAGGAGCAAAGAGACTCTACAGAATGCTTTTAACTGCAAACAAATCAGTTACCCATCCAGATTAGTTAATAGCAATAAAATACAGTAAAAAGTATGCAGCAGGCAATAAAAAGTGCTATATATAAATTGATAGAAGCAATAATCAGTATAAATAAGCCAAAAGAAACACAGGATACTTATTTAGCTCAGATCAGAGTTGTAGTCAACGGCCCTCCTCCACTCTGTTCAGTGTATATAGACAGAAATACTTTAAAAGTTAGGGCTTAAATACCATACGATACAACTTTAGACAACTTTAAAAAAAAAAAAAACACAAAAGAACCAGCCCCAACTAGCCAGCAGCCAATCAACACAATCCAGCCAAGAAGGTAAAGAAAGGCCTCTGCTAATTCAAGATGGCCTGTTCATGTGCTCTGAACAATCACTGCAAGGACAAACAGGCCCAGAGCCAGCAAATCTGAATTGGGACAATACTAAAGCTATTAACCTACACTCTTTAGACAGTTAACACTACAGAAATCTTTATGACAGCAGTGAGCCACAAAATGAAAGTTTTTAAACAGATAAAGGAGCAAAGGGACTCTACAGAATGCTTTTAACTGCAAACAATTACCCGTGCAGATTAGTTAATAGCAATAAAATACAGTAAAAATATGCAGCAGGCAATAAAAAGTGCTATATATAAATTGCTAGAAGCAATAATCAGTATAAATAAGCCAAAAAACAGGATACTTATATATCTCAGATCAGATTTGTAGTCAATGCCCCTCCTCCACTCTGCTGAGTGTGTATTTCCTGGGGTGACTCAAGGGTCTGACCTATGATTCTCTGTCACTGCAGACAGACAGAGATGCTATGGCCATAGGTTCTGATCAACAATATATCAGTACAGCAAGTCATGTTGAGACATATGTTAAACTTCCTATGTCTCATTCTTACATACCCCTACTGCAGTCCATTACATGCTTACTTGCTTGACAAACCTGTTTTTTTTCAAGTGTAGGTGGTTATATCCTGCTTGTTTTTGCTTTTTCTTATCTCTCTCTCTCTCTCTCTCTCTCTCTCTCTCTCTCTCTCTCTCTCTCTCTCTCTCTTGGATGTAGAGTGTACATCTGTTTTGCAAAGGCAGCAGCTTGCCTTTTGTAGGTAATGCTCATGAGTAGCTGATGGCCTGTGCACCAGTTGGTGTCCCCCACTTGATAATTGCATGCAGAACAGCTGTGCTGTTATTGATATAGCCAATGGCATGGCAACACACTCCTATAACTGAGTACTTCATGTGGGTGTTGGCCCTTTTCCTTGTCAGTGTGGAGGACTTCATAAAAGTGTGTGAACAACAGCATCACAGATGGTATTTGGGAATACCTCTTACAATCAAAACTGTGGAAACAGGCCAACAAAATGGAGGAGAATGTTCCAGACAAAGGGACAGAATCTAAGTATTGCTGTTATGCATTTGGATTAATGCTTGTCTAACAGGGTTTGTGTGGACATGGAGTTTCTGCGTGATTTTAAGTCTGACAGTGTTATGTGTTTGACATAACTCTCAGCTGTAGGGCTATCCACAGAATGGCCAGAGTTTGGACTCCTATGTTTGGTGTGTTCCTCAGACATTGTTTGTCTTTGGCAAATCAGTAGCATACTCTGGGGATTGCAGTCATTAACTGCTAACATCCATTTGTGTTTCTGACGTCATATCCTTCAGAAAAGATATGTTACAACTAACCCTGATACACCAGCAACTTTCTCAGTTTATAACAGCAACATTTCAAATATGCCCCTATTTATGGGCCTCTGCCCCCCAATTATGTCAAGCTTTGCCCAGATGTCATGCAGTAAGAGGCTGATAGGCATGGTATATGATTATTTGGTGCCTACATTCCTGATATCATCCCAGTGATTTATCAGATTGCCAGACATGTTATGTGGAAGAGGCCTTATATATGAGGAGAAAGTCTGGACATTCTGTGGGATTCTGTTCAGTTGAGAGGTCTGTGTATTTCTGGCAATTGTTGACAGACTGTCAGGATTGTGCAGCAGTGTAGTTTGTCAATGTTATTTGGCCTTTGTAGGGAGCGGGTGGGTGTGTGTGTTATGGCTCCTTTTCTATCTGCCTGTGCATGCTGTTCTTCTTTTTGGTGTATATCGACTATATATGTTTGTAGGGGCAGACTGCGACATGTTCCATACCACAGTCAGGCATCATACTACACTGTGAATTGTGCCAGTATATGTAGGGGTAGTGTGTGAGTGGCAAACATGTTGAGATGTTTTTGTTCACACAGTCCTTATACTGTACTGTTCCTTTGGCTTACCAGTATGTCACTGTGACTGTGGTGGAATTGTTTGTGGGTATGCACTTTCACACTAGTGTCTGTTTTTCATTTGTTAATCCCTGTAGTGCCTGATATATTTGCCAATGCATGTGTAATTCCCCCTAGTGGATTTGGATTAGTGTTACATCAGTCTGACTGTAGTTTGGACAGTGCTTAGCGACATGCTTAGCAGCTGAATGTAGTTTTCCTAATGTGATGCTATGTCAAGATATTTGTAGGATGTACTGTTGCCTGGCCCCCCATAAGTGTTGTGTATTTCTGACACATCAGTGGGATGATGTGAGGATTTCAGTCACTAACTAGTGAGAAGTAATTGAGTGTTGGACTACTGATATTTTGGTCAATATGTGTTAGGACAGACATGAGGGTGTTACTGCAGCAACTGTGTCAGCTCATCTACTCCAGTATTTCAGATATGTCCCTATTTGGACTCTATATTAAATCACCAATCTCTTAAAAAAGCGAATGATGATTGATCGACCCTATGTAAGTGAAAGCTTACAATGTCGAAGTGTCAGAACAGCAATTTTTTTCAAGGGAAAAAAAAAATCGCTGTTCCAACAAAAAAAAATAAATAAATAAAAATGAATTTAAACATTACATTAAGTGGGAGGCTTCCCCACCTCCACAGCCCCCTACTTAAATATACCAACTAGACCACACTACAGTGCCGAAAACGGCAAAGTACCGAAGCGGCCAAGCAAATTCTTTCCCAGGGAAAGAATTCGCTTAACAGCCGCTTTGATATTTTTCATTTTCTGCCTTTTAAGTTCGACCAAGACACAGTCGAAAGAATGCATCTTTGGTCTTCTAATATAGAACCCCTATTTTCATGGCTTTCTGCCCCCAATTTTTCAGGCTTGGTCCAGATTTGCTGTCCTAAGGGGTTCTCGGTCTACCTCTCGACTGCCCAGATTGTTGCAGTAGGTCCAGGTTTATTGCTCATATTTCCAGTCTGTTCCACATTATTTTTATATCCCTGGTAAATCAGTGTGATGAACTGACGATTTCTGACAGTAAATGATGACATACATTTCAGTTTGTGAACTCACCTCCTTTAGAACATGTATGCTGAAACAAACACTGTGACTATGGCAACATTCTACATTTATTAGAGCAATATTTAAAACATGTTCCTAGTTTGGGCCCATTGTCCCCCCATTTGGACAGCCTTTGTCCAGATTTCTTGCACTAAGAGGTTGAAAGTTATGGTTGTGAGGTATGACTCCACTATATATGCAAATGTGATTATATTAGTATGGGAATTACATTATTTATTTAATAGTGACTTTTTCAAGTATGTTAGGATGTATGCCCATTTTTTAGATGATTTGTTTATTGCTTGGGATGGTCCTGTTGATTTAATACCAGACTTTGTACAATCTTTAAATACTACAACAGAGTTTTTGAAGTTTACATACCAGTTAGGTGTGAACTCTATATCTTACTTGGATGTAGAATTAACTAGTACAGAAGCTGGTTTAAAAGCATGTGTTTATTCAAATAAATACTTGCATTTTACAAGTAACCACGCATACCATGTAAAAAAAACTGTTATAAATGGACAGATGGTATGGGCAGCCAAAATGATAACTGATATGCTTGACTTCTTAAATGAAGTACACTTTATTGGCAACATGTTTGTGAGTAGGGGTTACCTGGTGCAGATGGTTAACGATATAAAATTTGAGATCATTAAGAAGAGACTATCAGGCCAGTACATTCCTTTTGTTACAAAGCCATCATGCCAGGTCATTTGTTGAAGCTTATGGAGAAGTTTCTCTTTCTACAAATGGTATGTAAAATGAAGTTATAGGAATAATGGCATTAGGCAATATAGTGACACCTTTTCCACAATGAGAAAGTGGTGTGCAATAAGCAAAAAAATACAAAAAATGCATTTATTTCTACATTCAATGCCCATAGTAAAAATATAATGGATATTATTAATAAAAATTAGACATTTATTAAAACAGATAAACAGCTAATGGAAAAAAATGGTAATTTTCCTGACTTTGTATTTAGGCAGGCTAACAAACTTAAAGACTGGTGTGACAGTTTATCCCTTTTACATATGCAACCTGTGCAGAAAATGGCAAAGTGAGGAATACGTTCACAGTGCAAGTTTATTTTGGAATGTAACCAGGTTCACTTGGGTTCCAAGTGTATTATAGTTTCTGGTTGCTTTTCTTGCCAAACAAAGGAGTAGTTTATGCTGCAAAATGCAGCTCTTGTCCTGCATATTATGTGGGAAAGACTGAGAAAAAATTTAAACAACCGGTGTATGAACACATTTATATGTATACACATAAATAGACCAGTGCTTTAAACACTTAAAGGAATTCCCAAGCCATAGTTTTAAGTCTGTCATACTGGAACAGTTGCAAAAAAAAAAAAAAAAAACAGGGGGGGGGCATGGGATATTTTTTTAGAACATTGAGAGTTGTGGTGGATTTTACACTTGAATGCATCTGTTTATCCAGGGTTAAATGATGTAGTGTCTTTTTCTTATGAGTTAAAATTAAAAACTTTTGATAGTTATATATAAGTATTTATATAAATGTTTTTAAAAATGTATTGCTAAAAGTATTTCATTTTAATATGTTGTTGTTTTATAATGCTATGTCTTTAAGACTCAAGTGGTTGGGTTGGGCTATAAAAGAGTTTGTCACATGATTTTTGACTGTCTGAAGAAGGCTGGTATTTTCTAGCCGAAAGTGCTTAATGGAATAACATTTTAAAAGGTGTGTTTTAAAATAGTGTGTTTCTTGCCAATTCTGCCTTCTGGATTATTACTATCAGCAATCCTTACAACTCTAGTGTTGTAGTAGTACATTGCTCTGATTATGGTGCACAGGGCCCTGGGTTCGAGATTTGGTAGGGCTGATTATTTTGTTGCTAGGCAGAACAGTGGCTGATGTAAACAGAGTGATTAAAGCAGTTTTAAGTGGGTTTGTGTGATGCTAAGCGATGCTAACACATGGTTAAACATACAGATGTTTAATCTGTGTTGGTTTCACTTAGCAATTTGTACCAGTACGCAAATCTGCTTAGCTGAGCTACCTGCTGCTTAACATTCATGTTTGAGCAATGCTTAAACCTGCTAAGCATAGGTGGGAATTGCTAACCATTGCTCACAGTTCATTCTTATAAACTACCTTATATATATATATATATATATATATATATATATATATATGTGTGTGTATATATATATATATATATATATATATATATATATATATATATATATATATATTTTTTTTTTTTTTTATTTAACATTTATTTGACGGGGAAAGTCCAACTAGGACAGAGCCTAATTTCACCAGAGGCCTGGGGCAAAATGTTGGAGGAAATTGGAGTACCCGGTGAAAACCCACGTGAATGCAGGGAGAACATGCAAACTCCACGCAGAAGGCACCCCAGTCGAGAATCAAACCGAAGAACCTCTTGCTGTGAGGCTACAATGTTAACCACTGCACCACTGCATCGCCTGTTATATGCTATATTATTGCTGCTATATTATTATTATAATAATAATAATATATTATATCCTTATAATATTATTATACTATCATATTATATATATATATATATATATATATATATATATATTTTTTTTATATATATATATATATATATATTTCTTATAAAATATAAAATGTGCTTCCATTACAGTAACAGGGGGTGTAACTATACTGTATACATGTATACATGGGTGGTTTCACATGTTATATGCAATCACATTTCCATTTTACACCAGCTGCACTACCCTGGGTGACAAAAATAACTTAACAAATATTTTCATATGAAAATAGTACTTTTAACACTGTTTTCCCATGTAAAATTGGATTTCCTGTTGTAGTACTCAAACCGTGTACACCTGCTTGCAAAGCTGGGACTCTGACCACTATACGACCTTGGTGTGAGGATTTGAGCTGCATATTTTCATTTATCTCCTACTACGTATTAATATTATAGTATTATATTGAATGGAGAGTATTTAGGTTTTTGGCCATGTCATTGAAGACTGCTGTCATGACATAATGTCATACATTTCAGTTTCAGATGTGTACCCTTCAGAACATTCATGCTAATGTATAACCTGTTTTCTATCAACTTTCTGGCTGTCCTCTTTGCAGATGGGATGACACCAGTGCCCAGGCTGTGGTTGACTACACTGCAGAATGGGTCTGAGAGCCCATGCCTGTGTTCATGTGGAATACAGCCAGGAATGGTATCAGGCCTCTGTAGACCTCTGTGTGTGTTGCCTTTGAGAGGTCATTACAGACCTGCTTCCTGATCATGAGGGGATGGGGGCAGGTGCTATACATGCACATGTGTACTTATGGGGGGAAAGTGGGGTGTAGTTTACACTTCACCTTTCTGCAGCCTGTTGCCTATATTTATGGCATATGTCTATGTGGTGTTATTGACCACCACTACAGAGCAGATATGTGTGTTGCCTCTGGAATTGCAGATACATGTCTGGAAGGCCTAGTGATTGGCCTTGGTGGATGTATCCAGTTTGCATTCAAATACAGCCTTAGTGCACATTACCTGTGACCTTATTTGGTTGTGCAGAACAAGGTGACATGGCTGCCAATGACAGCAGAGGGCTGCCTTCCAAACATCTCAGATGCTCAGGTGAAGGCTGCCCTCTCCAAAGCAAAAAACACTGCTTCCATGGGACCAGATGGCTTCCCAGGTTGCATCCTACATGAACTACAAGAGGAACTAATCCCTCAAATAAAACAGCTATACAATCTCAGCCTCACTACAGGATATGTGCCCACAGAATGGCGTATAGCAACAGTGGTCCCACTCAACAAAGGTGGAGCATCTACGGACCCTGGAAACTATCACCCCATAAGCCTGACTAGCTTAGTCTGCAAGGCTATGGAGAGGATCATCATGGAGCTCATAAACAAAGACATTGGGGACCTACAGACACTAGATCCTACCCAGTTCAGCTTTCTCAAGGGCAGATCCTGCCTTTTGAACCTGGTTGACTTCTTTGAAACAGTCACCAAAGCCATAGATGAAGGGAAGGTAGTCCACACAGCCTATCTGGACCTTGCAAAGGCATTTGACACAATACCCCACTCAGGCATCATAGATAAGCTATCCAGCTTAAATATAAACCCCTATGTCACAAGATGGGTCGCAAACTGGCTCAAAGACAGAACCCACAGAGTGAGAGTTGCTGGAGCCATGTCAGACTCAAAACCGGTCACAAGTGGCATCCCACAGGGTTCTGTCCTGGGACCACTCTTGTTCGGTATATACTTTTCCGAGGTACAGGCAAACGTGGGAGGACAATGGCTCACCAAGTTCACAGACGACTGCAAACTGGGCGCCATAATCAACTCTCCAGCTGACACAAACATCCTTCAAAAAGGTCTCACAGAGACAGATAACTGTGCCAGTGCCATGGTTTAAAGCTAAATGCCAAAAAATGTATAGTCATACCCTTTGGCAAAAACAATGTGCCCACAAATTACCACATAGGCGGAAACCCATTAAGTACAGAGAAAGTTATTAGGGACCTGGGGACCCAAGTTGATAGCAATCTCTCCTTTGAAAACCACATTGCCAAAGTGGTTAGAAAGACCTTCTACATAGCCCACCTCATCACGAAGGGTTTCACATCTAGATCAAGAGAGGTAATCGTGCCCCTTTATTCATCCCTCATCAGGCCCATCATAGAATACAATGCCCCTCTTGGGATGCACCTTACCTGACACCTGCAGCAATTAGAAAGACCCCAAAAGTATCTCACCAAGAGGATCAAGGGTCTCAAACAGATGCCATATACTGCTCGGTTAAAAAAAACTCCAGCTCTACTCAGTTGCATACCGCCTACTTCGAGGCGATCTATGCCTGACATACAAAGCTATGTCAAATCCAGAATTAATGGACATGCTCCACCTCAGTAAATCTAAATCCCTTAGAGCCACACGCTTGAGGGACTTGAACCTCAGCACAGAAATAAATAGAACTTGCTAGAGGGACAGGTTCATAACCCAGAGGCTCCCTTCACTCTGGAATAGAATTCCAGTTCATGTGAGGCAGAGCACCTCACTGAATCTCTTCAAGAAGAATCTTGATAAGTGGATGGGGGATCGTAGGTTTGTCCCACTGATTACTCCCGTGTCACTATTAGACAGAGGCACAGTAAACTAAACCTTAAAAAAGGGCACAGTATACTCAAATCAAGGGGTGGCGTAAGCCATACAGAATCGGGCTAGGCTTATAATTGCCCCAGGGCAGATAGCCTAGTATGAACCTATGAACCTATGAACCTATGAACACCTTTTCCTTCTTGGCCCATCCTGCAATTGTTTCCACCTATGATGGCAGTATTGTATTGCTGCTGTCCACCACAGGCATTCAGTCTACATTGAGGGGTTGATGTTGTCCTGTCAGGCATTGCTAAGGCCATACAGCTATGTAGGTGTCCACATACTGTTGTGGTGTGGGACCGGACAATGCTGCTAGTTCCAACATATGGGATGTCCTTCATGTGGGCCTTGCCACCTTTCCTTGTCTGTGCAGGGGACATTATGGAGGTGTGGGGGCTACAGCTTCAGAGACAGTAGGTGGGAATACCTCACAGGACAGTACATGTGGAGACAGCCCAACAACATGGGGGACAAAGCTCCAGAATTGGGTTCAGGTTGTTTGTCATTAGTGCTGTTATACACATGGAGGGTTACTAGATTGACAGGGTTCATCTGGAAAGGCATTTACTGAGTGACTCGACATCTTCCAGTGATATGCCTCTGACATACCTCTCATCTGGCATGTTGTCCACAGAGTGGCCAGAGGTTTGCCTGTTATGTTTGGTCATTTCCTCAAACAATGTCTGTTTTTATGGGGTTGGTAGGATAATGTGAGGATTGCAGTCACTAACTGTTGACATCCATTGCTGTTCCAGACATCCTATCCTTCAGGGATGTTATGTTACAACAACACATGTAACACCAGCTACTGTTTCAGTTTGTAACACCATTATGTGTGAAATGTCACTCTTTCCAGCCCCCTGTTCCCCAAGTACATCATGTGGTGCCCAGATGTCCTGCACTATGAGGTGCAAAGGTATGGTATATCATTAATTACCGACTGCACTCTAGTTATCATCCCAGTGACCTAGCAGACTCCTGGCCATGGTATGCAGCAGTGGCCAGGATTTTGGTTCCACACCCTTGAAATTATGTGGAAATCTGTACATATGACAGTTATGTATGTCTATCCACTGTGAACAGACCACCAAGATTGTGTAGCAGTGTCGTGTGCAGATGTTTGTTGGGTTGGGTAGGGTGAGTAGCAGATATGAGTGCCATACATCCTTTACCTATCTGAATGTGCATGCTGCTACAGCTGCTGGCAGTCTATCAGGTCGGTATGCTTGTAGGGTCAGACTGTGAAATGTCCTGTAACACCTCAGGATTCCCAGTACACTGTGATTTTGGCCAGTATATGTCAGTGTAGTGTGTGACTGGCAATCAGGATATGTTTTTCAGACAGCCATTGTACTCTGGAGTTCATTTTGGTATGATGTTGTGACTGTGGTGCAAATGTTTCTGGGTGGACATTTTTGCACCACTATCTGCTTTTCACTACAGTTCTATCTTTGTAGTGCATGCTATATTTCAAATATACATGGGTAATTGCCCAGAGCTGATGTGGGGGAGTGTCATGTTGGTCTTACTGTGCTTCATAAGGTGCTGAGTGACATGATTTGGCAACTGTCAGGGGATTTCCATTCTGTTACATGACTGTGGTCATACCTCTACACTGTCCAGAGGCCTAGACACTGTCCAGATGCATGGCTCATATGTTTGCTCTGTTCCCCAGACACTCACTGCCCTTGGCTAATCAGTAGGATACTCTGGGGAATGCAGTCAGTACATGTTAACATCCATTGGTGTTACTGACTTCATATCCCTCAGAAAAGATATGCGACAACAAACCCAGTAACACCATCAACTGTCTACATTTGTAACAACAATATCTCCAGTATACCCCTGTGCTTGGGCTTCTGTCCCTCAATTATATCAGGCTTTGTCCAGATGTCATGCACTAAGAGGTTCAGAGGTATGTAGTATCATTATTTACTGCCTTCATTCCTGCTACCATCCCATTAATGTCATAGACTCCCAGACATATAACAAGGAAGTGGCCATAGATATGTTTTGTACCTATACATTCTGTGGGAAACTGTACATTTGAGAAGTCTGTGTATGTCTTCCCATTGTTAACAGACTGTCAGGATTGTGTAGCAGTGTAGTGTGTAGATGTTATTTGGGCTGTGTAGGGTGGAGGGTACATGAGAGTGTCATGGGCCCTTTCTATCTGACTGTGTATGCTGCTCCGGTTTCTGGTTCCGTATCACCTGTATATGTTTGTACAGGCAGACCATGACATGTCCTGTAACACCTCAAGATACCCACTCCACTTGGACTTGGGGCAGTATATGTAGGGGTAATGTGTGAGTGGCAAATGTGATATTGTTTCAAACACAGTCATTATACTGTAGTGCTCAGTTTGCTTACTGGTATGTCACTGTGACTGTGGTGCAATTGATTGTAGGTATGCACTTTCACACCAGTGTCTGTTTTCCACTAATGCTACATCCCTGTAGTACCTGTTATATTTGCAAATGCATGTGTACAGCCCCAGAGCTGGATTTGGGTAGTGTTATGTCAGTCTGATTATAGTTTGGAAGTTGCCTGTTAGCTGAGTGTAATTTCCCTAATGTTGTGTCATGTCCACGCATTCGTAGGATGTCCAGTTGTCTGGCCAATATCATTGGTCTGGTCCCCATAACTGTTATGTATTCCTGACACATCACTAACTAATGAGAACCAATTGAGTCCCAGACATGTGATATTTTAGTCAATATATGTTAGGACATAAAGTGTTACTATATCAATTTTCTCAGCTTATCTACTCACACATGTTGGACATTTCCCTATTCTCATGCCTTTGTCTCCCCACTTTTTCAGGCTTTGTCCAGATTCATTGCACTAAGGGGTTCTGAATGTCCAGATGTTTAGCCCATACATTTCTTCTGTTCCACAATTTATTTGTATTTGTCTAGAAAATCACTGTGATGATTCAAGGATTGATGTCAGCAAATAATGACATAACATTTCAGTTTCCATCGTCATATCCTTCAGTAATTGTCTGCTGAAATGCACCCTGTTGCTGTAGCAAATGTCTTTGTTTCTAACAGTGATAGTTCAAATATGTTCCTATATCTGGGCCATCCCACCCCCCTCCTTTTACAGCCTCTGTACAAGTGTCTTGCACTAAGAGGTTGAGAGGGATAGTTCTGAGGTCTGACTGCACTGGACTGCATGTTATGTACATACATTTATATATATATATATATATATATATATATATATATATATATATGTGTGTGTGTGTGTGTGTGTGTGTGTGTGTGTGTGTGTGTGTGTGTGTATATATCTATATATATATATATATATCTATATATATATATATATATATATATATATATATATATATATATTTTCCTTCCTTTATATATTTATATATGTGTATCTATATTATTTATCCACTATTTCATATATATGTTTCAACAGACACAAACATAACTATATATATATATATATATATATATATATATATATATTTATATATATATATATATATATATATATATATATATATATATGTGTGTGTGTGTGTGTGTGTGTGTGTATGTCTATATACAACACATGAATAACTCCACAGAGCTTTCTCCCTGATGTTGTATGCCTGTATTGCATGATATGTTTGAAAAAGCAGCATTAACTCCTACAGCTCAGATGATGTAGTGGTGCAGTGCTCTGACTAAAGTGTACAGGGTCATGAGTTTGAGACTTGGGACTGATGTTTTTTTTCCTTAATGTTAAATGACCAGAATGCATGATATGTTTGTTACAGCATTACAGGTTCTCAGAGCTCAAATGGTGTAGTGTTATGTTGCTGTGATTGTAGAGCACAGCATCCCAGGTTCAAGACTTTAGAGGGCTGACTTTTCTTTCTGGGCAGAACAAGGTCTGATGGATACAGAGTGATTAAGGCACATTTAACCACTTGTAAGCAGGTTTGCGTTACACTAAGTGATGCCAAGCTACGATTAATCTGTTTTAGCTTCACTTACCGCCACTTATTCCTGCTTACCCCTGCACTAATTTCTTTAAAAGGAAAAAAAAGGAGTGATAGGAAAGTGGTGAAAAAGGGGCATGCAAATGGAAGTACAGCATGAAAGGTAGCTGGGGATGTGCATGACAGGTATAGGAAAGGTCCATAGCTTTCCATTTCTTCTACAGCAACAGCTGTGAATTTCTACAGAATTTGGAGGTGAATTTGGACACTCAAATCCCTGAGAGAGGGGTGAGGACAACAGGAATGTGTTTTCAAGCCGATTGAACCAGATTGCATGTGTCTAGTGGACATGTGTGCAAAATGGACAGCTATATAGAGGGTGTAATATTTGGGGGAGCAGATGCCCTTTTTTAAGGTGTGAGTGGGTTGTTGGGGAAGGATAGTACACATATTTGAGGAGGTAAGTTGTGTAGGAAGACAGACAAGACAGCAGACAGTGGTGGTACATGACACATGTGGGGTAAACACCTTGGATGGGGTGGGTGATTGGGAATCATATGCCCATGACCCCTCAAATGGATACAGTGGGACTGAAGTCCCCACCCATGGGCAGTCACCACTGCTCCTTCATGGCCCCAAAGGTGGCTGTGCTGATGGCTGGACAGGAGCGGCAGGCTGACCCTCAAGATGCAACAGATGGCCCTCAATCTGATGCAGCTGTCCTCCAAACTCCTTTTGGATGGCGCTATGCACCAAACATCGGACCTGGCTACTGGTGACAGTTTCCTGTCTGCGCCCACTCCTGGGTGGTGGAGGACCAGCAGATGAGGAGGTCCCAGGTTGGGTCCCAGACATGTTGGGGCCTGTTTCCATGGCCAGATGAGGTAGGATAGGCAGATCCACCAGAATTTGCCTTCCCAGACGTGCTATGGTATTGAGGTTTTACAAAATATGTTGATTAGTCATGAGCAAAACATTTCAAAATTAGTTTTAACAGCATGCATGGGTGCTCCAACTAACTCAAAACAACAGATTTGAAACAGTTGCACAGCAAACAGAACACATGTATAAATGGAACAACAGTAGGCATCATAACATCATACAGGTTACATTAATAGCAGCATGCCACCAATGATAATATTTGAATGGGAAACATTAATAATCTAGTAATTCAGTATTTGTAGAACAGTAGGACACATGTCCTAACAGTAGTTTTGGAGAAAAACATACCTGTTGATCATGTGTATGATTTAATGGTGCAGATAGGGTGGGGGAGAGAGACAGAGATGTCAATTAACAACTGCATAGGCTTCAATTGTTCACAACTGTACTGAACATTGCTCTACTCATTACTCTCCAGGTATGACCTCACTTTACATCTATCTATGGCCTGGGGTTGGGTAGTGGAATGTTTGTACACAGTGTATTACTAAAGCCTTCTTAAAGCTAATACATACATTTCCTTACCTGGCAGACCTGTAGAGGAAATATCTGTTAACACAATTTTTACACATATTTACATATTCAGGGTTACATATTTGACACTAACAGGGGTGCCCTGTACTCATGCTGTCTGTGTGTGCTACTGCCATAGTCCACCTGGATTTCTATCTGTCACCCTGAGTATTGGCAGCAGTGACCACTAGCCCTGACAGTATGACACTTGAGGGACATTTATCAGAAGAAACCACTTGGTGTATGTACTTATCTTGTCATTTGCAACCTTGGAGTTGGACAGTGGAAGTGTTGTACACAGTGTATTAGTACAGCCTTCTTACAGCTACTTGAAACATTTCCTTACCTGGCAGACCTGTGGAGGAAATTTCTGTTAGCACTACCTGACTGTTTCTATACATATTCCTGGGTGAAATTATGCATACAGCTTACTACCACTTCCAGGATTCGAACCGTGCCTGTTTGTGCAAGCAGGTACAACAAGGTTGTGTTTCAACACAATGAGCTAATGAGGAACTGCTATCTCTTGCTTGACTGTTTTCTGCCTAATCCCTTCTTGATTGGAGAATCTGACCTTGTAATTCTGACATTCATGCATGGCAGATAGTTCTTGTACTGTGTATTAATACTTTGACATATTACAGTCTGGAAAGCAATGGTTAACACAAAGCACTGCTGTAGGGGATACAGTGTAATTGTTTACAGATTACAATTCAGGGATCAGATATTGGTGCATGGAACATTTCATATAGTTGATCTCATGTTTTACAGCTCCACATTCTTTGTCAGATGAGCCTCAATTAATTCATGCTGTCAGATCCATAGTTGCTGTGCAGAACCTGTACACATTTAGTCATACCACCACATACCAAAGTAAACACAACAGTCTAGAGTTTTTAGTTTTATTGAAGGGTACTGGCACTTTTATTGATAGATATCCTGTACATCAGTATTACTCTGCTAACGTATGTCTCGCTTATTCATTACACACAGTACACATTTTAACCTACTGGCAGTTGACATTCTAATCCTTTCTATTTATTTGCCCTGAATACTGCAAGCTAGATTTGTATGCACCAGCCTCCCAGCACAGCCTTAGCAACCTGCTGGCATGGGTATCTATGTTCACAGCCCTCTCAGCTACAGCTGTACAGGAGACAAAGAAACATTTATGCATATCTATCAATTACATACACAGGCTAGACTTTGGTAAACACTAATTGATACTGATACTTGCACACTTCTGGGACATTATGTGTCCATGCATCTTGGGTCTGCTGGTCCAAGACCTCCTTCTTCCTACGCTTGAGGTCAGTGGAATGGTACCAGACCTGCTCCCCAGTTCAATGGATGCCAGTAGCACTGGTGAGATCATGTGTGAGATGGTCCCAGGCCTCCAATTTGTATTGGGAGCCCTAGTACTGGCTCTGCAATAGTCTCTCCTCATGGTCTTTCAATGTGAGTACAGCCATGACCCTAAACTCCTGAATGCCCCAGCGTTGCACATGAAAGCGTAAACCCTGTATAACACCAGACATACTGCCTGCAAGGATGACCTACAACTTGTTATGGCTGTATCCCCACCTGAGAGGTTTAAATAGAGCCAAATTCCTACCCTTTGCCATCATTGGACCATTTTGAATATGCTGAGCTAAGCTAAGTGATGGGCAAACCTGCTCAGCTAAGGTTGTCAGTGCTTAAAGGGATAGATGTTGAGCACTGCTTGCCAATGCACAAATCCACTTAGTTGGGCTACTTTAATGCTTACACCAGCTTAGCATAGCTGAGCACTACTTAGCATTGCTCAGATTTCATTTTATAGAGTATCAGTATTGTGGGATGATTCCTCATTACTGATATATTATAATTTTATGTTTACCTTCCATGACATCCCCATATGTGCTTTCATTAAATTATACTCTTGTGTGACTATACCATATGGGGCACTTGTGTTTATATGGGAGTTTCACATCTTTTCTAGACTGACATCTCACTTTTGGACCTGCTACACTACCCTGGCTGACAAAAAACAGTTGCTACATAATTTATGTTTAAAAAAATTATTTTAACACTACTTTCCCATAGAACAATAAGTTGCCTGTCTTGGTACTCAAGCCATGAACACCTGCATGCAAAGACAGAACTCCAGCCACTACACTATCTCAGCTTGGCAATTTTATTTGTATATTTGCATTTATCTCCTAGGCGATGTTTAAGCTATGGTAAGCGGAGGGTCATCATGCACACACCCGCTTAGCTACACTTAAACATTCCTTAGGCTAGAAAAAAAAGGTTATATTATTATTATGTTATATAAGTGAGTCTTGCGGTGTTCTGACAACTCATTGAGGACTACATTTGTGAAATAATGGCATTCGTTTGGTTTTGAGGCTTCTATCCTTCAGGGACTCCTGCCAATACATATCCTGTTTTCTATCAACTTTATAAGTTTGTGAGGGCAATTTTTCAGACATGTCCCTAATTAATTATTTATTCCACCCATTAGTTGTGCCTTTGTCAACATGCACTGCTGTAAGGGAATATTGGCATAAATTTGCTTTTAGACTTCTACCCTTTAGTAATTCATGCTAATGCATGACCTGTTTTCTATCAACTTTCTGTGTTTAGTGGGCAATATGTGTGCTTTACCCTTCTGAGGGATTTATCCACCATTATTTGTGCATTTGCACACATTTCCTGCTTTAGCAGGTTGCAGAGGTGTCATACGGCACTTTGGCAATGCAGGGGGTGTGTCACAGAGCCTGTCACACCCCCCCCCGCATTGCTTTCTTCATGCCGATGTTTCTTTCAGTGTCTGCGGACACTGAAATACTGGCATAATATTAGAATAGATCTCTAATTTTTTGCCAGTTTGGCTTAGAAAGTTCTGTATGGCACTTTCTGAATACAGGTGGCATGTTCAGTGTTCGTGCACTACTTGGACGCACCGCCTGCACTTGTTTATGGTTCGTGTCCATATAGGAAGTACTTCAGTGTGCCTTCATGAATATACAAGGTGCGCTGCTGTGCTAAACAGACACGGACCATTCTAAGCAAGAATAGTCTTATTCTTGCATGAAATTTATTGAATCCAGGGGAGTAAGTATTAAATTTGTAATATTTTGTAAACAATGTACAATATCTCAGCAACCACTTGAGTTAAACACATACTGTCAGCATCATTTTATTCATCTGCCTGTGAGCTTTCATATGAGGCTAAGGAGTTCTGTCTGTGTTACTTGGTTGTTGAGATATTTAGAAAAATGTGAAAATGAATTTTATGTAAATTAATATCATAAAAACAACAGTTAATGTCTATTTACCTGCAGCAGACGGAGGTCAAATATTAATGCAGTTGAGTTTGCTATTGTGTAAGCTTTAAGATGACATTTTTTAAAATCGTGTACATAGCATGGTTTTGAAATTATTGATGCAAATGTGAACAAGCAATATTCAACACCTGGAGGTGTCAGTAGGTGTTAACTGTAGATGTACCTGGAGGTGTCCCTCAGATGTAACAAGTTAATACAAATGTTTGAGTACACTGTCAAATGTAACTATTCAAGTTAATTTGGAAATACACATTGATTATACAGCTATAGCAGTTAACAATTCATTACATTTAATTGCAGATATGCAGTCCAAATGCATATTACTGTGTGTTACATTTGTCAAGAAAATGTGATCTCTAATCTGATTAAGATGCAGAGATGGGTCATTTTAAACCATAACAAAAACAGATACTTCAAAGTATTCCTTTAGTCTGTAGCTAGAGATTAGTTAATTAGAAATATTAAATAACTTTTTTTTCATAGTTTGTTTCAGTACATTCAATAGAATAAAGAGCAAAATTACAGTTTTTCCTTTTTCCTTGTCTTATAAAAGAAGAGTTTAAGCTGAAAACAATATCACTAAAACAAAGTTGCTTTTAGAAAGTGCACGGCACCCTGCTGTTATGTTTTCAGTATGTCTTAGAATATTATTTTGTTCAGGAATACAATAAATCATATGCTGGTTTAAAAGCACAGAAAAGTAGCTTTAGTGTCAGGCATGTGGATGAGTTTCATGTAAAGTATGCTCAAAGGGAGCCAATAGGAATTTAAGTGCACAAGCGAATAAGGCATAAAGTCATCACAGAATGGCTCGGCAGGAGTTACTATACACATATGCCCATCATCATCAAGTGACAGTGTTTTAGTCTCTGCTTTGTTTCAGGTACAGTGGGAGGGCAGTTTTATCCCCCCTGCTATGAGTATGATTTAACTGACATGAAAAACATCAATAAATATTGAATTAAAGGGAGCTATAAACTGTGTAGGATGGTATACTTGAAAACTTTTATGTTAAAAAAATAACTTCTTTTAGCAGACTTTGTGAAATGCTTTAAATATTTAAGATGAATTTAGTGCTTATGAGTGACATCAATATGGGCCCAATTAGCACAGTCTGCAACCACTTTATAATTCAGAAGTATGTGATCATTCAGCTGGAAGCGTACTTGACAGAAACTCCATAGTCATGAGGGGAAAAGCTTACACGATCACCCACTAGGATGGAGAAGCTGTCATTCTTTCATCAGTGCTGCGGAATACTAATTTCAAGGGCAAAATATACAGGTAAAACACTGCAGCACTACATTGCAGGGAAGAAAAGTGTACTTGAATAAGTTTAGCAACTAATTTTTGAATGTAAAGTGAGTTATTCTTTGTATTACTTTCTGATATACATTACCTGTAAGAACGCTTTGCAGTCCAGTGATGGCCTCTGCCTGTTCAATTTAGAATGGGGAAAGTTACACTCATGCTTTAAAAGTACTGTACTTTTTAAATCAGTGAAATTTTATTGGTTTTATCTGAAGGTCTAGGATTGCAGGAACAGCAAAGCAGAATAGCACATCACAAAATAAAATCAGTGCATATTTAATTGGAGTACAAATAAACTTAAAAATAATTATTCTAGTCTGGAAATATTAGGCTTCATTAAAAATGAACACACAATTAAAACTGACAGCAACTGTCACTTTATCTCAATCCTTATTTATGATATATGTTAGAATGTGATTTCCTGTAATACGTAGGGATACTACAGCATGTGAATCACCATTTAGTGTAGCAATTGCATTAACGAGAAGATGTAAACAGAGTATGATGAAGATAATGATTAACAATGTTGTAGTCTAAAAGGAATATGTTAGTAAAAAAACTTCAATATTTGTTCAATCAGTTATACCCTTCTACTGTTACAGCTTATTATCGACATATATACACCTGCCACCTATGTAACAGAAAATGCCATGTACATTATGTATTTAGTGCAGAAAAAACGATGACCATGCCAAATATTATATCACAAATGTGAATCTGTATGTCAGACATAAGGAAAATCAAATGGCTACAACAAGGAATGCATTTTCATAGTGTTATGGTTTTGAAATAAATCATATATTTTGACCAAGTGCAACGCATCAGCACAAAAAGCTTGTACGATCAAGCCTTGGAGAGCAGCTGTGCACACCTGAAGGAAAACATCATGCCAATGCAGATTAATTCCTGATTCATAGAGGTAATGAAAAAAGGCAGTCTTCAAAATGATTAGTGCAATACAAGCAGTATAATCTGAATTCATACCTCTATTGCAAAACTCTCGTCATTAAATAATAAAGAACAAATTAAAAAAAAAAAAAAAAAATATATATATATATATATATATCGAAGACTGACGAGGGATCCAGAAGAGACCGAGATCGAAAGAGAAGCTCCAGAGTGACAGAAGAGAGACCGACCGAGATCGACCTGACGCCGGGATCTATGAACGGGGAGAAGACCTGTGAGTGAAATTGGTAGTGAACAACACCAACGCCGAGGATGCCGACGGTGGAGGCAGGTAAGTGAATGACGGAGTGGTGGTCGCTGTAAGTAGGGGTGTAAGTGTGGGTTTAAGTTAGGGGGGGTGGGTTAGGGTTAGGAGTGAGTTAGCGAGTTGGGGTTAAGAGGGTGGGGGTTAGGGAGGTTAGTTAGGGTTAGGGGATAGGGGTGGGTTAAGTTGGGGTTAAGGAGAGGGGAGTTAGGCTAAGTGCGGAAGTTAGGGTTAAGTGAGTAGTGGGGGAGGCGGGTAGGTAAGTGTGCGATAGTTAAGGGTGAGGTACCTTGTTAGTAGGGTAAGGATTTTTTGGTGCTGGTGTTGTGTTGTGTTGTGTGTGTGTGGTGGATGTGTTGTTTTTTTTTTTGTTTGTTGTGTTGTGTGCAGTGTATGGGGTTGTATGTTTGTGTACCGTCCGGTTGTTTCGTTTGTCGTTATGTGTGGTTTTTCGTTTATTTATGGACTGTCGTGGTGTGGTGTCGGTGATGTTGTTGGTGTTGTTGTGGTTTCGACAGGTAGAACCATATATATATATATATATATATATATATATATATATATATATATATATATGTGAAGTCCACAGCAGGGCTAGCTACCCAGTGGTGTCAACCTTGGCTCTAGAGGATTGTCACTGTTGAAGTGACATCTTGACCCCATGTGCAAAAATAAGAAAAAGGGGTTGTGGATGGATGAATGGATGTAAGGTACTGAGAAGCCAGAAGAGTGATCTGAATGCGATGGACCTAGAAAAGAACTGCTAAGGTATTTCAGATTATGAAGAGGTCAGCTAGACCATAACAAGGAGTAGGAAGTAATAAATATGCTATTATATGTACTCATAAGTATGGAGTGGATAGGTCAAGATTGGAATGTGACCAAACCGGTTAGGTAGTGTGATCAGACAAGGCAAAGAAAAAGAACAAACGAGGTACACAGCAAAACCAAAACAGTGTTCCCTACTGATATTGTAGTTGCATCCAACGTTTTGAAGGTGCCAATATGTAGTACCACAATGCATTACATCATAATGGTGTGATGTGTACGAATGTTGATTATTTAACATCTCAGAATGAGCAGTGGGTGGAAGAATATTCTGTAAATCATATTTAAATCAATATAGTTTGCAGAAATTGAAATAATGCATGCTTTAAAATATGTTTGCATGGAAAAGACAGTATGTAAGTTATACATAATTTATTGCTGGAATTACAAATACACTCATGACATCCAGAAATGTGATGCGCTTATTAGAGATGTGGGAGCACTAAAAAGGAAGTTTGTCGTGAAAAGAGACTTATTAAGTATAACACAAATACATTTGATATAGTCTCACTTCCCTGAGAACTGTATTCCAGCTGAACAGTCTAGAAATTCTGTGTGCAGCATGACATGAAAATTGGCTTAGCTAGGTGGTCGGCCTTAAAGCTGTACATTTTATGTCTATTATTTCCATTTTTTTAAAATATATCATGCGACATACTGACTGATCATATTAGTTCATAGGTTCATAGGTTCATACTAGGCTATCTGCCCTGGGGCAATTATAAGCCTAGCCCGATTCTGTATGGCTTACACCACCCCTTGATTTGAGTATACTGTGCTCTTTTTAAGGTTTAGTTTACTGTGCCTCTGTCTAATAGTGACACAGGAGTAATCCCTGGGACAAACCTACGATCCCCCATCCACTTATCGAGATTCCTCTTGAAGAGATTCAGTGAGGTGCTCTGCCTCACATGAACTGGAATTCTATTCCAGAGCGAAGGGAGTCTCTGGGTTATGAACCTGTCCCTCCAGCAAGTTCTATTTATTTCTGTGCTGAGGTTCAAGTCCCTCGAGCATGTGGCTCTAAGGGATTTAGATTTACTGAGGTGGAGCATGTCCATTAATTCTGGATTTGACATAGCTTTGTATGTCAGGCATAGATCGCCTCGAAGTAGGCGTATGCAACTGAGTAGAGCTGGAGTTTTTTTAACCGAGCAGCATATGGCATCTGTTTGAGACCCTTGATCCTCTTGGTGAGATACTTTTGGGATCTTTCTAATTGCTGCAGGTGTCGGGTAAGGTACATCCCAAAAGGGGCATTGTATTCTATGATGGGCCTGATGAGGGATGAATAAAGGGGCACGATTACCTCTCTTGATCTAGATGTGAAACCCTTCATGATGAGGTGGGCTATGTAGAAGGTCTTTCTAACCACTTTGGCAATGTGGTTTTCAAAGGAGAGATTGCTATCAACGTGGGTCCCCAGGTCCCTAATAACTTTCTTTGTACTTAATGGGTTTCCACCTATGTGGTAATTTGTGGGCACATTGTTTTTGCCAAAGGGTATGACTATACATTTTTTGGCATTTAGCTTTAAACCATGGCGCTGGCACCAGTTATCTGTCTCTGTGAGACCTTTTTGAAGGATGTTTGTGTCAGCTGGAGAGTTGATTATGGCACCCAGTTTGCAGTCGTCTACGAACTTGGTGAGCCATAGTCCTCCCATGTTTGCCTGTACCTCGGAAAAGTATATACCGAACAAGAGTGGTCCCAGGACAGAACCCTGTGGGATGCCACTTGTGACCGGTTTCGAGTCTGACATGGCTCCAGCAACTCTCACTCTGTGGGTTCTGTCTTTGAGCCAGTTTGCAACCCATCTTGTGACATAGGGGGTTATATTTAAGCTGGATAGCTTATCTATGATGCCTGAGTGGGGTATTGTGTCAAATGCCTTTGCAAGGTCCAGATAGGCTGTGTGGACTGCCTTCCCTTCATCTATGGCTTTGGTGACTGTTTCAAAGAAGTCAACCAGGTTCAAAAGGCAGGATCTGCCCTTGACAAAGCCGAACTGGGTAGGATCTAGTGTCTGTAGGTCCCCAATGTCTTTGTTTATGAGCTCCATGATGATCCTCTCCATAGCCTTGCAGACTAAGCTAGTCAGGCTTATGGGGCGATAGTTTCCAGGGTCCGTAGAGGCTCCACCTTTGTGGAGTGGGACCACTGTTGCTGTACACCATTCTGTGGGCACATATCCTGTAGTGAGGCTGAGATTGTAAAGCTGTTTTATTTGAGGGATTAGTTCCTCTTGGAGTTCATGTAGGACACAACCTGGGATGCCATCTGGTCCCATGGAAGCAGTGTTTTTTGCTTTGGAGAGGGCAGCCTTCACCTGAGCATCTGAGATGTTTGGGAGGCAGCCCTCTGCCGGGATAGATACTTGCTCTATATATTAGACATGTCACAAGCAGAAATTTCTGGCAATGCAACTTTTCTGTCTTTGCAATACCATTTTCTTTGCATCTCCCCATTTATCGTCTGTCCTGTTTAAACGTCATCCATATCTATAGAATTTAGCAAATCTATTTACACTGGACATCCGTTTTGATTCTAGGACAGTTTCTGCTGTGTTAAAGCAACACTTTGAGCTACAACTTCAGGAATCCCTCCAGCCCTAATTCCCCCCTCTCTCTTTTTAGCTCTTGAGTTTCAGAGTAATCGTAGTGACTATTTTTCTTCAGCAGGGTTCTTTGTTAATGTCATGTGGTTCTTTGTCTTGAAACTTTGACTGACGTGTTTGTCTGTCACAAAAATCTATGCGTTCTTCTGTACAACTTTCTCTATTCCCAATGTTGTTGTTGTTGTTGTTGTTTGCCTTTCGATTTTTCCCAGTAAGGGGTCACCACATCGGAACTCTGGCCTGCTAATGATTGGCAGTAGATTTTTATGAAACACCGATGTGCCAGCTCGACGTCCAACCTTCAACGAAGGCACGCCCATTTACACACGCATGTCTTTCGAATGCTACCCAACCGCCGGGAGGACATGTAGACTCTACACAGAAGGCACTCCCAAGCCAAGCCGAGAATCGAATGGGAGAACCTCTTGCTGTGAGGTAACAACGCTACCACCGTACCACAATGAAATGCACAATATCTTGGTTCTAATGCTTTACCAATTGTTTTGGTTTTAGGCTGCTGACCTCCTTATGGCTTAAGTGTTTTTACTTTATCATAGCACTATAAGTTTTGTACTTTTCTACAGTTTCTGCCATGGCAGTATATTTGTCTTTGACAATTTATCTTCAGCATTATCTTTTCTTTTTATTGGTTTCAGGCATCAATAACATGAGTGGTTCTCCTAGAGGGGATCATTGGCTTATTATTCTGTGGGGGACTCTGACTGTTCTGTTTAGGTCATTGATAAATAAGTGAAGCTGTAGTGGTCAGAGAATAGAGACTTCTGGGACTCTTGTGGAAAGATAGGAGAGGAGGGGAGGGGTTTGTCATTTCACTGCATGGGACCTGTTAGCGGGTAACTAAGAAACCAGTTAAGTGAGGAGGGTGATAACCCACAGAAAGAGAGATTATCAAAGACAACCCAAGTTCAATAAGATACCCCTAACTCAGATTATTTTATTATTCCTTCTCATTCTACTAGCCTTCATCACCAAATATCAAATCCATCTCCTTCAAATACTTAAGACTTCAAACAATCTTCACAAAGAATATCAACATCTATCCAGCCTACCTTTCTCCATAACACCCTATCTCTACAAACAAACCATATCTGATGTATTTATCTCTAAATATCTCAAAACTAAGTATACAAATTTACAATCATATAGCAAACCAAGACCAAAATATAACTGGTCACACTCTTCCCTTTGTAAAATATCAATTCAAAAAATGAGCGGAGATATTCACCCCAACCCTGATCCCACTGTTCATAAAATTATCACTTCCAACCCCAAAATAAACCAGTCACCTAATATATCTCAGCAAGATACAGACCCCAAACTCACCTTACTAAAGATGAACCTGAGACATATGTACAATACAATCCATGACATACAGTACATGCCTGCCTTGCCACAGTACACCCCTGATGTAGATAAAGCTACTGAAACCTGGTTAAAAACGAAATAAAGGATAATGAGCTCACACCCCCCCCCCCCCGGATACAATACACTCAGGAAGGACAGACAGAACAAGCATGCAGGTGGTGTAGCAATCATCTATAAACATTCCCTGACCATCACCTTACTTCCACAGACATACCCAGATTAAACAATGCTGAACTTCTAATAGCACTCCTAAAATCAACAATAGGAAAATGCTGTGTTTAACAGCAATTTATGTATCAGGGAATAACATTTATACTGTTTAAAAGCACCCTTTCTTAGATATCCCAATAAATTACCCATGAATCTATAATACTTGGAGACTTAAATATACACTGGCAACTCATAAATTCTACTACTCCCAGTGAATTCATAAACTTGTTCAACTTCAGACAATTAATAACCGCACCTACTAGAATCAATAAAACTTCAGGGAGACAGTCAACATTAGACTGGATTCATGCAAACAAGACAAACAGACAAAAGTAGGCGGCCTCTCAGATAGCATATGTGACCACATACCAATGTATGCTACTAGAATTCACCATAACCTAGATAAACACAGTATCTATAATACATATGAAATATAAATAGGAAGATAGTTGTGTAGAATGTTATTTATTGCTGGACAAGCAGATGGATTTTGGATAATTTTATAGGTGGTAAGAAGCTGTGTATATCTTAGTTGATAGGGTAGTTCTAACTGGTTTAGTTTTTTTTAGTGCTGCACAGTGATGAGTTGTAAAAGTTATCAACTTTGTTATAGAATTGTTCAAGTTTTGATTTTTGTGATGCCTGAAGGTTAGTAGGAATAGAACACCATAAAGAACTGTGGGGAGGAGTAAAGTAGTGACAAGTGGAAGTTGCATCTTTGAGAAAGATTTTGGGTCTGTAAATTATCCCTAGTTTTTCTAAGTTTTTCTTATGCAATTTTTCAATATGCAGGTCAAAGGCTATCCTCCACTATCATCCCTAGTAATTTGCTATGAGAAATGACTTCAATGGTTATATTATCAGGTGAGAGAACTTTACATGTTCTTTTTATCCTGGGAGAAGGATTTTGGGGAAAAAAGGTTTTTTTTTTCAGGGCTGAGCATCAGTAACGGGTTACAAAACCATCTTTCACTTGTTATCAAAGCTTCCTGAGTAATTTTTTGGAAGTGTGCTATGTTAGCACATGTGCAAATGAGTGTGAAGTCATCTGTGCACTGTATTAGGGAGGTCTATTGTGTGGATGTGTGGTGGGTGTTGGTGAGAGTGTAAAAGAGGAGAGGACCAAGGCAGAACCTTATGGTACTCTGGTGATGATTGAGAGGTATGGAGAGAGGATGAAGTGCCATTTTACTGAGTGATAACTATTGGACAGATAGCTTTTAAACCACAGAAGGGTGGGCTGAGAGAGACCTAATGAGGAAATTAAGTAGATGTTTGCTGTGACAAACTGTGTCAAAAACTTTAGAGAAATCTAGAAATAAGGAGGGGACTAGTTTTGCTGTTATTTCTACCTTTATTGTCAGTATCTAAATAGGTTATAAATGCAGTGCTAGTACTATAGGAAGAGCAGAAACCATGTTGTCTGGGGACAGGAGTTCTTGCAGAAGATAGTTTAGCAATTGTTTATAGATACATTTTTCAAGTACTTTGGTGATTGGGGACAAGATTGCCATAGCTCTAAAGTTAATAATGTCTGTTGAATTTTCCCCTTCATGCATAATTATAATGCATTACTTTTTCAATAGACAGGGAATATAGTTTGCCTGGAATTAATTTTTTATAAGGACTGAGACAGGATAGGCAATGCTGTCATCTGCTATTGTAAGGTGTTCACTTAGTAGGTCATCCGCTGATGCAGAGCATGGTTTGATTTGTTTAAGAGTAGTTTTATAGATTATGTGAACACATGTTTGAAAGTAAAAGTGGATGTGCTGACAAGTGGCTGCTGGGCAGGGTCTGGATTAGATGTTGGGGAATCATTGGATAGAAATGTTTTACTATCTGTGAAATAAGCGTGGAATTGTATTACAATTTTGAGTGATGAGTTATTGGGAGAGGGGTTAGGGTTGTATTTATGGATGGGATGCAAGATTTCTTTAATGACTGTCTAGAACTTTTTAGGGTTGTGTTTACTTATTATTCTGAAAGTGATTATATTATAGTTGTTGTTTGTCTACATTAATTTTCTTTTTAGTATGATTTCAAAGCATTCAGAAGTTTTCAAGATATTGTAGCATTTTATTTGTTGCCATTCTTTCCATGCTTTTTCTCTATCCTGCATTAGCATCCTACTCTTTTTGGTTAGCCAAATTGAATTATTTGTTTTTAGTCTCTTTTTTATAGAAGCTGCAAGCTATTTATGATATTCAGCTTGAATTAATTTACAGCATCATCTAAGGAGAGGATTTTAAGGAAGTTTCCATTTAATAGATGATAGGGTAGTTAGGAACATTTGTGGGCTAAAATTGCAAAGGTTGCGATTTGTTTTATGCATATGTTGTTTACGTGGATATGTGAGATGTCTGGTTGTATAGATTGGGAGATGATCATTGAGGCAGTCAGATACTATAACTGAGATGGTGTATTTGCTAGAGTCTGATGCTAGGATCCAATCTATTAGGGAATTTGATGCCTTGCTATAATGTGTAGATGCTATTAATTAGTTGTGTGAAACCAAATAAGTTCATGTTAGATATAGGGGAGTTAGAGCTTAGGTCCAACCAACTAACATTCACATCACCTAATAGTATTATTTTTTTGTGGAATTGTTATGGATATCAAATGTAAGATATCTTCCAGTGTAGCTGTACTGTTGCCAGGATGGATGTAAAGAACAGTAATACGCATTTGTTTATACTTATTTAAATTCAGAAATGGTATAAAAGCTCTGCTGAATTGAATTTTGGTATTGGTTTGTTGTAGGGGGAAATGCAATACTTGTTGTGAAATACTAAAATAGTACCACCACATTTCCTTTTTATATAGTCTTATGTATGATATTATAGCTGGGAGGCAGAATTTTGGAGTTGTTTATGCTGGGGCTGGGGTTATGCTTAGGTTAAAAGACCTAAATTTCTATTCTGACTTCATATATCTGTGAACCTTACAGTGTCAGTGGCTGCACTAGTACTGGGTCTGAAACCATGCTTTGATGGTGAAAGCATTTAACTTATGCTATTATTCATGCATAAATAACTCATCCATGCTAATGTTACTTCTATATCATTTTCAGATGATTTAAACCTCTGTATTAATTTAACCTTGTACTACCGTTTTCAACCACTAAACATGTAAATATGCTTTACATCCTTCTCTAAGCTGCTGTTTAACTTTTGTTTAGTTTTTGCTATTTTGTATGTAAAATTTGCTGAGCTTGTTTCTGTTTCCACTATGTATTGTACATTATATTATGGAGCTTGTACTGTGTGTTATTGGAGCTTTTCTCCCTGGGCCTCCACTGAAAACGGGCTCTTTGAGCCTAGTGGATCTCCCCGGTCATCAAACTGGAAATAAATAAATAAATAAAGTATGTTCTGGGAAGTAAAATATGTAGTAAGTTGAGAGAGAGTATATCTTTCCAATATTTTGGATTGGTCTATAGTCTGTAGCTCATTTGATGAGCCACCTTTTTGTAGAGATATTACATACAATGTTTTTCTGTATGGTTGGGACATATTTTTCTTGGATGAAGCAGTTTATTAGAATCAAGGCAAGATATGCAAGACTATCTGCAGGGTGTTTGAAGGAAGTTGATGAAGGGCAGTGGTTGTAAGAGTTTAGACATTTTTATTTGCATATGTTAGCACACTGGATTGATTGTGAATGTCTGATGTGGCTTCAATGAGTTGGATGGATATATTTGCACAGTTTTGTTTTATGAAATGTGAGTTAAGCTGTGAATCATAGCTTTGAAAGTTATTGGTTAGGGATGGGTTTTGTTGGCTTGATTGTCCAGAAATGAGCAATGTATTTATTGATTTACTGAGGTTTTTTGATTGTTTGATGAATTTTTGGCATTGCTTTAATAAAATTTTCTGTCCTGTTTTATCCATTGTTTGCAAGGATGTTTGAGACTTAGTTTGTAGCAATGAGTTGCAGTCATTTAAGTTGCATGAGTTTGGTATCAGTCAGTTACCGAACAAAAAATTAAATAGCTCACCCTGAGTTAAACCCACTGCCGCTGAGCAGTGCAAGGTAAAACATTTTTCAAGCATTTTGTTGCGGTAAAACAAAAATACTATGTGTGGGATATGCAGACACTTTATATTATGGAAATGTGTTGTCCTGTATTTACCCCTGTAATAAGTTGTATCTTAAAGAATCCTTATAAATAAAAGAAGTCTGCCCCTGCTTAAAGAATCCTTATTAATAAAAGAAGTGTTCCCCTGCCTGTTATATGAATATTCTATACTACATGCAAACAAAATATCTTCAACTGCAAGCACACACATCAGCATGTTAATGAATTCATCACATCTGGTAGAAGTAGTGTCTGAAGAACTCATTGAAACAAAACGCCATTTTTTAGCATTTATGTATGTCTCTTTAGCCTCTGTGAATTAAAGATATAACCTCCGTTTTTGTCTGCTTGGTCCTCCAGTGCTCCATTTAGATTATTAGTTGTATTGTGTACTGGATTCTCCGTTTTCACTATTTAACAGACTTCAAAGCTGCCCATATATTGTAGACATGATTGAATTGTCACATACTTTAGCAGCAATCAGATTAGGTGCCATACCCCAAAGACTCCTGATGCAGATTCCCAAGTAAACTATTCCTTATCAATACTGTCAATGCTGCCAATGAACAGATTCCAGTTACTACTATCTCTTTTATTCAGGTGGTAATTAGAATCATTAATCAAATTTACATTTCTGTCTCCTTCTACTCAGGTTGAAATTAGAAACCATGCTGCTCCTTTTCATGACATAATGATGACTAGGTTCCCATGGTTACATCACTGTAATCCCAGCATGCATCTGTTTCCCCCTTTAAAGACTGCATTCTATTGTAGTCAGATCCTGCTGCACAGATTACATGCAAGTGACATAAAGCGGCCATTAGAGCTTACTGGAAGTGAGATGGCATTGACTACTCTCTCCAACCAACTGAGTTATCGATTGTATTTGTACCTACATAAAAACAGATTATTTTCCAGCTGATTGACCATTTAATGTGCTATTTTCCCTAAACTAACAGACAAGTAAGTCATGAGACTATTTAAACCTTGCCGATACCCACCCTTGTGATGCACCACGTCTTTCTGGAAGAGCAAAGAAATCAGGCCCGGGATGAATTTGTTGATGCTTCTCTGTTTGTCAAAGTTAGTCTTGAAATATGTAATGGTGTTACTCTGCTTAACATATAAGGACAGTTTATTTCTGATATGGTGACTGTGCTGGATGATAAATCTTTCCCTCCTGTGTATTTTGTTGATATGCTTTTGTAGATTTGAATACTTAGATCTGCCTGATAGTGTAAATGTTAATTTTCTGGGGACATTAGAGATCAAGGAGAGTTTGATATTGTAGTTTATGAAGCCAGATATTAAACATTCATTGCCTTGTTGATTAGGCTAGTTAGCCTGATATATCTTCATTTTCCAGAACCTGTTGTGTTGTCCCTTTTATGAAGGGAAATCATGACAGCAGTTACATACCCGAGGTTTAAGTTTAATATGTGCTACTACTTCATCTCCCATGTATCATATTTCTAGTTCCTTCACAACCCACTGGAACATGGCCTGCTGTAGTATCCATTTTTCTCAGTCTGTTTACACTCGATGTATTAAGGCAGTGTTGTAACTCCTTGTGTTTACCAGCAATCTCTTAGTCTTATCAAAGACAGACACTACATGTGAGAGTTTTGCTTAGTTACTCAGACTAGAAACAGACCTCTGCCTACTGCTTGCAGTTGGCAGTTGATAAACAGCACTAAAATATTACTCTTCATCATATGCTGATACTATCAGCAGAATGTCACCTGAGCACTCCAGGCACTTACCTATCAAACTTTAGCAATACATGAACATTTCTACAGCCCTGCCTATACCTACACCTTCCACTACACCAGTCTCCAGGGAAAGCCACTATTGCTGTAAGCCTACACACCTAAAGTCCTCAAAGCCTGCAGTTCAGCCTAGCAAGGTTTTAGCAGTTGCTGACTCCTTAGTTAGGCACACAGTCTGTACAATTTACTATGGACAAGAACAGGAAAATAGTAAGATGTGCCTGTCATGCCAGGATTAGCGATAGCACTAGGACCTTTTTAACTCTCAGCTGCTCTAAACATGACTAAGACCTTGCAGTTGCACATGTGGAGTGTATAACCTTAAGCACACTCTTCTGTGGCAGATGCAGAAAGACATGCCAGAGCTCTCTGTATATGTGTTAGAAGAAGGTATGGGCATAGGTTTAATCATTACGCATGAAGAATGATACCTGTACTTAAGGACATGGTAAGGGTCTTCAGAAATTAACTCTCCTTCTGCTCTCATGCCAGGGTACCCAGTATATAACAACACAAGAGATAATGGGGGACATGCCCACCCCCTTTGCTTTACAAGCAATGGTCTGCAGTTCTCCACCTCCAACCCTTTTTTGCACTGGCTAAAACGTTTGCTGCCTCCATAGTGCATTTGTAGGCAGGATATTAGTTCTGGACATTCTAGCTTTCTTATTCTAATTCAGCCAACTTCAAGTTAGCACTGCTTAATGCATGTGGTCAGAACAATAAAATAACAGAGCTTGAAGCCTTACTAAACCAAACATATTCACATCTGTATAATTATCAAAATACTATTCTAGTGCTTTACTAGCACTCCCTCCATAGAGGCATCCCAAGCCTTTCATGTTTTGCTCAAGCCTTCAGGGAGCTGTGGAAGTACATGCTTAAGTAAGTGTAATACCATAATTTCATGTCAAATTCCATATTATGGCAACCCATAACTTCCTAATGTCTTAATGAGACACACACACACACACACACACACACACACACACACACACACACACACACACACACACACACACACACACACACACACTAACTCATAATTGTTAATTACAGGGTCCCCATTATGTCTTCTGCTTGGTATGAGGTATGGTTAAAGCAGATTATTAAAACTTAGAATGTTATATGTATATTATTTGTATTACCCATCCATCAGTTCACACATGCACAATTACCATCAATACATATAAAAATTCCATAATTTTGTAAACAGTCCTCTTCCCCCACTAGACATGTAAAGGTTTTTGACCTTGTTCTTACCACATATGCCTCTTCTATTAACTTCTGAGACTCTGTGCCTCCTTTGTAAAGTCTAACCATCTTGGTTTCATCTTCCTCATTAAAACTGGTGCTTTAGAAGTCATAAACCTTAATATATTTGGGGATACTCTAAAGTACACTGCATATAATTTCCTTTTTTTTTATTTTGATGAAATAACACAATAATTTAATACATTCATAACATTAATAACTATTTAAAGTATTTACATTCAGCCTGACGAAAAGGATTCAGATAAAAACATTTGTAGTTAAATAATAAGTTAATATATAAACTAGGATAGTTAGGAAGAGTTTAATTCTAGCTATAGGGTATCAATCAAATTCAAAACTTTCTTCCATGAACTATTAACCAATGGCTTAGGAAAAGTTCTTAACTCTTTAGTTCTTTTCTCCATTAGTATGCATTTCTTCAGTGATGATAGGAATTCCTCCATTGTGGTTGCTACATTACAGTTCCATCTTCTAGTTATACACTTTCTGGCTATTGCTAAAATTGTCCACAACAAATGCAGGTCATCTTTCTTCATATTATTACTATTAACAACATTCAATAAAATTAAGGATTTTGTCAAAACAAATATATCAGTATAGCTAGGTTGAAGAAATTTGTTAATCTCATTCCAGTATGGTTTAATATTAGTACAGTCATAGAAAATATGAGACCAGTCAGCATTAGTGGACAGATGACATCTCCAACATAACTTGCTGTATGAAGGGTTCATTTCTGAGAGTTTCTCAGGTGTCAATATAATTTCCTGATATATGAGAAACTACAAATGAGACTACCTGTGCCATTGCATACATTGAAATGCTATTCCCATATAAATTACTGTACTGAAGCATTTGCTCTCATTTGTTACAGTTAATTTTAAAAGTACAATCACTCAGTTCTAATCTTACATCAACACATGTAACAGGAGTAAGAAATTACCCACCTGTTTACAACCAATCTGGCAACAGCCAGCATGAAAAAGGACATACAATGATTAGCAAAAGACTTAAGTGTGCCACTAAAAAGTGCAAGGCTAGCTGTGGAGTTAAGGTTTGCAAAATGTACACATTCACAAGGCCCTTTTCACTGATTTTATGTAACTTTTAGAAATGCTCATGGCTAATTTCATGTGGTATCATTTGTCATAATTCTAAAGCCATTTCCAATACCCTCACAGACTAATTCAACCCCAGTTTCTCTTTTTCTACTTTACTGTTACCCCCATTTTGCACCTAGCTTCCTTCCTTTACAAAATCACTCTATAATAGGCCCCGTTTGCTCTGTCAAGACTAAGACAAGAACTTCCATCGGTCTTGACAATATCGTCAGCTACCTTGACATAATTGAAAAACATTGTTGAGACCAGCCACCTCTGAGCATATTTGACCTAAGCTTCTCCAGTAATTATATCCCAGATGCTTGGAGAATGGCCACAGCTGTAACACTGCATAACAACAGCTACATCACAGATCATGGTAATTATAGACCTACATGTCTCATTACAGTTATGTGTAAGAAAACATAATGCATTTTAAAGACTGTCATAGGTGGCACCAAGTCCCTTGATCCAAACCTGTTTGGTTTCATGAAAAGAAGATCATGTCTGGCATGAGTGAGGTTAAATCCATCCACACCACTTATCATGATCTACCTAAGACCTTTACATTGGTCCTCATTTTTAACCAGATATTTATCCTACTTAAGCATGAATCCCTATGTAATTCACTAGATAGCTACATGGATCACTAATAGAACCAATGCACTAAAGTCTGGATGTACCTTCTACATAAAAAGGCACAAGTAGTGTCCCTTAGAGATTAGCCCTAGAACCCCTCCTCTTTGGCATTAATTTCTTCAGTGTGAAAGAAGTCAAGAAGATATGACTAAAGAAATTTGCTGACACCTGCAAACTGGCACTACTATTAACCCCTCTTAGTGACATTAATATATCCGAGGGCTTCATCATACCAGTGACGGGTGTAATTATCACAGGCTCAAACACAGTACCAAAATATGTAGTGCAGTTATGTTCAGGAAGTCAGTGTTCCCTAGCTCAAAGATCACCACTCTTAAAACTCATTAGAGATCTGGGCACATTCTGAGACAGTCTGCTACTCTTTTATCACAAGTATCAATCATGA
The DNA here is from genome assembly GCF_019279795.1 of Protopterus annectens. NCBI lineage: Eukaryota > Metazoa > Chordata > Ceratodontiformes > Protopteridae > Protopterus > Protopterus annectens. Next base: position 897,704,774 of record NC_056729.1, read on the forward strand.
GTAAAAGGTCATTCTGTCTAGCTCGGTTCATTTTCAAGGGACTCTACTCTAGGTCCAAGGATATTTTAGCTTCTGACTATACATCCCTCATATGGCATAATGAATCCAATGCCCTTTTCAACATCTCTTAATTCCTTGTATAACTCAAGAGACCTCAGAGATTCCTAGCTAGGAAATTAATGTCCGGCCTGTCTAACCCACCTACAAGCTCTTAAACGGTAATCTTTGCCTGACCTTCAATGCTAAGAAAGACCCCAACTTTTTCAATCTCCTTCACCTCACAGGCAGAACAAGTACCAATGACAAGTACTTGTGATAAAAGCACTAACCTTTAGTGACACATAACGAGGACCTCCTGACGTGACAGAAATCTAATCCAGCACATCCCCATTCATTTAACACACTGCCTCAGCATAACATAGTAAGACTATAACAACCTTTATGTCAGGAGGCAGTGAGTGGATGGAAAGTTGTGAATTCACCCATACAGTAAGTGACTTAGATTTCCTTGATTTGAATACTTAATAGCAAGTTTCATGGCTTTTCAAAAGCCACCCAGACTGCAAACCTAATAACTTCAGGAGCTTATTACTATAGCAGTTCCATACAGCATGCTAGGCCAGCTAAAATGTTTATCATACTCCCAAAAGTTCAGAAATATCTGACAAAATGGTCACAAGAACTGGAGTTAGTACAAGTCCTTGAATTTTACATTACATATGCATGTTGTAGTAAGGTTTATATAACAGAGTAAGTTTTGGGCAAGTAAAAAAAAAAAACTCAGATTGCTTTCAGTTTACCATTTCTTAAAGAAACTTGGGTTGCATCATTTCAACTTCATACAAAAGAAATTCAAACTGCTTTCTGCTAGCAAAACTGACAGTGAACAGAACAAAACACACTTCTATGAAGTGTAGCACCTACGAGTCCAAGTTGTAAAAACACATTTTTTCACACACACTCCCTGAGTATGCTCATGTTACAAGTAGTATCCATGCTACCATCTCCTTGGAATTTTATATCTTAACAAGATTTCTGCAGATTCTCTGCTAAATGACTTTTTTCTGTGTGTCCTGTTAATATTAATTGCTCTTTATGGTGTCAATATATTGTTTGAGTTTAGATTATTTAAGTGACTTACATATTGATAATGGCAATATTACAAAGGGGAAGATGTCAGTTACAAAATGACACTGAGAGTGTTAATCTAGGATGCCCTACAGTGCATACATTAATCACTGTTTGACACTTGTTATTCATATTTTCATATTTGCATTCAACTTTTCATAAATGAGAAAACAATATTTTGTTATGAGGCATAGTGTGAAATGCCTTGATGAGGGGCAGAAAATATATAATAAATGTCAAGTTACAGTATGTTGTGTTGGAAATATTGTAAATTATTTAATAGCAATTATAAAAATAGGTAATATTCTGGTATATCCTAAGTATTTCTAAAACCAAGTGACTTACAAAGTATTTCAAGACAGCAAATGAAACCTTATATGATGTGGGAGAAAACTGTCACTGATATTTTTTGCACATTAAGTTGCACATCTTTAGAGATATTCAGCATTATTTTATTGCCATTTGTACAATTAAGCATAATATTTCATTTCTTTTTTTTTCAATTTTTTTTTTCCTTTTTTCTTTTTGAATACTTTATTTCTTAATAAATAAGTACTCGAATTACTGGCCTTTGCAAGTTTATGTCTAGCTAATAAAAGTATTTTGTCAATGCAAGTCCAGTTCATGCATTTTCCAAGATATCGTGCTGTGCTGTGCCTTTCGGCTTTTCCCGGTTAGGGGTCGCCACAGCGGAACTCCGGTCCGCTAATGAATGGCAGTTGATTTTTACATGCCGAGTTGCCAGCCCTGATGCACAACCTTCAACGAAGGGACGCCCATTCATGCATGTCTCCATGCAGAAGACACTTTAACTGAGAATCGAACTGGACAGCGTTTTACTGTGAGGCAACAATGCTACCGCAGCACCACCACCATAGATTAGAGAAAACTGTCATTCTTAGTTGGTGTAAATCCATCCATCGACATCTCCTTTTTCCCATTTTTGCAAATGTGGTCTGGGTGCCACTTCAACAGTGACAATCATGTAGAGCCAAGATTTACACCATCGGATTGCTAGCCCTGACACTGTAGTTCTTCCATCTCAATGGTCAATTTAGAGTGTCCAATCCACCTACTGCATGTCTTTGGAATGTGGGAGGAAACCAGAACACCTAGAAGAAACCCACTTGAACACAGGGAGGAAATGTAGGCTTTTCACAGAAAGCACCCTGGCTGAGAATCGACTTGGGGAACCTCTTGCTGTGAGGTGACAATGCTATCCACTGTGCCCCTCTGCCACCCTTGGTTTGTGTGCATTATAATATAATATTGTACTGATATAATGACTGTAAATGCATTGAATATTGTCACTGTAAACAAGATATTTTACTGACAATATAGCTGTTTGTACCTGTACCTTTTTAATAACTTCTGCTGTTTATAAAATATTTACATGTATTTGTCTTATGCTTTTTAAATGGACTTTTCAGAAAAAAAAGCTCTGGAATATAAAGATGCATATAGGCTAGTAATAACTGACGCCTATGGACAAAGTTTGCCAGTAGTGACAGAACACAGATGTCTTGGACGCCTTATTGAATAACAGCCTTCCTCACTTAGCCATGTTGTGGCCACATTTTAGAAAGTGCACACACAATTAAAAGTACCATGTAGTATCTTCCTCCTACTTACAAAGGAGGCACATCAAGCTACTACAATTAATGTACTTCCACCCTGTTTACAATGTGCTTTTCCACTGTTTACACTTCTCTCTGTCTAAAGCTCCTCCATAATGCAGAAAACAGAAAATTAAATGCTGACAGTTATTCATTTAATAACCAACAAATGAGCATTACCACACAATGTTAGACAAAATCATATGATTACCAGTGACAGGCAGATCACATTGCTGCTAAATATCTTGACCGTTAAGCTAATATTTGAGACACATTGCCGACAACCTAGCAGCAAACTCTAAACAAAAACTTGTATTTACTCTCTAAGAGATGCCTCCAGTGTAACAATACATAGATCATCCTTTACACTGCCTTGAGAAGAAAGATTTGTTTCCAGAATTGCTCATACAGGTTGGAACATGCACCCTAATAACATTAATAATTGGCAAATATGGAAACATTCAAAAAAGATGTTAACGAAGGACCTGGCAGAGGATAATAAATGCAAATGCTTTGACAAGCCAGAAGAAGCTGCCTGTTTATTTAAACAAGTTTTACTGCCGATTCAGCTGAAAAATATTTACAATACTGTAACCAATCAAAATCATCACCTAATTGCATAAGTTGTAAATGAGTATATATGTATATAACTTCCTCTGTACTAGCATGCAGATAACATGAAATGCACAATAACTCTGTTGTGAAAGTATACAATTTACAGGTATTACTAACTTCTTACTACATTGTCACATTATCTTTTACTTACTGGACCTAGGTAACTTGGAGCTTTTACTCTATACTGTGTTAATTGTCCTAACTACCTTCTACTGTTTGCATGCACTGATTGATCATGGCTTCTATAGTGCCTTAAAAGTTTCCTTGGATAAATGCTCTTACCTGGTAACCAAATGGTAATGTGTGAAATAAATAAATAAATACACTTTACCATATTAATACACTCCCTCTACTAAAATTCACAAATTAATCTGATTTAATTCTGTTCACCTCTCTCTATCTCTCTGTACTTTAGATTACTGCCTCTAATTATCACGTGTTCATCATGCTACATTATCTCATCCATTGCAAGTATTCCATTCCAGAATCCATCATTTATGGGACTAGTTGAATTGTAACATGTGCCACCATGCCTTGTAGCTCTGTCCTGTCCACTTAGGTAGTTACAGAGCTAAGCAATCAGCTAAAATGGCTGCAACACACACCTCCACAAACTAAGTACACATTTCTTGGCATGCAGTTGCCCTACCACTGCTGTCATTAGTTAATCAGGTTGCACATAGTCACAATATGCATGGATCCCTTTTTTGAGCTCTCTGCTACTGCAGATAATGAAAAATAAATAGTTTAGCACAATGAATTCTAGAGACAGATTACCTCTCATTCTCATCCACCTACATGTTTAATAATGTGTTGTACATATACTTGTACTTGTACTCAGTAGCATATAGATACAGATTCCGGGGGGGGGGGGGCAGTGCCTAGCTTATTATGTCATTAATGATACAGTTATTCTCAACTTTTTTTCCCATAAGTCAGCGTGTGCTGTCAAAACTAGAACTGGCAATTTTTAAACCTTCATCAAGAAATACAACTACATGGAGAGTTAGGCTCATCACCTAGTGCCCCCCCCCCCCCAGGTCTGGAATAAACTCCCTTGGCATGTCAAGCAATGTGATTCCCTGTCATATTTCAAATGTAACTTTGACTATTGTTGGATGAATGCCTTTAATTTACACCAGGAATCATGGGCATCGCCCTTCTTGAAGAGAGTAGCAGAACCTGTGTGTGTATTGGCAAGGCATGCATGGCCTCTGCTTTGACTTGCCTTGTATATCTTATAATCCCATGTTATCTGCATCTTTCAACTATTTATTTTGTATTTGATTCATGAAAGTTCATACCTGCTTGTTTATTTGATTTTACAATGTGCATTACTTGATTTTATTTAAGTAAATAATGTCATTATTCAGTTTTAAATGCTTGTGGTTGGTGACTTATGTATTAGTAACTTAAGGGTATATGCATTGTAATGGTGTAGTAAACAGAGCCGTATCTTGTTCAAATGGGGCCTTAGGCAGGGTAATGGCTTGGGACCCTCTACCCCCGTAGCAATTCCAGTGTCATATCACTTGGCTATTTCTGCCCAGCTGCCATAAGCACTGTTCATACGTGTCATTGTGCACATACTATTTTATTCTTTACTTCTACAATGATTACAGATATTTTGAATTAAATAACTCATTTCAAATTTTATAGCACAAACACTGACAGACATTTGTTAAACCAAACAAAATAATGCAGTCTCACAATAAAAACAGACTTTGAATTATCTGTAAATGGCTCTGCCCTTGAAACATGCATTCATTGAAACAGCACTGAACCTCACGGTCAAAGAAAATGCATCTGGCTGGTGAGTGGAAGATGAAGTTTACCTTTGGGCTATTTTCAAAGCCTAGACCCCTTGTACACATTGTGTACCATATAGACATGCACATGTTCTTTGATTCACCTTCCTAAATGGATTAAATTATATTCCTTGTATAATACAGCACAGCATGTTAGAGTATGTGTTTAAATTTGTAGTTTGAACATTTTTCAAGTAAGCAATGAAACAAAATGTATGAGCCGATAATGACACAACTGCTCATTTCAGAACATTTTTCCAGTAAACAATGAAACAAAACGTATGAACCAATAATGACAAAACTGCTCATTTCAGAACATTTCAACCATAAAAGGCCATTCATTATAAGTCAATATACACAATCTCTGTAAAAGTCATCTGAAAAATTCCACATTAAAGAGATATATAACTAATGAAGAGGTTGCTGCTAGCAACATCTTTATATTTCGGTGTTTCATCTACAAATTCAGTGCCTGCTGCCCTCGAAGAATAAATTGCCTCGGTTACATTAAAATCATGGCAAGTTGGTAATTTTGCAATAGAGAGTGGATGACAGACTAACATCATGTTCAAAGTTACTTACACATATTATCCAAAGCAGGACACACACAGGACTGCAGCACCCCTGTCCACTGCCTTAAAGTACAAGAATAATCCATCTACATGGTGTGGGAGTGGAATCCACCATCTCCATCAAAAGCAAGTATGAAACCTGTTGTGCTACTAAGACTGCTTTCAAATTCTACAGCGCAAACAGTGACAACCATTTGCATTTGTAAAACAAAGCATTTGCACATTGAAAACAGACATAGCATGAGCAGCAATAAACTTCTCCTATCTTGAACCTCACAGTTCCTTGAAAATGGCACTAACGTTCACAATTTCTTGAAGATGCATTGAAGCTCATAATTCTTTGAAAATGCACTTTGAGTACTCTGGTAGTTGGTGCAGAGGATTCAGGCTCTTGTCTTCTGTAACTAACGTATAGAGTTTGAGCCTGAGCAAATTAACTAACCTGCCACTCCTAACTAGAAAATTTCACATACATACACGCACACACCTTAATCCTGATTCTAAAGTAAGAATTAATTTGTACACATACCTTAATCCCAAAGTAAGATTAAGACATGGAGTAGGAACCTTTCTTTGTTATGTTTAAGTTATGAAGTTTGTGGCTGATGAAAAAAAGAAGCAGTATGTATGTGAATGTACAAACTCTTTAAAGAAAAAAAAATTTTAATTAAAAACTAAATGTTATGGCAGCTACCTTGACCAGTCAGCTCCCTGACAGCCAGCAGGTCCTAGGCAACTAGGTCACCTAGTGATGGATCCAGTTCTGGCAGTAGGAGCTGTTAACTTTACGCGTTGAAGAGTTAATGCTCAAGTACTTGATAACTTATCAGTATTTAGTGGTTGATTTATTTTATTTTTCTATCCAAATTTTTTTTGAATTTTTCATAAAATTCACAATGTTTTCCCATTCTAGAATAAAATATTAGCTTAAGAAAAAAAAAACTATTTACAATATGTATAATGGTCTGAAGTAAAATTGCAGATTACAAGTAAATTAAACAAGTTCAATTAACACAAATGTCAGTTCAGAAAGAGTTGTGAACCATTTGTAGAGTCTCAATGAGTGATAAAACTTTTATCCAAGGATTGTTAACTATAGTCTTTGAGTAGATTCTGTGTTTGTTGGTCTTAGTTTCCTTAAATGCCAGTTCTTTCCTTGGTCTTAATTTCTTTAATTGCCTGTTCTTTCACTGAAGACAGGAAATCTTCAAATGTTGGAGAGCTGTTAGTTTTCCATCTTCTGGTAATGCATTTTCTGGTGACAGCCAGTATTGAACATAATAAATATGAGTTATTCTTGTTCAGAGAATATCCTTCATTTATATTAAAAGGAACTAGTGATTTGGTTAATGAAAAGGAATCAGTGAATAATGCTTTGAGAAAATCATCAATACGGTTCCAAAAACTTTTTAACTTAGGACAGTCATAAAAGATATGTGCCCAGTCAACATTAGTATATTCTGTACATCTCCAACAGGAAGCTGTGGAACAGTTATTAAATTTAACTATTTTACTTGGTGTCAGAAAAGCCCTATGAATGTATCTCCAAGTGAAAATGCTTCAGTATTAAGACCATGAGGTATGTTTAATGGATAATGACATTTTGTGTTTTTCATCTCGGGAGAAATTAAAAGAATGACCCTCGAGTAGAAAATTCCAATATTTCTGGTTAACAGAAGACTTATAAACAATCAATATGTTATATAATTTAGAGATAATATAGTCTGTGGTAGATTTACTATACAAAATTTCACTTATAAAAGTTATCATCATTGGTCTTTCCTGATAAGATGAGTTACTTAGCATTCTACATAGATAATGGGAGTAAGTTAAGATACTTTGCAAGATTAACCAGTTCTGAGAAGGCAGATCATACTTTTTGATAAGGGTATCAGTTTCTAAAACTTTGACATCATTTATACACTGATGTCAGCATATGGAATTCTTAGTTTCCCAATAATCTAGAATATTAAGATGTATTTTATCAGGAACATTTCTTGTGATTTTAAAAGGGATTAATATTTGAAACCAAGTCTTAATATCTGCATTGGAGTTTAACAAATTTTCAAAAAATTGATAAGGTGATGTAATGAGTTTAATTTTGTGGGTTTAGCAGTGCTATTTTCAACAGTGTGACATAAGAAGATCCAGAACTTGTTAGAATGATTATTCAGTGGGAGTTTGGCTAAAGAGGGGTTTTCATTAATGAGTAAGGTGAAATGTAATTTCCAGTTAGAGTGGTAACCAGCATCTATCCAGTTTAGCATAGCTTTAAATATGGATGCAGTTATGCACGTTTCAGTATCAGGGAACTTAATACCTCCTTGCTCCCAAAGCCTAATATAATGGCTAAATGCAATTCTGGTTCTTTGGGAAACCAAAGGAATTTCATTAATAAATTATTTATGTCCTTGATATAGTTATTATTATAGGAGAAATTAAGAACTAGAACCACATAGAGTATTTTTGGTAGGAGAGTAATTTTAATTCATTTTAACCTGTCCTCAAAGGTTACAAAGATGTTATTCCAATTATATATATATATATATATATATATATATATATATATGATTGCTTACTAAGTTTATAATATTTTTCTAATTACAAGCCATTGTATTTTCTACAGAATTGCATAATTTTATTCCTTGGTAGTTTAGAGAATCTGAGATTGTGCCGATAATATGACAACTGACTGATTCTAAGTTTCCTTTTTTGTTTAAAAGCATGTGTTTAGATTTTGATTTGTTAAAATGTAGGCCTGATATCTTCTGGAAATAGTTCACCATAGAATCTAACTCTAGTAAAACTGACTGCGAGTTAATTAATGTGAGTAATACATCATCTGCAAAAGCATTAACTTGGAATTATATTGTTTGGAAATATCTATACCTATAATGTTTGAACTGTCATGAATAATAGCACCAAAGATTTCAATGGCTAATGCAAATAAAATAGGGATATCTCTGCTTGCTACCTTTGGCTATTTGGCTAGATTCACAGGAAAAGTGACCTAGTTTTACATAAGCTACACTGTTTTGATATATACTTTTAATTAAAGATGTAAAAGAGGAGTAAAAATTGAAATAGTGGAGCACTTCAAACAAATATTCCCAGCTGATAAAATAGAGGGCCTTCTCTATGTCCAAAGTAATCAGTAATGTTTCTCCATTTTCCTTGTTTAAGTATTCAGTAAATGCTAAAATCCTTTTACTATTATCATATATTTTTGTTATATATTTATATATATATTGATATATTATATGTATATTTATACATATACATGAATTAGATATACAGTCAGACTTTATTTTGTTATTTAATATTTATTTAATAAATAATAAATAGTTATTTTTAATATACAGTATATGTAATATATGCATTTTTAACAGATATATATATATTTCAATAGTAGTTTTTAATATTTGAAACATTATATACAACTGGTCGTTCGGAGATTCCCTATCCGCTATATACTTGGCTTTCATTGCTACACAGTAAACATCTCAAATATAATTGGGCAGAGTATATATTCAGCACTAAAGAGAAGGCATACAATGAGATTAGTTTTTTATTTTATCAATATGAATTTACACATTCTTTTATACATAGTTTTAGTATTGAAAGTTACTAGTGAGAAATGCCATCTCACACTAACGGAATGAATATAAGACTTGTTTTCATTTCATTTTACTAACTAAGTATTACAGAATGCAGTTGATGCTATACAGCTTTAAGTAAATTGATGATTTAAGAATTAAATGATGTAATTAATTGATTAATTAATTAAATATTGTTGCTGCTAGATATATAAGGCATGGATTACTACAATATTTTAAACCTGTCTGAAGAAGCGTGCATTGGAAGCACGCGAAAGCGCTCATTCCTTTGGATTTTATATGAAATAAAAGTTTCTACATTGTTCGTGGTGGTGGTCTACCCTCTTTATTTGATTGTCGCTGGTTTTTTGTGGTCGACCAACTTTAAGGGAAAGGTGTGCTTTTTGTTTGGAACTATAATAATAAGGTTACTTTTACAAATATTAGTAATATGATCAAGATGTTTCTTAGCAGTTTTTACTCTTAAGCCAGGAATCTAATAAATATTGGCTATTGTCCAGATTCTATTACCAAATTTCAAAATAAGTATGGCTAGAAGACTTGCTGGGTCTTCATATATATATAGATATAGATAGATAATTTGGGGGAAAACCACTTTTTTTCAAAGAATCAAACCCCCCTCTTTTTTTAATCTTATAAGTGGCATGAGCAAGGGTATTCTGGGTCTTTATATATATATATATATATATATATATATATATATAGAGAGAGAGAGAGAGAGATAGATAATTTGGGGGAAAACAGCACTTTTTTTCTAAAGAATCATAACCCCTCTTTTGTAGTCTTATAAGTGGCATGAGCAAGGGTAACATAGCTGTTTGGGGTCCAAGTTTCTTTTTCAGAAGACTTGAAATGCAATTCTTATTAAAAAACAAACTGGGCTTTATTAATATTCAAATATTTGAGTAAATTTGATCTCTTTCTTGGACTATTTAATGCATTATGAAAATAAAATCCAAAAAAATGCTCACATGTTATTCCACTTCCCACAAAATGTACTGTTGCTAAGAAGAAAAAAGAAAATGTATGGGAAGCAATGTGCAGAGTAGGTTTTAAATCCCAAGTAGTTCACAATAAAGTTCCAAATACAATACGAATCAGGTTCAGATGTCTCCTCAATGTAAAGAGCCTATGCAGGCAATTGCTGACACCCAAAACCAGCGGGTGTGTTCCTCTTCCTAGTAATTTAGCCACAAACTCTTGTTAGTGCAACTCCACAAAACTATAGCTTGTCATGCACAATCAAGTAAATACAAGCGTTAAGCGGAGGTTATAGATATTTATTAAATAAAAACGGCAAGCGCTTTCAACTTGTGGTCTTCTTCAGGCCAATAACAACTAAAGTGCTTGGTGCAAACATTTAAATATACAAACATTAAAAATGCAATGATGTCACATCCTCAATTAGTTGAAGTGCATGCATTATTTAAAAATTAAAGGGACAGGAAGTGCTGCCCTAATTTCAAGCATAGCTTGTTGTAAGCAACTTCTAAAATCATGAATAAAACATAAAATTATATATAGAGCATAAAAATATATGGCATGTATATATATAGTCAGCCATACTGTATTGCTAAACAATCAATCTTATAAACATGCTTTATACATAAAAAAAATGATATTTCTATTCTTTTAACAGAGCTAAAATAATGTGCATCCACACATGTCATGTGTGGAATGTATGCATCCAAATATCCATGTCATGTACTAATAGAAGTGGAACAGAGAGATGGAACTGGGATGTTGCATGTGTGCATTTGTAAAAAAATATGTATAAGCGGATAACGCATAAAGTATATATGTGTATGTCTATATGTGTAAATTGTACACATATATAAAGACAGTTGACAATAAGACAATTTACACATATAGACATACACATATATACTTTATGCGTTATCCGCTTATACATATTTTTTTACAAATGCACACATGCAACATCCCAGTTCCATCTCTCTGTTCCACTTCTATTAGTACATGACATGGATATTTGGATGCATACATTCCACACATGACATGTGTGGATGCACATTATTTTAGCTCTGTTAAAAGAATAGAAATATCATTTTTTTATGTATAAAGCATGTTTATAAGATTGATTGTTTAGCAATACAGTATGGCTGACTATATATATACATGCCATATATTTTTATGCTCTATATATAATTTTATGTTTTATTCATGATTTTAGAAGTTGCTTACAACAAGCTATGCTTGAAATTAGGGCAGTACTTCCTGTCCCTTTAATTTTTAAATAATGTATGCACTTCAACTAATTGAGGATGTGACATCATTGCATTTTTAATGTTTGTATATTTAAATGTTTGCACCAAGCACTTTAGTTGTTATTGGCCTGAAGAAGACCACAAGTTGAAAGCGCTTGCCGTTTTTATTTAATAAATATCTATAACCTCCGCTTAACGCTTGTATTTACTTGATTGTGCATGACAAGCTATAGTTTTGTGGAGTTGCACTAACAAGAGTTTGTGGCTGAATTACTAGGAAGAGGAACACACCCGCTGGTTTTGGGTGTCAGCAATTGCCTGCATAGGCTCTTTACATTGAGGAGACATCTGAACCTGATTCGTATTGTATTTGGAACTTTATTGTGAACTACTTGGGATTTAAAACCTACTCTGCACATTGCTTCCCACACATTTTCTTTTTTCTATTTAATGCATTAGATGTAAACAGTAATTGCATCATGGGGTACTTGAGTGACTTAGCTAGTAGCATCATCATCTTTAAGATAAGGAAGGATTGTTGACACTGGAGAAATATCATTAACTCCTTTTCAGAAATATGTTGTGTGTTTGTGTGTGTGTGTGTGTGTGTGTGTGTGTGTGTGTGTGTGTGTGTGTGTGTGTGTGTGTGTGTGTGTGTGTGTGTGTGTAAAACTTCAAATAAATGGTACTAATCTTAGTCTACCTTGGATGAAATCCTTTAAAACTGCCAATTCTAACATTTTTTGTCGCTATGAAATGCAAAGGTTATTTGGGTGTGACAAGTGCTGCTTACTATCAAAGGAATTAGTGTCCATTTATTGTAAGGTCTAAAGGCCAAAAGCCCCTCACATACCATTTTATAGCTAAAAATGGTGACCTTCAGACTCTATCCACTGCTTATCACACATAAATTAGTAACAGAACATGATTATAAACCCATTTGTCAGATATAAGTGGGTAGAAACAGTGGCTATTGTGAGAGTGCAACCCCTTTCCACTGTAGAGGCAGCTTCTTCTCAATTAGCTTTTTATCATCCACACCAGAATTTAGTATCACCCATATAGAAAGATTTTAAAATTCAGATTCCAACATTGTGGTAAGAGAGAGAGAGACAGAGAGAGAGAGAGAGAGATGCATCTGAAGTAGCTATATGTGCTACTGTGATACAAATGCATACCTGTTATGACATAGATATATTTCCTTCTGTTGCAGGTTGTAAAACAGAATATTCTCCAGCTGCAGTGCAATACTTTTCTGTTGCAGCCTTCTTCTCAGTGAGAAATAGAAGCATCTAATGAGATAAGCCATCTTGGCATGGTCATCAATGTTGTGGAGTTGATATGATGGTCAATAACATTGAACAGGACAGCATTCATTTGCATATATGATTATGGTAGAGAGGATTCCTGTCCACAGTGCATACCTATCTGAGCTTGGGGGTTTGTAATTTAGCATCATCTGGTATATTATGGCTATAGTGTTCCTAATTGTCTTCCTAATTGTAGCTGATACATAGTAGGTCAAGAAACGTGATTGGGATGGCCAGTGACTGGCTGGTGTATGATTGATACCTTTTTCATAATTTGGTTTCTCTACTGATTTTGAAAAAGCCATCACTTGTCTAAGATTACCTTAACTGATGTCACACTCAGACTGTGCTTTTGTTTGTTCATAGTCTAGGTTCAGCTCTTTGTCTCAGGTAATGTGGAAAATAATGTGTCTTCATTGTTTTAATCCAAGAGGATTGTCACTCATACTCTGTGAGTGAGTACCTGACAGAAGGTTGTAGCTCTTGTACTTAGCAGAGAACTCATAGAAGAAGAACACTGCTGATATTCAGAAGCACAGAAAATCCTGCAGCCATTTCCTGCTTATCCTTAGATTCTTTAATGTTTCACCCCTACTTGCACTAGTGGGGCACTAAATGCTGACAACATGTAAGGAATGTCCACTTGTAGACCAAATTTCACTGTTGTGGAGTACTGCAGAATTCTTTATGAATAACACACCAGACATCATGCAGACGTTTAATCTTCAGTACTCTACGTT